>NC_069682.1:58098848-58401878 GCF_023699985.2 Odocoileus virginianus | reverse complement strand
AACTTTCTATGAAATGGAAAATGCATTTATTTGCTGCTTTGTGAACAGCTTTTACAGTCATTAAATTTACCTAAAGTAGTTCATTTTTATCTACTTTTACCTCATTTTTGCCTTGGTGAGTGTCTCTGAGATTTTCCCTAATTTCCCAGCCCAGTTTCTGTTGTGGACTGTAATACTTCTCTGGTTCTCTCTCATGTACCCTAGGAATTATAGACTAAAGGGTTAGGGAAGGTGGAAAGAACCATTTGCTTAGGAAAAACTGCTCTAGATCTGTCTAACATTTTGGTTTGATGACACTGACTCAGCTACCTATCTTCTCACTTTGTTTTACCTGAGAAATTCCCTCATGGACCCCCATTTTTTTTTTCAAGCTTGTCAGATTATTTTTTGCCTTCAGGGGCTTCCCTGGTGGCTCAAGAGGTTAAAGTGTCTGCCTGCAATGTGGGAGACCTGGGTTTGATCCCTGGGTCGGGAAGATCCCCTGGAGAAGGAAATGGCAACCCACTCCAGTATTCTTGCCTGGAGAATTCCATGGACGGAGGAATCTGGTAGGCTACAAAGAGTTGGACACGACTTCACTTTCACTGACAGCATTTGGAGTTTAGAAAACGTCATTACCTTCTGGTAGGCTCTGAGGAGTCACTCTTGGCTCCTTAATCTGCCAAGATTATGTCATTCTGTGGGGATCATGTGAAAAAATCCAAAAAATGGTGGTATAGAATATTTGGAGTCAGAAGGACTCTGGTCTAAGTTCCTGCTCCATTTTTTCAGAGTTGTGTGAACTTGAGTAGTTATTTTATTATTTATCTGTGCCTTGATTTTCTCATGTGACATGGGATAATAATACAATGCTTATCTCATCTGGAGTTCAGTGAGATTGTACTTGTGAGGAACTTAGCACTGTATGTGGAACACAGTAAAATCTTAACAGATGAAGAGTGATCATTGAAAAATTTTGCTTCTAAAACACACTGTGTATATTAGGATATGCTGAGGCTTTTATTGTGTATATGGCTATGATCTCCTTTTTACCCCTTCCCACTGACCTGCATAGAAACCTTTGAGAATCCCAGGTTAGGAACCTCTTCCATACCAGTTGGCATGGCTTGAGGGGGTTAATCCATATTCTGGGACTTCCCTGGTGGTCCAGTGGCTAAGACTCCCGAGTTCCCATTGCAGGGGGTCCAGGTTTGATCCCTGGTCAGGGAACTAGATCCCACATGCCACAATGAAAGTTGGAGATCCTGCATGCTGCAACTAAGACTTGTTGCAGCCAAATAAAAGTAAATGTTAAGAAAAAAAAAATCTTCTATTCAAGAAATATTTGTTATCACTCTTCACCTCAGTTCTTTATTCAGAAGACATGAAAAACTTTTGGAAATTTTACTTTTTATGAAAAAGTAAATCATACATGTGGTAAATAATTCAAACGATACAACAGGTGTCTGTAATTGGTCAGTTTCCTGCCTTTTACTGTTTTCCTGGATCAGAAAAGGCCAGCATTTGGGACTTCTCTGGTCCAGTGGGTAAGACTCTGCAGTCACAATGCAGAGGGCCTGGATTTGATCTCTGGTTGGGGAACCAGGTCCTGCGTGCATGCTGTAACTAAGAAGTCTCACGTGGCACAACTAAGACCCAGTATAGCCAAAATAAATAATAAATAATCATTAAAAAAAGAATGGTGCCTACTGTATAGTAGGTGAAAGTGAGAAGTGAAAGTGTTAGTTACTCAGTCGTGTCCGACTCCTTGCGACTCCATGGACTGTAGCCCACCAGGCTCCTTTGTCCGTGCAGTTTTGTGGCAGGAATACTGGAGTGGGTTGCCATTTCCTGCTCCAGGGTATCTTACTTACCCAAGGATTGAACCTGCATCTCTTGCATATCCTGAATTGCAGGCGAATTCTTTACCACTATGTCACCTGGGAAGCCCTTAATGGTTGCTTTGAGAGTTATAATATCTTAATTTATTAACAGCCCAATTGATATTAATTTAGTTTCGAATAGGATTCAAAAATATTGAAGGGTACCATTCCATCCCTTTTTGTTGTTATTGTTCTAAAATACAACTTAATGCACTGTGTACCCCTTAACATAGATTTGTAATTCTTGTTTTAATTAATTCACTTCTGAATCATACAGGGTAAAGAAAAAGGAGTTACTGTTGATTTTCAGGAACTCACATTTGCACTCAGATTTAAATAAAGGAAACTAAGGTTTCTCCTCTTAATGGGAAGTGGCTGGGTTCCTGAAGAGTATGTGGGATGGCAGGTCTTGCTGCCGTCTTTGGATTATAGTCTGCCACAGATCTCATGGCAAGAGAAAGAGTTTGGTGATGAGTTGGGAGAGTTGAAAAAAACTGGGAGCTTAGTGTAGATGAAATATTGTCAGGGAGGGAGAGACTGGTCTAATATGGGATGAGATGGGAAAGGTTGACTTTAGGTACATTGTCCAGAACCTTTGAGGCCTGATGGGTTTTATTTAAATACAGTGGGGAGGCATTGGATGGTTTTTAATTTATTAAATTTTTAAATATTTTTTGACTTTCAGAGAAGTTGCAAAGTGAGTTCATAGAGCATTCTCCTAAGTTATCACACAGCATAGTGTTCATTTGTCAGAGCTAGGAAATTGATATTGGCACTTTGCTATTCAGTAAATGCAAAACTTCATTCAGATTTCACCAGCTTTTCCTCTAATGAATGTACCTTTCTATCCCAGTATCCAGTCCAAGGTACCACATTGCATTTAGTTGTCGTGTCTCCTAGGTCTCTTGTGATTTATGAGAGTTACTCAGTCTTCCCTCGTTTTTCGTGACTGATGCTTCTGAAGAGTACTAGTCACAAATTCTCAGTTTGGATTTTTCTGCTATATTCTTATGATTAGTACCTTTATTATCAAATCATACCAGAGTGTACATGATATAAACATCATTGTGGAAGTTAATCTTTTATCACCTACTAGTTGGTGGGGATTAAGCCCAAACTCCAAAGCGGGGGGTTATTTACATGTATTATTTGGAATTCTATAGGAAAAATGCCTCTTTCCCCCTATTTATGTATTTCCATCATTTATGTCAGAATGGACTCATGGGTGTTTATATTATGGTTTATACTCTGATATTTATTTAATTTTGCTCAAATTGATCCCAGTTTGGGCATTGGGAGCTCTTTCAGGTTGACTCTTGTGCTCTTTTGTTTTTCTTAGTTTTTGTTAATGTTTTGTTTCATGTTTTTAAACTTTAAATTTTAAAATAGTTTTACAGAATTATTGCAAAACTGGTGCAGAGAGTTTCTCTATACACTGTACCCAGTTTTCCCTATTCTAATATTTTATTATGGTTCATTTGTTACAATTAATAAACCAATAGTGATACATTATTTACTGAAAGCCATACTTTATTCAGATAGCTTCAATTTTTCCCTGATCTCTATTTTTTCAGAATCCCATCTGGGAGGCCACATTACAGTCATGTCTCTTTAGGCTCCTCTTGACTTAGACTTGTAATTTTGATGACATTGATAGTTTTGAGGAGAACTGGTCAGATATTTTGCAGTGTCCCTCTGTTGGGATTTGTTATGTTTTTCTCATGTTTAGATTGGAATTACGTGTTTTGGGAAGGAAGACCACGAAGGTAAAATACCATTCTCATTCCATCATAAGGGTACATGCTATTAATATGATTTATCACTGTTTATACTAACCTTGATCACTTGGCTTCAGGTAGTGTTTGTCAGATTTTTTCATTGTACAATTGCTCTTTTTTTCTCCTTTCCATACTGTGCTCTTTGGAGAAAAGTCACCATGTGCAGCTGAAGCTTACTGAATGGAAGTTACGCCCTACCTCCTCAAGGGTGCAGTAGCTGTGTAAATCATTTTGGCTTCTGCACAGGAGATTTGCCTGTTCTCACCTGTATATTTACTGAGTCATTTATTTATATTAGTATAGGCTGCTAGGTATTTATTTTACTTTATGGGTTATAGTCCAGTTGTTGAGTCACTAAGTCACGTCTGACTTTCTGCGACCCCATGGACTGCAGCATGTCAGGCTCCTCTGTCCTCCACCATCTCCCAGAGTTTGCTCAGATTCATGTCCATTGAGTTGGTGATGCTCTCTAACCATCTCATCCTCTGCTTCCCCCTTCTCCTTTTGCCTTCAGTCTTTACTAGCATCAGGGTCTTTTCCAGTGAGTTGGCTCTTCACATCAGGTGGCCAAAGTATCAGAGCTTCAGCTTCAGCACCCCTTCTAATGAATATTCAGGATTGATAATCCAGTACTCCTTTATATATTTCATTGGCCAAATTTTTTCAGCTCTGGAAGCTCTTTTTCTTGGCCCTCTATCCCTTTGACACACTTCCACTTTTATATGAGTGCCTTCGTCCTTGCATCTGAGCTGTTCTGGGTCATCTTTTCTGTTTCTTTTCTAGTCCTAGAATTAGCCATTTCTCCAAGGGGACTGGTTAGGTTCCTTTGATAAAGAATGGTGTAGAAATCAACATTTGGGTACTAGATATACTCATTGCTAATGTGATTTGGAAGGTTTCTTGTTTTTTATTTATTAAAATTTTTTTATGCATACCTTTTTTAAAAGTCTTTATTGAATTAGTTACAATATTGCTTCTGTTTTATGTTTTGGTTTTTTGGCTGTGAGGCATGTGGGAGCTTAGCTCTCTGACCAGGGATCAAACCCTCACCTTCTGCATTGGGAGGTGAAGTCTTAACCACTGGATCACAAGGGAAGTCCCGTTTTTTGTTTTTTAAATGGAAGTGGAATTCACATAACATAAAATTAAATTGTTCAGTTACAACCTCTGTCTAGTTCCAAACCATCGCTCCAGAATAGAACACCATACCCATTAAGAGTGTGATTGGGTCTTTGTCTTGTGCGATCTTGTCCCTTGCTATAAGGCACACCTAGTCTCTGGCCTTGCTTCCCTTTCTGATCTTTTGTGTCTACAACCTGAGCTGTTTTGGTTCCGGAGCACATAGTTGTGCAAGACACTGGCATAGGGCCGAGAGTCTCTGCCTGGTATAGAGTTCATAGTTGTGTTTCTCATTATCCGTGTTGTGTATTTTTCTGGGTTCCTCTGCATTTACTGACCTAACTTTGATTGGCTTTCCTCTCACAGCCACTTGGCCTGGCCTGTAGTCCCTGCGCTGGGATCTAGATCCTTTGCTGCCCTGTTTATGGTATTATCGGACACTTATCTGCTCTGTTCCATCCAGCTTTTAGCATTTGGACTGTGCCCTTCAGTTTTTAATGTGTGATGATGGGGAAGTTGGATCCTAGCCCCTCTGTGATTTTCATGTTGGGCCAATGAACAGAAGAGAATGTTTGGTGTTTGGGAGGGGAGGCCTGAGCTATGGGAAGAAAAGTCATTGTCAGGATTGTTCCCTAGAGCACTCAATAAAGTAATCCTGAGTTTGTGGCCTCATCACTCACATTACTAATTTTATGTCCCCAGTAAGAAGTGCTTTTACTAGTCATAAACATACAATGGAATTCTTATTTGTAAGAATTAAAGACATATCACTTTTTTAAAATTCTGCATGAAAACAGGTTATTTATTGGTGAGATAATTAGAAAAGTCCCTCCTGTCCCTGGATTCCTGCCTTTCTTACACTTGTTAATTCAGGGTGTTGTTGGTGAAATTCCAAAGCATAGTTGGACATGTTGAGAACACTAACTGTACTTAATTCCTTAGTTAAAAGGATGTCTTGTCCACAGTGTTGCATAGAGAGAGATTACAGAGTGTCTTTGCTTTGATTCTGAAACATTTCCTGGCTTCTGGTGCTGGGTTTAGTTTGCGGCTTGAAAATCATTCTGTGGGGAGACAAAAGACAGCCAGTTATACTCTTAATTACGTAAGCTGGTGCAGGCACAGGCTGATCCAGCCAGTGTACTCCATCTGCCTGACCACAGCACTGGCGTTAAGGATGGGGATGTGGAACAATTCAGGCCAATGGGAGCCCCAGATGTTACTTCTGGATGACTGTCATTTGTTATTCCAGAAACAGGGTGAAGTTCCTGGTAGTGGGAGACCCCCAATGCAGAGCCAAAATAGAGCCCACCCCAAAGGATTTAGAGTCAAGAGATGGATTCTGGGGTCACATTTGGGCCACTACTGAAGTTAGCACCACCCCTGGATGTTCAGGACCAATAATTCTGTGTTGTTGCTTGAACCAATTTTGGTTGAGCTTCCTGTCACTTGCAGCTGAAACACAATTGGCATTCATCTCATCCAGTCCCTTAACTAGGGTGGAATGGGGGAGGCTAAGTGATATGTCCAGGCCCCTCATAGTTACGGAGCACAAGAGTAAGAGGTAGAAAGCTAACATTGAGGCAAGTGCTGATTTTACCAGCCTCTGCACTCTAGTAATTGATTTGGTCACAGATTCATGGACTTTGGGGGATTAAGTAAAAATTGGAATGTAAGACTTCTGAAATTTGAACCAACATGAAAGAAATTAATGTTTTCCCAGTCAGATGGCATACTCATTAAACATGTTTATCAAGAATGGAACATTGTAAGGGTGATGGAGATTCTAAACTTCTTTACTGTCTTGTATATCTTCTCTAGTTCCTCCCCTCTTTCACTGTTTTCCTGGTGGCAAATTTACATAAAAGTTCCATCCTTTTAACTGTTTTTCAGAAAGCAAGTTCTTTTTTCAGGTTTCTCTAAGTGTGAGGTTAGATAGAGGGGAAGAAGGGGAAATCTGAGTCAGGGTGGTAAAGAACTAGAGGCTTCACAGTCACAAGGTGACAGTGTGGATGAATCAGGCGTACGTAGTGGGGATGCAGGGCTTCCCCGGTGGCCCAGTGGTAAAGAATCTGCCTGCCAATGCAGAAGACATGGGTTCGATCCCTGGCTTGGAAAGATCAGTTGGAGGAGGAAATGGCAACACATTCCAGTATTCTTGCCTGGAAAATCCCATGGACGGAGGAGCTTGGTGGGCTACAGTCCATGGGGTCACAAAGAGGTGGACATATCTGGGCATGCATGCACGTGTTTCCACTCTCAGGGTTAGAACTTACATGGTAACTAAAGGGACAGTAGTCAGTGAATCTGCTTAGGAAAGACTAGGGATGGAGCTGGTGAGACAGCCAGACAGACTTTGATGCCAGGGCCCACTGGCCTTATTCATTACTCTGAAGACTGATGCGCAGAGTGGACTTTAATGTGAAAGGAAAATGTTTATATTTCTTTCTCTTACCGAGTTAAGCACTTGAAGCTTGGCACTGTTTAGAGAATTTGGGATTACTCCTAGTGGAATATTCCATTGATTTACATTTCCTGAAAAAAAGAAGGCACATCTTATGATCTGAGTTGAAAGAAACAATGGCTAGACTGGGTTGTTTTAGCCACAGTCAGCTGGAGAATGTCTCTGGGCAGAGTGTGGCTCTAGGAGAAATCTCTTCCCTGCTCCTTCAACAGAGAGATCTGAGTTAAGACACAGTTTCCCCCAGTCTTCTGTGTGTGTGAGGCTGAGTTCTCAAGGACCCTAGAGCTAACTGGAAATCTGATGGGTATAATCGATACCAAGAGATATGCTGGCATGTCTGCCCTCTTTCTCTTAAGAAACCAGAAGATTTAAGCCTTGCTCTTTTGATTTCATTTGCAATACATCAATCCCTCTATAGAGTTCATCATTAATAAGCATAGATGGCATTTTGTGTCCTATCTCTTGATGATCATCAGGGTTATGAACTCAATACTCCTAAATTTCTCAAACTCTATTATCTATATGACTAGGTGACGTGGTCCATGTTTCTTTCCTCTAAGTGGCATAATGCTGTTCTGAAGACACCTGGTGGGCTGGATTTCATTTGGACCGGGAGAAGAGACATTTTGATTTGGTTTTCATGTTTTGCCATCTCAAAGTGCTGTGGTCCGTATCTGATAACAGAAACGTGCCCTTCAGCCCCACAGTGGCCAGACGGCAGTCTGCTTGTTGCTGCAGCACAGGCTGCAGTGTGCTGCCCTGTCTCTCCCTTTCAGTGACACTAACTTTCATGGTGTTCATGTTACTAGTTCCACATACCGATAACAGCAGGTAGAAATCTCTTCAGAACTCCAGGTAGCACATCTCTTCCTTCATCCTCCTGAAAAAGTTGGGTAGAGTGTTTTTGTTAGTACCTCTGCTCGCCTCCCAGCTAGTCCTCACATGGTGGAAAGTGGTCTTGGGTTCCTCTGGACATGTGGGCTTTTTTTTTTTCTTGTACTCGACAAGGCTATGTGGGGAGGTGGATCTCAATCTGTCCCTCAGGCCTCTAATTCTTTGGGGATTTTCAAAGACCCTTCAAGTAGGTTTTTGATGCCTTGGATGGCTCCTTGGCCAGTGTTTATTGGGCTCCTGTCATGTTCCAGACATTGTTGTCGGCACCGAGATGCAGCTGTATGCCCTTAGGCCAGATGCAGTTTCAGTATTTTGGGAGGATGGACTGTACTCTTTTGGATCCATTCCGGGTCCCTCCTAGATCTGGTGCTTTGTTTACCTTCCTTCTTTCGCATTCACTTTAACAGGCTTGTGACTCCACGCTGCCTGCCCTTTGCACATCCTATTTCCTCTACCTGGTATACACCTTTGCTCTCTGGTAAACTGCTCCTTCTTCAGGGCTGAGTTCAGGCATCATTTTCTCAGTGAACCCACAGTCTGCCTACCAGTTCATGCTTCCTGCCCTTTGTCTTTTTCATGGTCAGTTGATAGCTGTTGCACCAGTGTCTGTTCCCTGTTCCCTGTTACATGTGGTCAGGGTTCACACCTTCTGTGATCCTTCCCCTGCACAGAGCTTGCCCTAACACACAGCTGCCCAGTACAGGTTAAGATGAAGCAACCTGGGCTTACACTAACTCCCAGAGTCTACCTCTCAGCTGACATGCCCCTGTCTCAGGGCTGACACCTGGGACATAGATAGAAGGTTATTTGCCTCTGGGTGCCTATTGTGTGCCTTCAGCCAGTGTGTGGTTACCAGACTCTTAATGATGGGGCTTAATTTATATATGATTTTAATCTGTCCTTGTCCTCCTGCTTAAACTGGAGAGTCACTCTTGGAACCTGGGGCCTCACCATTGTTTCATGTTACAGATTTTAGGGTCAGACATGTAGTGATGCTCACTAGATGTTTGAATGTTTGTTGAATGAAAGTATAATTATGTGCATGTGGAAGATCAAATGTCATAAAGATGGGGGTAGTGAGATGCTCTGGTGAGCCAAGGCATAATTAGTATCCACATCCTCTTTTCTTCCTTTCTGTGGATTCCCAAGACTTCCTGGTATATCAGAATCACCCAACACTAAAAGAGCACAGATTCTAAGCCTTCCTTTAGGTCATTAACTGAGGTCATTGAATGAGGTTGGGGAACTGGGTTTTAAGAGCTTCCCAGAGAGAACCTAGGTTTGGAACCTGCAGTCCTGTTCCATGTTGTGTCTGTGATCCAGTCTGCATGACTTTTTTTTTTTTTTTTTTTGCAGAGTCCTGTTTTACTGAGTGCCTGGCTTTAAAATAATTTCTCACGTATCATAGATAAATATTTTGAAAAATCAAATTGACTTACAGCCTCAGGGGGTGTCATGCTGTATACAGCCCTGTCAGGAAATATAAGGAAAAATTATTTTCAAATAACAATTATTAACCAGTACTAAAGTATAGTGTAGATATTAGCTCAGTTGCTTCTTGAAGTCACTTATAAAATGTTATAATAAATACAGAGGAGAAAGAGCAGATTTAAGGGGCATAACAGCATGTGAGTAAAACTTCTTTCTGATTTCCCTGTAATGATCCAAGTATTTTTCAAAGGCCTTGTCTATTATTCTTTGCATGTGATTTGAATTGGGTTCTTTTTTTTTCTTAATTGGGGGATAATTGCTTTACAAGATTGTGTTGGCTTCTGCCATACAACAACATGAATCACTCATAAGTATACATATGTCCCCGCCCTCTTGAGCCATCCCCACCCTCGCCCCCTCCCACCCCTCTGGGTTGTCACAGAGCACCGGGTTGAGCTCCCTGTGCCTCTACAGTAGTTTTTGAATTGGTTTCTTGATATTGCATCCTATGCTGATGAATGTCAAGAGGAGTTTGTAGTTATAGACTGTACCTCTCAATCTTGATGATTGTTTTGATTTTGTTGTTTGAAATCTCACTTGCATGGGAGATGATGACATTCTGCATGAATATATAACAAACATAAGTTGAAAAATACTTTCACCAGGCTACTCAGCAAACATGTCATGTTGTGATATGACCAGCAAAGTGACAGGTGAGGCCTGGAGTGGAGATGACCAGGTCTTAGGAGACAGCCTACCAGCCCGATTGGTCTCCTCCTCCTAGGGACACTCTGACCCCCAGAGTTTTGGTACTAGTTCCCCCTACAGAGCACTCTTCTTTCCATGGGACCTCTGCTCCTATTCATTCTTTCTCACAGCTCATTCCCAGTTTGTTACTCGGCACTCACCGTCTGCCCAGTGGCTATCTTCTCACCATTCCTTGCCACAGTGACCCAGTAGGTGGCGTTGATTTTGTTGTTCGGCAGGTGGTTGTAAACGACTTTGGTGATCGCTGCGTCCAGGTTGTTTATCTGTGGTAAAGAAATCATCGTTTAGAGTGTAGAGAGGGAGAAGGGCTGCAGGATGTTGCATGGTGAGATATTCATGCATTGCTCGATTCCGTTATTCAGATATTTATGGATCCTGTGGTATGCGCTGGTCACCTTGCTGGGTGCTGCCACAGCTCATGTGACCACACAGACACCATCTCATTCCAGACATCTCCCTTTATCTCATTTCCTCTCTCGAAAAGACAGTGGGGCCCGTGGCACAGAAACACGTTTCTATTACTCCTCATCCAGTTTAGAGCCCATTTCTTTCTGTGCTCTTGTAGCAGATAGCTCTGCACCTGATGATTTTGGGAGACTCTGTTAAGGAAGCATTGAAATAGGACCTCGCACATGGAGAGTACTGAAGATCATGATTTTGTTGTAACTGCCTACCTTCTACCACTTTCTGGGCAGGAAATACCTCCTACGTAGATAAACCCACTCCCTCGCACATGCTGAGAGTGTTGGTTAAGTCGCTTCCCTCACTTTGGTCACTTGTAAAATGGGGAGGAGCAGCTCTGCCCCCCAGAACTCCTGCCCACCCTGTGCCCCTGCTCTCTCCCTTCCCCTGGTGCATTATATACAAGACCCAAGTAGACGGCCATTCAGGGAAAATCTGTATCCCAAACATTTCCTCGTCTTCATCTCTGGAAGAACGTTCCAGAACCCTCTTGGCATTCCTACCTTCTCTCACTTAGAGGTTGATGGGCTAGACTTGAGCAAAGAGGAGGGTGGAGGGGCCATGTGGATGAGGCTCACCTTGACAGAGCTCTCCTTGGCACTTTTAGTGATGATCTCCCTGAGCATCATTTGGGACAAAATCACGGCAGTGTTGAAGTTTTTAGGATCTGGAGGAAGGTGCCTTCCAGGCACAGGGGATTTATTTTGGTTAAAGTAGGCCTAGAGAGAGAACAAGAGAAACATCCGTGTTATTATGTGAGACTGCCGTCAATTTCAGGGTCTTCGAAGGCCCGTCCTTGATGCTGAGGAGTGAGGTGGCCCCAAGCGAGCCCCACAGTGGACGAGCATGAAGACAAAGCGCAGTTGACCTCCCAGCCCCCTTGTTGCAGGACTGTAGGGGAGTCGTGGGAGAGAGGAGCCCCTGAGGGAGGAGGAAGCACTGCCGTCTCCAGCCAATTAGCCCTGAAACAGTGCTCCTCAGTCCCCCAGACCTCCAATTTTCCAAGAGAAGTTATGTGGCTTCATTTTCCAGTGAATTCCTCCATGTAAATGTTGCCTCAAGTAATATGTGTGTGTGAAAGCTTGTTTGTACCTAACTCACAGTTCTCCCAACCTTAGGATGACTGTCTTGTCAAGCACACTCAAGGCTCATCTTATCTATGGAATTCTGGCCTCCTTTGAATGATTGCTCTTCCTTCGGTATACGTTGTGTTCTCTGTTTATAAAATGCAAACTGCACATGGCAGGAAATTTGAGAAGTCCAGAAGGGAAAAGAGATTTTGAGTGGATATCACTAATATTTCACCTTATTTTCTTTCTTTGCCTATATATAATATCACTTGTATTATGCTTTAAAAAATTAACCATACCTTCATACTTTGTAAGCATTTCTAATAATCTCATACTTAGTTATTTCCTTCCAGTTCATTTCCAGTTTTTTTCCCCCTTGTCATTAATACTTGTATTTCTTTGTGCTTAAATATATCTGTACCTGGGATGTCTATACAGATGGATTCCCACGAGTAGAGTTAAGTGGGCCCAAAACCTTGAGTACTCCTCATAGCCTAGTTTTCCATTCCCTGGGTGGTTGAGGGGGGGGTGGGAGAGTCTACACTTTTTCTTTCCTTAAATATAGTCTGTTGAATGTCTAACCGGTGCTGGGTACATCCTGCTCGTCAAGAAAAAGTTGTCGTCATTGGGTATGCATCTCAGGCACTGTGCATTAGAAATAAATGGAAGGGAAAACATGGCTGGCCCCTGTAGCAGGCACTTAGCTGTTACAGTAGAAGCCTGGAGATCGCCACAGGGTGAAGGTCTGGGGATCCGAGGAGGGAGGAAGGCTGGTTTGTCATGATTTGGAGTTTATTTGGTGAGTTCAGGGATATCTCCATACCTCTTACAGAACCCATCATAAGCACAAAGAACACTTACACAGTAGAGGATCGAAAGACCTTCTTCAGAAATCCTGGAACCTTTAACTTGGTAGTTGAACAAGCCAGTAGCTGCAGGTGAGAGGACAAGAGAGCATGTGGAGACACTTGCAGTCCCCTGGAGGTTGTGCTCTGGACGCCTCCCTTTCCCTTGGTCCCAGGCAGAAACCTGCTGCCTCACTAGCTTTTCCACGTGTGTCTAGGAGGAGACTATGGAGAGGAAGGTGATGTGACAACACCACTAAGAGTCTTGCTGCCCAGGCCCCATATTTCGTCTGCTCTGGGTCATGGGACATGTCAACAGGTTCCTGCTTGGACTGTCTTGGCAACTGCCATCCTACTATGTCCTGTTATCTTGGTCTCCTGGATGTTAGGAGACCTGAGAGGGATTTTCTGCTTCCCAGCCTCCTTGGTGTGAGGGTGCTCCTTGCTCAAACTCCACACTGGGTACTTTGCACCCCACTGGGACTGGGGCGCTACCAGAGACTCCAGAGGGGCTCTGTGTCCTGTTGTGTCTTGGAGAATGAGTCACCGTGGTTCAGCGAAGCTGCTAAGTTGCCATATTTTCAGCCTGGGTGCTTGGGGAGGCAGCTTACAGCTCCATCCTCTCCTGCCTATCACCTATAGGATCCCGAAGAAGCCTGGGCCACCTGCCTCCATTGACCGGGGCAGCCCTGGTGGGGAGGGTGGGGGTCTGGTGGTTGTACTTACAGTTCTTGCATTCATAGACCTCACTGAGCTCAATGCCACACGATTTTGATTCTTCAATCTGTTAAAGGGCTCAGCTGTTAGCTTTATCAAGGGAGTGCAGCAGTACTGTCCGCCTGTCCTCTTCCCTTGGTCCTCCTCTTCTCCCTGTCCTATTTCCTGGTTTCCTTTTTGCCAGAACTCATCCTCCCCCACCCCTGCCCCAACCTGGAACATTATCCTATCCTGCTTCTGGGGTATTTTGGGCTGGGGGTGGGGGAGGGGATGCCTTCTGTAGAAACGGAACTCTTGAGGCCTGATGTCCTTCTAGCACCAGACTGTATCTGAGCTAAGGGCCTCTTCCTGTGTCCCCCAGCAACATAGACCTCCGAGGCAGTGCCCTCCCCTGTCCCACGACTTACCTTGTCGTTCATAGTTACTGTCAACAATTGAGAAATGATATCTTCCAAGGGCAGAGGCAGAAGCAGGGGCAAAATACCTGTGACCCTGGGGAAGATACATGTGGAGAACATGTATCACACATGTATACCTGTGTGACCCTTAACGTTTCTGGTTTTGCTCAAACATCCATTGATGAACCAATGGCAGTGATGTCCTATTTAATTTGTGCCCTAAGCCCTTTCACCTTCAGTTTTAGTCACTAAGAAAGATGGAAGGATACCTGAGAAAACTACCAAAGCCAGAGAGCTGACCCAGCAGTCTCACAGGGAGGGATTTATCATTCAGATACCATGACAGTGGTAAACAGACTTGTCTGGGACCTTATTCACCTGTTCAGTACAAAAGTTAGTAGCTGGGAAAAAAGCAACTATTCCTTGATAGGATCTGTTAAGTAGGTGATAGTGTATCTTCATAATGGAGTACTAGGCAGCCATAAAATAAGAAGAAGTGATTTAGATTCTGATGTGACCAAAGCAGTTTTAAAAAATATCAACAGAGGCCAGAAAAGTGTATATAATAAACCAGCCCATTTCTCTGTATGTATACATACACACGTTTGTTGCATATGCAAATAATATCTCTGAAAGCCAATGGAAAAATTGGGTCCTTTGGTTGCTTCCAGGAAGGATAATTAGCCGGTGTATATGGGTGGGAGGGAGAATTGCACTGTATGGCTTTTTGAATCATTTGAATTTTGATCTAGGTGAATGGATTACTTATGCAAGAAAATAGAACTGTGTACAAAAAAGTAGCAAAGAGGACACAGGCAGAGTGAGAGAAGGCTGTGTTCAGACCCAGTGGGCCATTTACAAGCAGAGGCCCTTCTCTGGGCCTCCTCTATTGATGGTTCAAACCTCTGGGTTGGCTGAGCTGGTCTCTTAAGTGTGATACCAGCAAGGCTATTTGGACATATAGGCCGCTTGATCCAGAAAATGAGAAAAAATGGTCTCACGTACTCCTCCACTATCTGCATGTTGACTTTCTTGACTTGTATGTTCTTCCCCTGGACTAGGAGGTTGACACATTGCGTGGTGTTGGTGGAAATTCCAATTTGCAGAGTTACATCTGCATGCACTTGAAATCCCAGTATGCTGACTACAGGTCCTGCTAGGCTGTGGAGAACAAGATGCAGGTGAACCCAGGTCCCATTGCAAGATGTCACTTAGCCAAAGCAATAGGCATTTTGGGAATCACCAGGTTATTTGAGTGAGGGTAAGTTTGGTGCTTTCCAATAAGTATGCCCCGTGGTTGGCCAGTCTCCTATACATAGAATTCAGAGCTTGGCTCAAAGGAGGTATTCAATAAACATTGTCAAAAATCACCCTCCTAACCAGTCTTCAAGGGTCTTGTTGGGTGGCACCAGGCTGACTTGTAACAAGGTCACTTTTGTGCCCCGCACTCCCAGCTGTCCAGGTGACAACATAGTAAGAACCCACGATTTACCAGAGCCTGGTCTTCTTTGAGTCAGATATTTTGGAGAAGATAGATGGTTCTCCCTGACACTGTTAACTGCAGTGGTCCCAGATGTGGACTCTGGAAGCAGAACACCTGGGCTCACATCTGGTCACTGCCATCGTTTGGTTGAGGGACTTTGAGGAAGGTTTATAACTGGTTTTGCTAGTTTAAACTGGTTTTCTAGTCTAGAAACAGGACTGCTTTCCTGGTGAGGTTGTCAAGAGGCTTCCTGAGTTAAGAGTGTCTCAGTTAAGGGCCTGGCTGGAGCTCAATCAGTGATAGGTATCAGGGATGTGAATGTATTAGTCCAAGAAATCTTCTCTCCAGTGTGGATTCCCTTGCCCCCTCACATCTTCCTGTATGCCCTGGGGCTCCTCTGTTAACCTGTCCCTCCCCCACGTGAGTTGACACCCACTGAAGACAGGGACCGCCTGCCTTTAGTCTTCCTCTGTCAAACACAGCATCTGGTACAGAGCAGCAGTTATTAACTACCCGTTAGGTGGATGAGTGAATGTGTGTATGCATGCGTGTTTAAAATCTCTAGTTTCCTGAGGGCATTTAAATCATGTCTGTTTCACCTGAACTTCCTAGCGCAGTGTTTGTAGAGTGAGCTGACTCTTCTTGGAGAGTCAAGATTATTTGGAAGGCATATTTCCCCTAAGACCAGTGTACATGTTGATATGAAATGAGTTCTCCATGGTTTCTGTCTTCATTGCTCATCTATCAAATTATGCAGATTTCATATGGAGATCTGGATTTTGGCTTTTTTTTTTGTACTCTTTGAGAGTGGGGCTCCGTGGTGTTATGTTGCCACCTTGCTCCTTGGGGCTGGAGGAGCGAGGCAGCTGGGCCTGGTGCCCCTTTCACTCCACCCTCAACCATCCTGCCTTACTCTTTGTTGTCTCTGTTTGGCTCTTGGACACTAGATCTTAAGTCACTAGTCCAGGCTGTTTCCGTTGACTGATTTGGAAATAGGCTCACCCGTTTCCACCTATGAAGGCAGTAGTCACGGTGTGGACAAGGATCCCATTGCCTGTCATGGTTGACGTCATGTTCTCCACAGTCACTTTTTCAACCTCTAATCTGTAAAGTGACAGTATCAAGTATAAGTGTCAGTCCTGGCTCAAGGAATCAGTCTGGGTAACAAGAGAAACACCGTTGAAACAGGCAGTTAACAACCTACCCACCCATCTATCTCTGGGACTCCCCAGCCACCTTACCCACTTGGTTTTTTCTTTCCTCCTTCCTTTTTTTTTTTTTTTTTTGTTTTTTAAACAATACAATAGCTCTGACTCTTAGGGGCAGTTCCACAGACACCAGTGCCGCTCTCAAAAAAAAAAAAAAGGTGGCCCAGTTCTTTAAGGTCAAGAAATCTTGATCATATTTCCCCCCGAAAGGATAGCCTTTCAGCACCGAGTTAAAATATTGCTTCATGAAAACATGGTTGCCCTTTTCCATGGGATCATTGGGAGCCGAACATCAGTATCTCCAAACAGTAGCTTTCGTCTTGTGCCAGACATTAGGGTCAAGGAAGTACTTACCCTAACAGGAGGTCTGCCAAGTCGATATTTTCCAGCAGGCCTGTGAGAGCACTGTTGACGTCTTTTGGCACCACACTGTTCAGGATGCCCTCGGTGGTTTCTTCGAGTTTGTCGCCAGTCAAGAGACCAGTGCTGCTGACGAGTTCTTTGACAGCATTCCCTCCACCAAGGAGTGGTAGGCTGCCCAGAGCATCCCGGCCGAGGTCACTGACAGCACCAGTGGCTTCTGAGAGCAGTGACTGCTGGTGCTTTGGGGACTTGTTGCTGCCCCCCTTTCCCAGAATACCACCGAGGCCACCACCTCCAAGGATATTGAGGGGTGCCGTCCCCTTGCCCAGGATACCACCGAGGCCACCACCTCCAAGGATATCGAGGGATGAAGTAAGATCTAACACAGAGAGCAGGTCAGAGTTGGACACTGTGGATATCACTTCTCCCAACACACCAGCCAGGTTTATCTCCTCGCACCTCAGCATGTTCTCTATCTTTGGGACCAGGGTGGCGTTCAGATCTGAAAAGGGTTGAGAGACATGATCCTGCCGCTAGCTGCCCAGCTGGTTCAGCCAGAGCAAGCTTTCCAGCTGGAGAGCCAGCACCATTGAGTTGTGGGACCCATAGGCACTGAATATCATGCCTCCCTGAAATATCAATCCCTGCCACTGCCCCCCACAAGGACAGCCTGGTGTTCCAGAAACATACCTGTTCCCTCTTAGGAGTTAGCCTCTATTAGCACCTACCTGAGACCAACCTGGTGTTGAGTATATTACTCTAAAGCAATTTGAGCATGGCATGAAAGGACCTAGTTTTGCTTTTGAGCCTAGTAGCCCAGAGTATATACATATAGTCTAGGTTCTGACCCTTGAAGGCCAAGTGGCCTAGGGCAGGCTCTTCTCTTTTCTGAGGCCTGGTTTTGCCTCAGGGGTGTCTTGTCCAGCGGTATATGATGGACATGCAGCATGAGTCACTGGGGGCAGGCCAAGTGAGTGATCACTGATTTTTAAGTGCTGTGTGGGGCAGGAGGTGGCTAGGGAGGTGATGGAACTGACTGATTTAGATCTCCTGTTCTCCATCTGTGTGGTTCTGCACCTCACACCAATCAGAATGGCCATCATCAAAAAGTCTACATTTATAAATGTATACTTTTACATTTAATAATGCTGGAGAGGGTGTAGAGAAAAGGGAATCATACTCCACTGTTGGTGGGAATGTAAATTGATGCAGCTACTGTGGAGAGCAGTATGGAGTTTCTTTAAGAATCTAAAAATGGAGTTACCATTTCACCCATCAGTTCTACTCCTGGGCATATATCCAGAAAAGACAGAAACACTAATTAAAAAACATACATGCTGGGACTTCCCTCATGGTCCAGAGGCTAATAAGACTCCCCACTCCCAATGCAGGGGGCCCAGGTTTGATCCTTGGTTGGGGAACTAAATCCCACATGCTACATCTAAGAGGTCACATGCTACATCTAAGAGGTCACATGCTGCAGGTAAAGATTCTGCTTGGTGCAATGAAGACTGAAGATCCTGTGTGCCACAACTAAGACCTGGCACAACCAAATAAATAAGAAATAGAAATTAAGCAAGCAAACGAAAAACCAAAAAGACACATGCACCCCAATGTTCATAGCAGCAATATTTATAATAGCTAAGACATGGAAGTAACCCTAATGTCCATTGACATATGAATAGATAAAGAAGATGTGGTGTATACACACACACACACACACACACACACACACACACACACAATGGAATACTGGAGTGGGTAGCTGCTTCCTTCTCCGGGGGATCTTTCCAACCCAGGGATTGAACCCAGGTCTCCTGCATTGCTGGCAGATTCTTTACCATCTGAGTCACCAGGGAAGCCAATATCTTATCATAAATCTTATGATAAACCATAATAGAAAAGAATATGAAAAAAGAAACAATCATTTTTCTGTACACCTGAAACATTGTATCAACTGTACTGCAATTTTTTTTAAAAAGGAAATCGATTAGCTGCATCAATCATGGAAGATTCATTTGGTACAATACTGCAGCGAAAATGAATGGACCAGAATTTCTCATTACAGCACAGATGAACTACCTCAGAAAGGTAAGTTTGAGAGACAGTGCAAGCAGGTCACCTTTAGAAAACCTTGTAGCATTTAGTGCAAATATTTATCTTGAGAAGGAATATCTACATGTCATAAAACATAAAAAATGGCAGGAGGAAAATAATTAGGCCAGAAGCCTCCTCAAGAGAGGAGAGGGAGGGTGGAACAGCGCACCCCCAGTAGGAGCCTGGGGGTCTTCAGTCCTGTGGCCCATTTATTCCTCAACTCAGTGGTGGGTACAAGGCTGTTGCTATTGTTTAGTCATGAAGTCTTGTCCGACTCTTTTGAGGCCCCATGGAATGTAACCCTGGCAGGCTTCTCTGTCCATGGGATTTCCAACTCAAGAATACTGGAGTGGGTTGCTGTTTCCTTCTCCAGGGTATCTTCCTGACCCAGGGATCAAACCCACATCTCCTGCATTGGCTGGCGGATTCTTTACCACTGAGCTACCAGGGAAGCCCCCACAAGGGTGTTAATTCTATATTCATATCTTTTAAGGCTTTTTTTTTTTTTTTTTAAATGTCTGACAGTGAAATTAACAGCCTCTACCGCCAAGTTACTGATCGGTTAGAACTATCACGTGTACCACTGTCTGAACTTCCCTCTTGCCTTCGGGGGTACTGCTGCACCAGAATGTCTGTGAGTGGGGTCCAGGCAGCTGTTTTGGTAACAAGCTCCAGAGGTGATACTGCTATCACCTCTTATTTCAGAACCACCTGTCCAGAAGGTGTAATTAGCCTTTGGGCTTGGAGATGAAAAGCATGTGTGAAGGGGTAGAAATTCAAACCTGTGCAGGTAAAACGAGTCTTACTTACAGTCATTGAGTTTGCTGCTAGACACAAGGTATTTGGCCACGGGTGAACATCTGCCTCCTGAGGTCCTAGCTGCACGTCTGGGAGGTGGAGAGCCTTTTCTGATTGAGGAAATTCTGGGAACTTGTAGGTCAGGCACACTGATCGGGAAATGAATGGGGAGCCCAGAGGTTATTTTGTCAGGAAGGGCTCCCAGCGGTAAAGGTGAGGTCGATAGGTCAAGCGCTCCTGCCTGGACAGCTAGCATGATGGCCAAGGCCCACAGGGTCAGCATCTTGTGGCCGATATCTGCAAAGGAGGGCTTCGTCAGATACCACATTCCCAGTGGACCACAGGGCTGCCAGTATATTTGTATTGGTTGTCCACATGCCAGGATCCTAGCTCTTGTAGGAAGGTGCCGCTCACATTATCAATATTCTGATCCGTATACCGTATTCGAGGGACAGCGTTTCAGCCCATGACAGTCAATATCTTGAGAAAGGGCCCCTTTTTCTGCAGCTTCTTTAACTTTGTGCAGAGGTGTCTATGGGCTGGTGGCACCCTTTGAGTACAGGCCATGCCCTGCCCAGATCTTAACTATATAGTCCCACATTCTCCTGCCCGTCTTCCAGATTCAAATAGCTTGCAGTGATCTGAGTCACCAACTGGGGAACTCAAGTGTTTTGAATGATCGAGCTGTGAGAGTTATCACTCCTGTGGTAGTCAAGGTCTCTCCTTGTTTTCAGGCAGCTAATGTATAGCAGTGTCCTTGTTGATGTGAGCTTATCATGTGCCAGTCCCTTTGTGGAGTGTGAATGGACATCAGTTGCTCTAAACTTTGCACAGTGCTGAGATGGAAGGCCTATGTTTTCATTTTTCACTTGGTGTAAACTTGTGTTTACAGCATGCTCACCTTTACCCACTGTCTACCCCCAGCTGGTAGTTTTGCCTGGTCAGAACTAAACCACCCAAGGAATCAGCCCTAGGCTTGGCACCCTCTACTCATTTGGTCATTGGGCTATCCTAGCATGTTAGCTCAGTGCATCGAGGCCAGAGTCATCTCTCTATGAGTGAGACCATCTCAGGGCTTCTCTGTCTTTTTAAAGCCCAGTCCCTTGTTCTGGGAGAGCCACTGGCTTGTTCTGATGGTGGCACTGGTCAGTCCACACTATGATATTGGTGGCAGCCATAATGGAGGAAGCTCACCTGTGTGTATATTGAATGAGTTAACCTATTCATCCACTTCTTGGGGCCCTCCTGTGGGCAGGGCACTGGATGCTCCTGCTGACCATTGAGTGTGGGGCATCTTCCTCTTGGCTGGGGTTGAGCAGCCTTAGTGACGGTGAATGTATAAGCTGTGTAAATCTCCACTCTACTTCTTGGGATGTGTCCATAGGTATTTCCTTAATGAGTATTGGTTCATGTTCATACTAGTCAGTTGTGTTAAGCCCTTCATCTGCAACAATTCTCCCAGTGAATCTGGCACTAGACAATATTATTATCATCCTCTGCAGTGGAGGAGCCTCAGTGCTAATGAGAAGGCAGGGTCTAGACCCAGGCAGGAGAGCTGTGTTTGACTCTGAGCTCAGCTGTGTGACCCAGTGGAGATCACTTCCCTCCCCTGCTGGTCAGATTCCTCTGTTCTCATGATTCTCTGTCTTTCTCTTTGCTCATGTTTTGGGTAACATGGAGGTTTGTGTCTTGGGGCATTTCCCCTCAGTGAAGCAAGTAGACTCTGAGCTCCTCTCTGTTTGGATTTCCTAATCAGTCAAATTTTGTAAATTTGGGCTTGTCGACTTTGGCCATGTGCCGGCATTGCCCAAGTCAAGCTGCCTGCTATTTATGACACCAGAGGAAGAACTGCTATTGCAGAAATGTTGGGAAGGACATATGGGACTCCACTAACAATCCTTCACATTGAATAAGTTTGGTTTTTGAAAAAACTCACCTCTTCACTATTTTTTCATTTTATCCTCATCAGTGAGGAATTAGAATTAGTGTCTCAGGAAACATGTAAGTGTCCTGTGAGGGAGAAATAATAAAATTCTGTGCCTGTGACTTGAGTCGATGGCAGTATTGTTAGACATTGTCTTGAGAGGAGCCCATCGATAATTCTAGTAATAAATCTCTCATTTTTTAAAAGCAGTTGCCTAATAGGCCCCTGTTAACCCTACTGTGCTAGGCAGAGTGCTGTACGTTTTAGCAGGGGAGTGGTATGGCTAAGGAGATTCAAAACGTAGAACCCAAGTTATCTATCCTTTGACAAGCTGTCCTATGCTTGTTTCCATTTCGAAGGAGTTTCGACCTTTTCTCTTGCATATTGTTTGTTGAGAGTTCTTACCTTGTCTGGTGCCGATCGGTCAGTGTTGGTGGGCAAAAATTTTCAGGAGGTGCCTTACTCCTGCTTCTGCCTCCAGTCTGTCAGAGGAAAAGCTCCATCCCATTTTTATAGACCAGTGTCTCTCGGAAAAGTTGTTGGACATGTAGGGACACCATCCAAGCCTGCTGATAAGGGTGATGTGATACAGGCTGACTTCCAAGATCAGCACCTACTAATGGCTTTGATGTCTGTCAGTGTCTTTCTGAGATGTTCAGGGTTCTTGGAATTCTTTTGGAGAGAGCTGGCAGGTCAAGTAACTGTTCCCTTCTTTTTAATCTTCACAGGCCTGTTATCTTTAAAAATTTTTTTACATTTAGTTATCTTTTTTGGTCTGGGCTTTTCTCTAGTTGCAGCAAGTAGGAGCTACTCTCTAGCTGCAGTGCACGGGCTTCTCCTTGCTGTGGCGTCTCTTGCTGCAGAGCAGGGGCTCTGGGGTGCTTGGGTTTGATCTCTGGTCCCGGAAGGTATCACCTGCCTCGGCGCAACCCCGCCCGTGGGCCACAGTGACCGAGCCTCCGCTCTAAAGCCTGTGTTCCTCAACAGGAGAAGCCCCCGCAATGAGAAGGCTGTGCCCCGCAACTGTAGAGTAGCCCCTGCTCACCACGACTAGAGAAAGCCCACGTGCAGCAGTGAAGACCCAGCACAGCCAATAAATAAATAAATAATTTAAAGTTTTTAATTAAAAAAAAAAGAGTCTGGGTTAAGCATTCAGTTCAAAGGGATTAGACAGTCCCTCTCTCATGGGTTTAAGCAGCTCTCCAGCCACATGAAATTCCCCTGCACTCATCTAGTACTGACTGCCTCTTATGTGCCCCGCACTGGGCAGTCTTTGTCCCCTGTAACATGCTTATTATCTGCCGCTTCATGATAAAGGGCTCTGAGCCCAACTGAGCTGGGTAGTAACATCATGGTGAGCCCTCTCCTGGAGATTCTCAGAGTATATTTGCCTCTCTAGGCCTCTTTGCTGTCCACCGTAAAGGACCTGTGTGCTCATTCATTCCTGTATTGCCGCAAATATATATTGTACCAGGCACTGTTCCTGGGGGCTTCCCTGGTGCCTCAGAGGGTAAAGAGTCTGCCTGCAGTGCGGGAGACCTGGGTTTGATCCCTGGGTCAGGAAGATCCCCTGGAGAAGGGAATGGCTACCCACTCCAGTATTCTTGCCTGGAGAATTCCATGGACAGAGGAGCCTGGAAGGCTGCTACAGTCCATGGGGTCGCAAAGAATCAAACACGACTGAGCAACTAACACACACACACTGTTCCTGGAGGTGGTAGAAGGGTGTACAACTCAGACAGGGTCCCAGCCCTGATGCAGCTGATGGTCCAAGTGAGAGAGACTGATACTTGCCAACCTACCCACAGATGAGTGGATGATCATGGATCAGGGTCTGAGGCAAATAAAGCTGGTTCTGGAAGCTTCACTAGTTGGGATTACATTGGGCAGAGCATCTGGAAGGTTCTCTGGGAGTCCTCAGGTCAGGTGCAGGGCTGGCCCTGCCCTCTTTTCCTAGTGGAGAAAACCGGATGTCCTTGAGGCATCAGCATCACCTGGCAGGGGGGTGGTGGGGGTGGGTCATTGTTAAAAGTTTTAATTCTTGGATCCTCCCTTCCCTAACTCTTAAATACTTTAATAAGTTAGGGTTGAGGTAAAGAAATTTGTTTAAAAAGCCTCCACAAATCGTCCAGGCGAGTAGCCAGGTTTGAGAACCACTGGTCTAACGCATTCCATGCCCTTGCTTTTTTTTTTTTTTGCAGATGAGAACACTGAGTTTTAGAGAGGAGGTTGTGTATGTGCCTCAGGACACCAAGAAGTCCAGCTGATTTAGGATCTGAATGCAAATCTTCTTGCTATTAATAGATATCAAATCAGCTCCCCTCAAACCCACTGTTACTTTCTGCTGTGAGCCAGGGAGATGGGATCGTCAGTGAGTTCTTTCCTATCCCTGAAGTAAAGTGTGAAGCTCTCAGTGACCCTTGGCATGTGTACATGCATGTGTTCACTCAGTGGATATCACTGAGTACTTTCTCTTTGCCATGTACTGCGGTAGGCTGTGGGGACTAGGTAGTGGGCCAGACACGCAAGGTTCTCCTTCATGGAGCTCACACCTTAGTGGGGGACACTGTTAATAGGTTGACTTCTGATAGTGATATGAAAAACGATGGAGTGGGTTCTTTCTGGACAGGGTGTCAGGTGATGAATGATATTTTATCCCTGATGGGGGAAATATGAGGGATCCGGGCATGCAGAGGTCTGGGGCTTGGAAAAGTACAAAGAACCTGACACGGGCAAGAACTTGACTAGTTCAAGAGGTGGGAGGAAAGATGCTTGGCTGAAGGTAGGGAAAACTTCCCTGGGAGACAAGTATAGGTTTTACTCCTGCTCTGGACACCAGTGAAGGGAAACAAATATGAGCCTAGGCCCAGAGGCATCCTCAGTGCTACCCTGAGCTAGGAGCTTCTTTTTCAGGGGGACTTCAAGCAGGGTCATTACATGATTTGCTCAGCTCCCTTTCCTTTCCCTAATTACCCCAGGAATGAGGCTTGAACGGTGTCAGGAGCCTGCTGTAGTGCTCATCTGTATTCAGGATTTCAGTCTCTAGCCCAGACTTCTTCTCACTTATTATCTCATTTAATGGCTCCCTCAATTCTAGAGCCTATGCCCTGGGCCTCGGGCTTTTTCTGTATTTTAGAGAAGCCCCAGTCATCTGTTAGGTTCCTAGCACTCCATGTTCTGTGATGGGGTGTATCCTGACATGATCATGCCGTGGTATTCCCGCAGCTTTACAATGTAAGAGAAGGGGAGAGGGGGTGATTTGGACTCAGGGGATGGTTAATGTCTTAAGCCGGGAGTGGGGGCTGGGGTGGGGATTGGGCTGGGTCCCTGCCTTCAGGCAGGCTCAGCATTTTGCTGCAGGGCCCTTCCGACCTCACTGGTCTCATACTGTGAACCTCAGCTCCAGTTTCGGTTGCCAAAGGTCCCGTTTTCGTCTTTGCTGGAATGTCGGATGCCTACAAATGACAGCTGACCTTTTCTCAGAGGGCAGAACATGTACCTGATGATAGCAGAAGACAAAACCAACTGTCCTGGCTCTCATTTTTCTTGGACCTTTGAGGGAAAATGGAACCATCTTTTAAGTGAAAATCTGTGACACCTGTTGGTGGGTATGAACTTTGATTTCAGTGTTTCCAGTGATTCTTTGGAGCCAAAGAATGAACCCAACTCCATGGTCTGGAAGGGGCATATCTAGAATGCAACCTCTGATGGGGCCTCCTGGTCTTTGTCTCTCTCTCCTTGAACTTTAGGAGATGTGGCAGCCTTTGAATTCTGCTAATCCAGGATCCATGGGAGGTGTTTCACGCAGATGTGGTTTATCAGGCTGGACACAAGGATGTAGTTGTTCTCAAGCTCTCAGTGATTTGACCTGCTGATTCTTGAAGGGTAGGGCCCTTTCAAGTCTGGCTGAGACTTAGCCCCACAGGAGGCTGGTTAAGTGCCAGCCCTTGATGGCTTCTATGTGAAGATGTCACAATGAACCAGGTCAAGTTGGGGGCATCCTGTTTCCCATTGTCTCTCTCTCTCTAAATTCATTTTGGTATGAGTTATTTTTTTCTGGGGTTTTCATTTATGACACTGGATTTAGTGTTTTTTAGACCCCAGTTCTGATGCTAATGCTGTAACCTCCCTCTGTTTTCTCTACTGGATCCTAGGAGTCAGGTACAAGAGGAGAGAAGAGGGGAAGAATGACTGTAAGGCAGGACTATATTGGCAAATGTTACCTTTGATTCTTGGTATGTTGTCTTTTCCTTACTACTCTGTTATAAACATTTCCAGGGGTTTCCCTGGTGGTCCAGTGTTAAGAATCCACATTCCAATGGTCAGAAAACTGAGATCCCACATGCCTCGGGACAACTAAGCCTGTGTGCTGCAACTACTGAGCCTGTGCATTGCAACAAGAGAAGCCCGTGGATGCCACGATGAAGACCCAGTGCAGCCAAAAATTAATTAATTAGTAAAACAATTTAAAAAACTAAACATTTCCAATTTTCCTTTTGCTTTCATTGTTGTCCCTTGAGTTACTTAGAGGTTTGTAGTCTAATTTAGAATCATCTTCATGTCTCCTAATGTATTGATCTGTTATTGATTTTTAATTAATGATATTGTGGTTATGTATTTAAACTTTTTGCATTCTTTGAGTATTGTTTTATGTCACAGCATGTGGTCTATCTTAATGAAGAACTCATGAGCTCTTTGGCTATGTGTGAGCCAAGATGATGTAAGCCAGCCACCTGCTATGTTGCCCACTAATCACAATTTAAAACTCTGAACAGAATATAAAAGGAAAATGCCCCAAAGCTTTGAGAGTAAATAATAATAGGTAAGGGGAGGAGGTAAAAATTTTCAGGCATAAACTTCCTTTTTCCCTTCGTTTTCCTTCTTTGATTCAT
The DNA here is from genome assembly GCF_023699985.2 of Odocoileus virginianus. Lineage (NCBI taxonomy): Eukaryota > Metazoa > Chordata > Mammalia > Artiodactyla > Cervidae > Odocoileus > Odocoileus virginianus. The sequence continues at coordinate 58,375,308 of NC_069682.1, read as the reverse complement.
GGGGGGCCCCTGTGCTGGAAGTGTGCAGCACATTGGACTACAAAATCTCCATAAGATTTCCTCTGTTTTCTGGCTGAAAGTGAAAGTGTTAGTTGCTCAGTTGTGTCTGACTCTTTGTGACCCCATGGACTGTACTGTCCATGGAATTCTCCAGGCAAGAATACTAGAGTGGGTTGCCATTTCCTTCTCTAGAGGATCTTCCCAACCCAGGGATTGAACCTGGTCTCCCACATTGTAGGCAGATTCTTTACTGTCTGAGCCACCACGGAAGCCAAGTCATATGAAAGTGAAAGGGTTAGTCACTCAGTCGGGTCCAGCTCTTTGTGACCTCATGGATTGTAGCCCTACAGGCTCCTCAATCCATGGGATTCTCCAGGCAAGAATACTGAAGTGGGTGGTCATTCCCTTCTCCATTATTCTGGCTAGAGGACCGGATAAATGGGCTTCATTTGAGCTCATGAGATAATAGAAAATAGGTATATTGGTCTCTGCCTCCAGTTCCTGGCACAGAGCTCCTAAAATCCTTGTAAACTCCTAAGTGATAAGTGCACTAAGTGCATCTTTTGTTCTAATGAAGTGACACCGGATGGTGGCTCCTGGATGGTTTCTGGATAGGAGCTGGCCACCAGAAAGACTAAGCCATGATTAGAAGGTTGGAAATTTCAGCCTCATCTCCCATCCTCTAGAGAAGGGAGATGGACTGGAAATGGAGTTAATGATTGATCATGCCAAATTGAGGAACCTCCTATACAATCCCAGAAGTACAGGATTTGGAGGGCTTCTAGGTTGGTGAACAGATTTACATCAGGATGGTGATGCACCCTGGATCCACAGGAACAGAAGCTCCTGTGCTTGGGACCATCCCAGACTTTGCCCTGCATCTCTTCATCTGGCTGTTCATCTGTATCCTTTATCATATCCTTTTGTAAACTGAGTTTATAAACTGAGTTTCTTTGAATTCTGTGAGCAGTGCTAGCAGGTTAATCAAACCCAAGGAAGAGGGCCATGGGAACCTTCAGTTTGTAGCTGGTTGGTCAGAAGCACAGGTAACAGCTTGGGGATGCAACCAGTGTCTGAAGGACATTAAACTGTGGGCATGTGTAGTGTGATTAAAAAGAAAAATTTAAAAAATTAGCAAATATATATGTATGATTGTAGGGGCTATCTTAATATCAGACCAATATTGGTCTAAATTTTAGAACAAGATATTGTATCAGGGATCAAGAGAGACGTTATATAATAATAGAAGAGTCAGTTCACTGAGAAGCCATAGTAATCCTAAACATGTCTACATCTAACAACAGATCTTCAAAATACATGAAGGAAAATCTGACAGAAATGAAAAGAGAAATAGACAAACCCACAATTACATTTGGAGATTTCTTTGATTAACCAACAGATTAACCAATGATTAACCAACATTCTTCTTTCAGTTGATAGAAAAAGTACACAGAAAATCAAACACATGAAGAAGCTGAACAACACTTCCAACTAATTTGATTTAACTGGTATGTATAGAACAATCTACCCAGCAACAGAAGAATGCAGTCTTTTCAAGGTTGTATGAAGCATTCACCAACAGACTGTATGCTGGTCCGTAAAACAAACTTAAAAAAATCAAAGTATATTCTTTGATTACTGTTGTTGTTCAGTTGCTAAGTCATGTCCGACTCTTTGCGGCCCCATGGACTCCAGCTTGCCAGGCTGCATTGTCTTTCACTGTCTACCAGAGTTTGCTCAAACGCATGTCCATTAAGTAGGTGATGCCACCCAATCAGCTCATCCTCTGTCACCCCCTTCTCCTGCCCTCAGTCTTTCCCAGCATCAGGGTCTTCTTCAATGTCGGCCCTTCACATCAGGCGGCCACAAGAAACTTTCTAAGAAATAGACGTGCTTGATTGCATGTAGTCCTCCTTTGTCAAAATTACGTATATAGTGTCCTTCCCCCCTACCCTCTTTGGAACAGTCTCTCAGAGTTATGTGAGGTGCTGTCTCTGGGCTGTAGTTCTCATATTCCCCAAGATAAAACTTAACTTGCAGCTCTCATGTTGTGCATTTTTTTTTTAAGTCGATAACAGGATAGAAGGTCAAGATACAAACATCAATTGCATTTGTATATTAACAATTAAGAGGTGCATACTAAAATGATGACTACATTTTACAGTAGCTCAAAAAATAAACTATTCAGATATAAATCCCTCAAAACCTGTTCCTAAACAGTCTTTGTGTCAAAAACTACAGAGCTGATGAAATAAATCAAAGCAGACCTAAAAAAAATGGAGAGACACAGTGTTTATGGGTTGGAAGGTGTAATGTTGTTAAGAAGTGCATTCCTTACAAATTGCAATCCCAAGAAAATTTCCAGCAGACTTTTTCTTAGAAGCTGACCATCTGATTCTATCATTAATATTGAAAACCCAAAGCACTAGAATAACCAGAACAATTCTAAAAAGAACAGCAAAGTTTTGTTTGTCAAAAGAATGAAAAACAGGGGGGCCACAGATTGGGAGAGAATCTGAAGTTGGGCTTGTGTCCAGGACATGTAAAGAACTCTCAAAATTCAGCAGGCAAAAAACAACCCTGTGATGTTCTCTCCAGGATCTCACCATTAAAATTAAAAAAAAATTTTTTTTAATTTATGTTTAATTGGAGGATAATTGCTTTACACTGTTATGTTAACAGTGTAACATCGCGAATCAGTCATAGCTATCTATCTATATTAACATATCCTCTCCCTCTTAAGCCGGCCTCCCTCCCACCCTCCATCCCACTCCTCTAGGTCAACGCAGAGCATAGGGCTGAGCTCCCTGTGCTATATGGCAGCTTCCCACTAGCTAGCTATTTCACACATGGTAGTGTCTATATGCCACTCCTAATTTCCCAGTTCACCCCACCCTCCACCTTTGTATAAAAATGAAGTACCTATGGATCTATATATCTATCCCTCGGCTAGTACCACACAATCTTGATTATTATAGCTATGTAAGTCTTGATATTGGTAGACTGATTCTTCCCATGTTATTCTTGCTTTTTTATTTTTAAAAAATTTTCTACTGCCCCATGTGGCATGTGGGATCCTAGTTCCCTGACCAGGGATCAAACTTGTGGCCCCTACAGTGGGAGAAGAGAGTCTTAACCACTGGACCACCAGGGAAGTCCCTATTCTTGCTTTTCAAAATTACTTTTGACATCCTAGTTCCTTTGCCTTTCCATTATGAATTTTAGAATACTCTTGTTTAAATTATACCTTGCTGGGATTTTGGTAAAATAAATATTGATATTTATTTGGTAAAATAAAATCTTGCTGGGAATTTGATAAGAGTTTGAATTGTGTTAATCCTTTATCAATTTGGGCATAATTGACATTTTTACTATGTTGAGCCTTTCAATCCATGATTGTGGTATGTCCCTTAGTTATTTAGATCTTCTCTGATGTTTTTAAACAGTACTTTCCAGTTTTTAGCATAGCAGTTCTGTACATGTTTTGTTAGACAAATTCCTTGAAAAATAAAAAGTACCACATGTCGCTTGATATGCCATAGATAATTTGAGTACCACTATAAGTATTAAGGAAATTGAGCTCATAACTTAAAACTCCTCCTAAAGAAATCTTGCACCACTACACATCTACCAGAATGGCCAAACTGTGAAATACCAACAGCATGAAATACTGGCAAGGATATTGAGTGACAGGAACTCGCTGCTGGTGGAAATGCAAAATGGTGCAGCCACTTGGAAAAACAATTCAGCAGTTTCTTAGAAAATTAAACATACTCTTACCATATGGTCTAACAATTGTGCTCCTTGGTACTTATCCAAGAAGCTGAAAACTTATGTCCACACAAAAAAACTGCACATAAATGTCTATAGCAGCTTTATTCATAATTACCAAACTTGGAACTAACCAAGATGCCCTTCCTTCAATAGGGACAGTAGAATATTATTTAACACTAAAAAAGAACTATCAAGCCATAGAAAGACTTGGGGTGGGGGGTTGTTCCCTGGTGGTCTAGTAGTTAAGAATTTGCTTGCCAATGCAGGGGACACGGGTTTGATCCCTGGAAGATTCCACATGCTTTGGGGCAGTTAACCCCTGGTGCCGCAACTACTGAAGTTTGCACACCTAGAGCCTGTGCTTGGCAACAGGAGAAGCCACTGCAGTGAGAAGCACGTGAAACACAATGAAGAGCAGTCCCTGCTCACAACAACAAAGACCCAGTGCAGCCAAAAATGGATAGTTCAGTTCAGTCGCTCAGTCGTGTCCAACTCTTTGCGACCTCATGAACCCCAGCACGCCAGGCCTCCCTGTCCATCACCAACTCCTGGAGTCCCCCCAAACCCATGTCCATTGAGTTGGTGATGCCATCCTCCTCCTGCCCTCAATCTTTCCCAGCATCAGGGTCTTTTCAAATGAGTCAGCTCTTCAGATCAGGTGGCCAAAGTATTGGAGTTTCAGCTTCAATATCAGTCCTTCCAGTGAACACCTAGGACTGATCTCCTTTAGGATGGACTGGTTGGATCTCCTTGCAGTCCAAGGGACTCTCAAGAGTCTTCTCCAACACCACAGTTCAAGAGCATCAATTCTTCGGTGCTCAGTTTTCTTTATAGTCCAACTCTCACATCCATACATGACCACTGGAAAAACCATAGCCTTGACTAGATGGATCTTTGTTGACAAAGTAATGTCTCTGCTTTTTAATATGCTGTCTAGGTTGGTCATAATGTTCCTTCCAAGGAGTAAGCGTCTTTTAATTTCATGGCTGCAGTCATCATCTGCAGTGACTTTGGAGGCCCGAAAAATAAAGTCAGCCACTGTTTCCATCTATTTGCTGTGAAGTGATGGGACCGGGTGCCATGATCTTAGTTTTCTGAATGTTGAACTTTAAGCCAACTTTTTCACTCTCCTCTTTCACTTTCATCAAGAGGCTCTTTAGTTCGTCTTCACTTTCTGCCATAGGGTGGTGTCATCTGCATATCTGAGATTATTGATATTTCTCCCGGAAATCTTGATTCCATCTTGTGCTTCCAAAAATAAATAAATAAACCTTAAAAAAAAGACGTGATGAAACTTAAATGCATATTAGTAAGTGAAAGAAATCAATCTGAAAAGGCTACATACTGTATAATTCTAAATAAACTCACTCTAGGAGGAATAAGTTAATGAAAAAATGAAAGAAGAAAAGGGAAGAAGAAAGGGATGGAGGGTGGAAGGGAGGGAAAAAGGGAGGAATATTACTATTTTTTTTTAAAGTTTTGGTTATAGGGGATAGATGAGCAGAAAGTGCATAGTTTTCATATATTCCTTCTCTGTTGAAACAGTTTGCCCCATTTTTAACATCTCCCAACCCACTCAAGTATTCTTGCCTGGAAAATTCTATGGACACAGGGGCCTGGTGGGCTACAGTCCATGAGGTTGCAAAGGACTGAACATGACGGAGCACTCACACACACACATTAATGTGGTACATTTGTTACATCTGATGAATTAGTATTGAAAAATTATTATTAGCTAAAGTCCTTAGTTGACACTAAGATTCACGATCTGTGGCATAATTTCATTGCCCTAAAAACTGGCTCTGTTCCAACTATTTATCCCACATCCACACCTTGCTCTGGCAACCACTGTTTTTTTTTTTTTTTGTCTCCATTGTTTTGCCTTTTCCAGAATTCCACATAGTCAGAATCATACTATATATGCCTTTTCACACTGGCTTCTTTCACTTAGAGATACATCTTTAAGTTTCCTCCATATCTTTTCGTGGTTTAACAGCTCATTTCTTTTGAATGCTAAATACATTCCATTGTCTGAACATACCATGGTTTCTTCAGCCACTGAAGGACATTTTGGGGGCTTACAAGTTCTGGAAGTTACATACATGGCAGTTCTAAATGTCCATGTGCAGGTTTCTTTGTGGACCTAGGCTTTCAACTCATTTGAATAAATACCAAAGGGCATAATTGCTGGGTTATATGGTATGAGTATGTTCAGTTTTTTTTTTATTAAAGTGTAATTGACTTACAATATTAGATTCAGATATGCAACATAGTGGTTTGACTTTTTTATATATTATGAAATGTTCACTGTGACAGATCTAGTTACCAGCTGTCACCCTACAAAAGTATAACAATATTACGGACTAAATTCTGTATGCTGTGTATGTATTACACATATGTACATGTATTATGCTGTATATGTATCACAGCTTTGTTAGAAACTGTAAGCTGTCTTCCGAAGTGTCTGTACCATTTTGTCTTCCCACTATCATGGATGCGAGTTCCTGTTGCCAGCATTTGGTGTTGTCAGTGCTCTGTATTTCACCCATTCTAGTAGATATATCGTCATGAGTGTAGTCATATCTCACTGTTTCTGAGGATGGAGGTGGCCTTGTGTGAGCATAGCAGTCGATGAGCAAGAAGACAAGGCAGTTGACCGCCCAGCCCCCTTGCTGTGGGACTGGAGGAGTAGTGGGAGAGAGGAGCCCCTTATACAGGAGGAAACACTGCTGTCTCCAGCTGATTAGCTCGGGAACAGCACAGCTTGGTCCTCCAACCTCTGATTTTCCAAGAGACATTTTCATTTAAACATTTTCATTTTTCAGGTGAATTCCTCCCTACTTTAAGTATCGCTTCAAGTAACGTGTGTGTGTATGCATGTTTGTACCTAACTAACAGTTCTCCAAACCTTAGAAAGACCTTCTTGTCAGACAAGCTCAAGGCTCAACTTATCTATGGAATTCTGGCCTCCATTGAATAACACCTCCTCCTGTCATATGCATTGTGTTCTCTATTTATAAGATGCAAATAGCACATGGCAGGAAATTTGTAAAGTTCAAGTTCAGAGAAATATGGAAAAGGGAAAAGAGATTCTGAGTGACAGCATTTGTATTTCTTCTTTTTTTTTTTGCATACTGAATATAATTTTTATTTTGCTTTTGAAAAATTAGCAGTACCATCAAAAGCATTTTTTGTATACCATTACAATTTTTGAAAACTTTGTAGTGATCTCATGCGTGTGTGTGCTAAGTTGCTTCAATCATGTCTGATTTGTTGTGACTGCTTGGACTGTAGCCCACCAGGCTCCTCTGTCCATGGGATTCTTCAGGCAAGAATACTGGAGTGGGTTGCCATGCCCTCCTCCAGAGGATCTTCCCGAATCAGGGATCAAATCTGAGTCTCCTGTATTGCAGGCAGATTCTTTACCACTGAGCCACTGGGGAAACACCTAATGATCTCATACTTGGCTCTAATATTTCCTTTTTATTATTTTCTAGTTTTTTTTTTCTTTCCCCTTCAGAGGTATCTGTATTTCATTGTTCTTTAATATATCTATTCTTAGTATGATTAGGACAGATGGATTCACAGAAGTGGGCCCAAAACCTTGCCTCTCTTCAGTACTCCTCATGGTCTAGGTTTGCATTACCTGGGTGGTTGAGATGGGTGGGTGGGTGAGTCGACACTTTCTGTTTTCTTTTATATTGTCTGTTGAGTGTCTGGACCTGTGCTGGGCATGTCCTACTTGTCAGGACATGGTTATCATTGTCCGAATGCCTCACAGGGATTGTACATTACACTTAATGGAAACGAATACGTCATCGACCCCTGGCAGGCTTTTAGGTGTTATGGTTGAAGACTGGGAGATTCACCCCATGGTGCCAGTGCCATGCCTTGGTCATAGTTGGCACTCAGCATTGAGTGACCTTCACTACAGTGGGGGATCTGAGGGAGAGGGTGTGGGGTCCCTTTGGACAAGGTGTTCAGGGATGGCCTCCAAGTCAAGTGACATTATTGTATCAGAAATGTATGACATGAAGGATCCAAACATGCAGAGATTTGGGAGAGAAGTAATGGGCGCAGGATGAAAGTACACTGTGTCTTAAGTGGGCGAGAGCATGAATGCAGGCCTGGGGGACTTTAAACATGCTTGTTACATGGTTTGCTCAGCCCCCTTTCGTTTCCCTAATTGCCCTGGAATGAGGCTTGAGGGCTTCCCAGGTGGTGCTAGTGGTAAAAAATCCACCTGCCAATGCAAGAGACCTAAGAGATGTGGGTTTGATCCGTGGGTTGGGAAGATACCCTGGAGGAGGGCATGGAAACCCACTCCAGTATTCTTGTCTGGAGAATACCATGGACAGAGGACCCTGGAGGAACCTACAGTCCATAGGTTGGCAAAGAGTCAGACACAACTGAGTGACTTAGCATGCAGGAATGAGGCTTGAAGGGTGTCAGGAGCCTGCTGTAGTGCTCATCTCTATTCAGGATTTTCCAGTCTCTAGCCCAGACTTCTTCTCACTTATTAATCTCATTTAATGGCTCCCTCAATTCTAGAGCCTATGCCCTGGGCCTCGGGCTTTTTCTGTATTTTAGAGAAGCCCCAGTCATCTGTTAGGTTCCTAGCACTCCATGTTCTGTGATGGGGTGTATCCTGACATGATCATGCCGTGGTATTCCCGCAGCTTTACAAGGTAAGAGAAGGGGAGAGGGGGTGATTTGGACTCAAGGGATGGTTAATGTCTTAAGCGGGGATTGGGGGGGCTGGGGTGGGGATTGGGCTGGGTCCCTGCCTTCAGGCAGGCGCAGCATTTTGCTGCAGGGCCCTTCCGACTTCACTGTTCTCACACTGTGAACCTGGGCTCCAGTTTCGGTTGCCAAAGGTCCCATTTTTGTCTTTGCTGAAATGTCGAATGCCTAGAACAAATGACAGCTGACCTTTTCTCAGAGGGCAGAACATGTACCTGATGATAGCAGGAGACAAAACCGATTGTCCTGGCTTTTATTTTTCTTGGAACTTTGAGGGAAACAGAATCATCTTTTAGGTGAAATTTGTCATGCCTGTTGGTGGGTGTGAACTTTGATATCGGTGCTTCCATTGATTCTTTGGTGCCAAGGAATGAACCCAACTCCATGGTCTGGAAGGGGCATATCCGGAGTGCAGTCTCTGAAGGCCCTGGGGGCCTCCCAGGTCTTTGTCTGTCTCCCTCCTTGAACTTTTGGAGGTGGGGCAGCCTTTGAATTCTGTTAATCCAGGATTCATGGGAAGGTATTTCATGCAGGTATGGTTTACCAGGCTAGACACAAGGACATGTTTGTTCCCAAGCTCTAAGTGATTTGGCCTGCTGATTCTCAAAGGGTAGGGCCCTTTCAAGTCCAGCCAAGTCTTGGCTGGATCACAGTTCCAGAAGATAAGGCAGAGACCAATTCTTAATGACCTTTGTGTGAAGGTGTCTTAATAGGCCTGGCTGAGCCATGGGTATCTTGGTTGGCATCAGGCTTTTGACCTTTCATAGGTATTTTTAAAAAACTTATTTATTCACTTATTTATGGCTGTGCTGACTTCGTTGCTGTGCGTGGTCTTTCTCTAGTGGCAAGCGGGGCTGCTCTCTGGTTGAAGTGTGTGGGCATCTCATTGCAATGTTTCTCTCATGCACAGCAGTGGCTCTAGGGCGTGTGGGCTTAGTAGTTGTGGTGCACTGGCTTAATTACCTTGCAGCCTGTGTTATTTTCCCAGACCAGGGATTGAATCCGTGTCCCCTGAGTTGGCAGGCAGATTCTTAACCACGGGACCACCAGGGATGTCCCATAGGTGTGTTTTTACTGACATGAATACAGCCGTGTGCATACTTAAGTTTGTCTGCATATATGCTTGTCTATGTCATCTAGTCCCCTGGACCTTGTCAGTCACATGTAGCTTTCCTCCCTCAGTTTCCTTCTCTTGTGTACTTGCTCTCAGATCTTTGCCAGCAATGGGAATTCACAGAGGCCTCCTGTAGGGAACTTACATCCCTGAACTCTTCAGTTGCTTGTAAAATTTGGGTTAATTTTCATTTTTAGGGTACATATCTTTCATGAGATTTTCAGTGAGCTTTGTGCATTATCAAAGGTGAAAGGTTAGTGTTTTAGGAAGAGGCAAAATTTCTGTGCACAGGCTTTGGGGCCAGATAGACCTGTCTGTGAATCCTGGTTCAGCTACTTGCTCTTGTGTGGCCTTGGGCTGTCATCCAACCTTTTTTTGTGCATTAATTTCCTCATCCATAAAGTAAGGATAATATTGTACCTATCATAGGGTTGCCTTGTGGATCAAATGAGGTGAATATATCAAACAGTTAGCACCATACTTGGCATATATGCGTGGGTGTGTGCTAAATTGCTTCAGTCATGTCTGACTCTGCGACCCTATGGACCATAGCCCACCAGGCTCCTCTGTCCATGGGATTTCCCAGGCAAGAATACTGAAGTGGGTTGCCATGCCTTTCTCCAGGGGATCTTCCCAACCCAGGGATCGAACCTGAGTCTCCTGCATTGCAGGTGGATTCTTTACCATCTGAGCTACCAGGGAAGCCCCTTGGCATATATGAGTATTCCATAATTTACTATAGTCATCATCATGTAATTTTGCATCAGTTTTTTCATAATTTTTTTTTTTTTTGGTCTACCTTTCTCTCAGATTTTATACCATTTTCCTAGACTTTGGCAACTATTTATACTTTATTTTCTATAAGAAAATTTGGATTTGGGTTTTTTTTTTTAAACTGAAATATTGGATTCTTTATAATGCTTTTACCAGAATTAAGGCAGGCATAGAGACATTTTAAATGTCACTAAAGTTTTTACTTTCAATGGGAGGACAGAGTTTTGTTGACACATTCTACTACAATGATACATGTGAATATATCTTGTCACAGATACATGAGTGGTTTCAAAAGGTTAAGTATTTAAGACATTTGCAGACGTCTCTGTTTTGACTCTGTTTCTTTTCCACCAGTTGCCCCACAGATGTCAATGTGTTAGGCCTGTGGTCTCTGCTTTGTTTGTAGGTCAAAGCTGAATATGTCTGTGCCTAGAGGAGCTTTTCATTCAGTCTCTGAGGGGCTACACATTGCTTTTTGCTGCTTTCACTCTGAGTGACTTTACCATCCGTGGGCTACATTTCGCTGCTTGGAAGTGCAACAAGTTGGCTCCATATATAGCTATAGGTGTTGCTCTGATGGCATTTTACATATCAGCCAGCTTGGGTTTTATGGGGGTAGGGGTGGAGGAGTGGATGGATCTAGCTTTGCCTGAGATGGAGAGAGGGTTACGTCATGGAAATCACACTGAAAAGATACAAGACCGTGACCACAACCACAAAACCCCTGTTCATAAGCACTCAGAAAATGCTTTCTTATCCTTACAACAACCTGCATTCAGCAGCAGCAGCACATTACCCTCACCCACATCCCCATTTAGAGATGAAGAAACTGGGGCTCAGAGAAGCTGTTATTTCTCTACAAAAGTGGCAGGGCTGAGATTCAAGCACAGATGTGCCTGAAACCAAAGCCTTGACCTAGGACATGCCACTTGTCTTCTCGTGCCACTGGTCTGTGAGATTCCTGAGGGCTGGGGCATGTCTCACTCATCTTGTACACCCCTGTCTCCCTCAGTGTGCAGTAAACATGGAACAAATGAAGGAATGGTTGCATGAATGAATGGATCAACTTCTCAGAGCCTCACTTTCTCTCCCTGACTGTCAAATTGGCTACCAGTTCCTTGCCTGTTTCTCTTATGGGGGTTATGGGAGTCAGATAACACAGTGGCTCTGAGTGTGTAAAGTGACAGCCATATGTGAGGCAAGGAGAGTTCAGCCAGCCAGCCATCCATCCATCCATCCATCCATCCATCAGTTCATCTATTTATGTATTCCTCAGACATTTATTAAGCACCAGCTATGTACCAGGCACCATGAATGCATTAATGAGCCATGGTGTCTCCCCTCATGATTTATAGTCAGAGAGACAGACATAGACCAAGTAAACAGACCAATAAAATTCAATGAAATAAAGGACAAGTTGTGTTAAGAGTTTTGAAAGAAATGAAGCCTGAGATGACAGTAGTTGAGGGCCTCTCAGAGGAGATGGTTCCTTAGTTGACTTAAAGGATAAGAAGAAACTACCCAAGACAGGGTGAGCAGATGAGGGAGAGGGAACAGCTTGGGTCAGCCTGATGTAGGGAAGATCTGGTGTGTTTGAGCTACTCATAGGCCAGTGAAACTGAGGAGGATGGAGGGCTGATCTGGGGCCAGTCAGGAAGAGCCTTGTGGGCCGTGATGAAGACCATGGATTTTCTTCTGAGTTGGAAGAGGGTTTTAACCAGCAAGTGACATGATTCGGTTTATGTTATGAAAAGTCTATTCTGGCTGCTACTTGGAGTCCAGGGGGAAGGGAGCTGGAATAATCCAGGTGAGAGATGGTGGAAGCCTAGTTCAGTGTGGTACTGCTGGTGGATCTGAGAACCATTTAGAAAGTAGGACAACAGGATTGGACCAGGCGTTGGACTGGGTGTGGAGGAATCAGAGCCCTTAACTGGGGAGTTGTGGTCCAGGTGGGAAAGAGTGAGTGCCTTCCATGTTCTTCGTTCTGGGCCCCTTTCTTTCTTCCACTACATCTCTCCCCATTCTTTAGGCTATTATCCCAGTTGGTAAAAACATGTCCATCCTATGTCATGTCACTCAACACTCTGGGTTCTTGATGGCCTCCCTCCTGGGTGACTCAATGACTTCACTCCATGGAGCATAGAAGCTTCTCAGAGGTGCCCACTTTGGGGATTAGAAAGTGGAACGAGAGAGGGTAGAGATCCAGCCCCCTGTCTCATTCTGTCAGAGGAGCTCCCTTGTCATCTATTTTATGTATCAGATTTCTTTGTAAGCTTTTATTTGAAGACATGGGTCATGCCTTGAAAAATTGAAAATCACTTCTTAAAAAGATGTATTTCTTTATTTATTTAAGTTAAACTCTATGACCTTTATTTTTTTTTTCCTATTTATTTTTATTCGTTGGTGGCTAATTACTTTACAATATTGTAGTGGTATTTGCCATACATAGACATGAATCAGCCATGCATTTACATGTGTTCCCCATTCCAATCCCCCTTCCTGCCTTCCTCTCCATCCCCCCTCCTGCCTCCCTCTCCACCGATCCCTCTGGGTCTTCCCAGTGCACCAGCTCTGAGCACCCATCTCATGCATCCAACCTGGGCTGGTGATCTGTTTCACCCTTGATAGTATACTAGTTTCAATGCTGTTCTCTCTGAACATCCCACCCTTACTTTCTCCCACAGAGTCTAAAAGTCTGTTCAGTACATCTGTGTCTCTTTTTCTGTCTTGCATATAGGGTTATCATTACCATCTTTCTAAATTCCATATATATGTGTTAGTATACTGTATTGGTCTTTATCTTTCTGGCTTACTTCACTCTGTATAATGGGCTCCAGTTTCATCCATCTCATTAGACCTGATTCAAATGAATTCTTTTTAATGGCTGAGTAATATTCCATGGTGTATATGTACCACAGCTTCCTTATCCATTTGTCTGCTGATGGACATCTAGGTTGCTTCCATGTCCTGGCGTATTATAAACAGTGCTGCGATGAACATTGGGGTACATGTGTCTCTTTCAGTTCTGGTTTCCTTGGTGTATATGCCCAGGAGTGGGATTGCTGGGTCATATGGCAGTTCTATTTCCAGTTTTTTAAGGAATCTCCACACTGTTCTCCATAGTGGCTGTACTAGTTTGCATTCTCACCAGCAGTGTAAGAGGGTTCCCTTTCCTCCACACCCTCTCCAGCATTTATTGCTTGTAGAATTTTGGATGGCAGCCATTCTGACTGGCGTGTAATGGTACCTCATTGAGGTTTTGATTTGCATTTCTCTGATAATGAGTGATGTTGAGCATCTTTTCATGTGTTTGTTAGCCATCTGTATATCTTCTTTGGAGAAATGTCTGTTTAGTTCTTTGGCCCATTTTTTGATTGGGTCATTTATTTTTCTGGAATTGAGCTGCAGCAGTTGCTTGTATATTTTGGAGATTAATCCTTTGTCTGTTGCTTCGTTTGCTATTATTTTCTCCCATTCTGAAGGCTGTCTTTTCACCTTGCTTATGGTTTCCTTTGTTGTGCAAAAGCTTTTAAGTTTCATTAGGTCCCATTTGTTTATTTTTGCTTTTATTTCCAATATTCTGGGTCATAGAGGATCCTGCTGTGATTTATGTCTGAGAGTGTTTTGCCTATGCTCTCCTCTAGGAGTTTTATAGTTTCTGGTCTTGCATTTAGGTCTTTAAACTATTTTGAGTTTATTTTTGTGTATGGTGTTAGGAAGTGTTCTAGTTTCCTTCTTTTATAAGTGGTTGACCAGTTTTCCCAGCGCCTCTTGTTAAAGAGGTTGTCTTTCTTCCATTGTATATTCTTGCCTCCTTTGTCGAAGATAAGGTGTCCGTAGGTATGTGGATTTATCTCTGGGCTTTCTATTTTGTTCCATTGATATATATTTCTGTCTTTGTGCCAGTACCATACTGTCTTGATGACTGTGGCTTTGTAGTAAAGCCTAAATTCAGGCAGGTTGATCCCTCCAGTTCCATTCTTCTTTCTCAAGATTGCTTTGGCTATTTGAGGTTTTTTTGTATTTCCATACAAATTGTGAAATTATTTGTTCTAGTTCTGTGAAGAATACTGTTGGTAGCTTGATAGGGATTGCAGTGAATCTATAGATCACTTTGGGTAGTATACTCATTTTCACAATGTTGATTCTTCCAATCCATGAACACGGTATATTTCTCCATCTATTTGTGTCCTCTTTGATTTCTTTCATCAGTGTTTTATAGTTTTCTATGTATAGGTCTTTTGTTTCTTTAGGTAGATATACTCCTAAGTATTTTATTCTTTTTGTTGCAGTGGTGAATGGTATTGTTTCCTTAATTTCTCTGTTTTCTCATTGTTAGTGTATAGGAATGCAAGGGATTTCTGTGTGTTAATTTCATATCCTGCAATTTTACTATATTCATTGATTAGCTCTAGTAATTTTCTGGTAGAGTCTTTAGGGTTTTCTATGTAGAGAATCATGTCAAAAAGATGTATTTCTTAAGAAGACCTTCAGGGGGGATCATTTTGGGGAAGACCTTAGATCGCCAGAGCAGGTGAGCAGGGGAGGTGTTTTGGGCTGTTTGCTCCTTAGCTGAGCTTCGAGGCCTGGGATGGGGGTGGCAGCAGGGAGGGACCATATGGGGTGGAGAGAGCAGGAGGGTGGTCTTTGGAGCCCCTGTCTTGACTTCTAGCATTGGAAGTGGTGTTGCTTGGCTGGCAGAAGGGAGTGATCTCACACCCTATCAGGGAGCACCCAATGTTATCATGACGTTTAGTGGGATAGCAGTGTCTGCAAACTGCAGAGTGACATGCATCTGGTAAAGCCATAGGAGAGGAATGAGGATCTTCTAAGGCTTGAGGGAGAGGCTCTGTCCTGCTTGGGCAGGTCATTCCTGATGACGAGCAAGCCGGGGTCCTGAGGAAGTCTTCATTCAATCATTTTGCACTTAGTATCTACCTTGTGCCAGATGATGTGGTCACACACAGGTGGGAAAATTCTGGGCTGGGGGTTAAGATTCGCGTCTCCTCTGGGAAAGCATGTTCGAGCCTCCACCTTATCTTGGGTGTGTCATACACACATCAAGGGTGAGGTCCAAGATCAGGACAGTCCTGCCCTCCTGCCTGAAGTCCTCCTGATGGCTCCTGCACTGGGGGCTCCTGTGGGGGACTTTTTTCCTTCAAGGTGAGGCTTGTAAAACAGGTTGAGGAGTCAGGTTAAGAACTCACAAGTGGTCTGCTCTGGGCTCCCACCTCCCCCTACCATCAGGGACCCTGCAGCAGACCTGTGAGTTCCCCCATTATTTGGACTGCATGGTAGAGAATCAGCCCCCAGGACGGCCTCCCCAGCAATTTCTCCAGTTTCACGGGCCATCTGGGGTTCCAGAGTGTCTGACTACCTATTCATTCTCAAGACAGAGCCTGCTATGAGTCTCTATAAGAGTCTGAAGTTTCCCCCCATCTGCCTTTTTCAGGGGCGGGGCCTGACCTGCTGTGGGCTTTGACAAGTGCCCAGGTATGGGAAGGGGCATCCCTCTGCTTGGCCATCCCTCCATCCTTGGCAACCATGGTGTTGTTTACAGTTCAGACTGCAAAGCCCTCTTGTGCCTGGCTTTTCTCTGCTCACTGCTTTGTGCTGCCTGGGCCACATGGGGCTGGCAGGTTGGTGGGTAGGACGCTTCTGGCTCTCTCCCCTCGAAGGCCCTGCTCTTGGGCACATGAAAGTCACTCTGCTGCTCACCATGCCTTTGGGGCCAGGGGAGCTCTGAGGTGTGGCCGTCTCACAGGCACTCACCTGCTTGAGGGTCTGCCTGCTTCCCTCTCTGCTCAGGGCCTCCCAAACATCTGTCTCCTATGGTCCCTCTCTTCTTAGGGACTCTTGTTCCTGCTTCCTTTCTCTTCCTCCCTCTTGAGCAGGTGAGCGTTCCTGTGTGCACATGTTCCTCCCATCCTGTCCACACCCCATCCTCTCAGGGGCTAGGCTTTCGGAGTGTTCAAGTCCCTTTTCCATTTTCTGAGGCACTTCCACCATCTAAGACACTGAATACAGAATTCAGAATACCCCTCTGAGGGGCTAAGGGAAAACAGGAATGGCCAGGGAGAAAACCGCTTCATTGAAACATTTCAGAACTGCCTGACCACTTCCCAGAATCCCTTAACAAATTCAGAACTAGAGTCCTCAAGCAAGAATCATCTTTACTGCAACTGTGATTTTCCATTGTGACTGTAGCCATTCTTGGACTCTCAAGGGCCTGGAGCACTTGTGGCTGAGGGGAGGGACTGGCTCTCAGTAAGAACTGGTTATTCCTTCGAAACAGTCAGCAGCAGGTAGTCCTGTGGATAGAAGGAGGGAGATGCGTCCCTTTGGTCCACACCATGCTCAAAGCCAGCTCTCCCCGAGGCTGCTCCTGCCACTCCTGAGAGGGACTGTGTCCCCTGAGGACATCCCTTCCCCTGGTGGCCAGAGGGCACAGTCAGGAACCCACTGGACAGGGGGATAGAGTGGAGGGGGAGGAGGTTCTTGGGAATGTTTGTGAGTGAAGGGGCAGACCAGTCTTTGGGGTTTGTCCTGAGAGCCTGTGTATCAAGGTGACTCTCATATTTTTGTAGCAATGGGGTTTGTCTTGCTTGGGTCACCCTGAGGTGGGTTGGAGCCTTTCACTTGTTTGCAGCCACAATGCTTAAACCTCTGCCAGACCCGACCATGTTGCTGGAATCCATCCATTTTTCCTGCACCCGTTTCCCACAAGAATGGGAGCTCCTGGAAGGTTTAGGCCCTGGGTCTAACTCATTTGTATCTCAGCATCACTCAGCACAGGGCCAGGCACAGAGCAGCCAGTCACATTTATTGACTGAATTAATGAGTGAGTGATGAGGGCAGCCATGGAAGGATGTAGAGGTTGTGCACTGTCCAACTCTAGGTGGTGTCATTCTTGTACACTATAGTATAGGTGGTGCATTCTAGAGCTGAACAATATGTCATCAACTTGACAGTGTGGGACAGTCTATAAGTGAATTAACGAGTAAGCCACTGAGCCCACCCACACTTTCTCCCCTTGCCTCTTGGTTGTTGTTATGGTTGTTTAGTTGCTAAGTCATGTCCAACTGTTTGCAACTCCATGGAATATAGCCCCTCCAAGCTCCTCTGTCTATGGGATTTTCCAGGCAAAAATCCTAGAGTGGGCTGCTATTTCCTTCTCCAAGAGATCTGCCTGACCCCGGGATCAAACCCGCATCTCCTGCACTGGCAGGCAGATTCTTCACCACTAAGCCACTAGGAAGTCTTCCTGCCTCTATGCTGCTGCTGCTGCTGCTGCTAAGTCACTTCAGTCGTGTCCGACTCTGTGCAACCCCATGGACAGCAGCCCACCAGGCTCCTCTGTCCACGGAATTCTCCAAGCAAGAGTACTGGAGTGGGTTGCCATTTCCTTCTCCCCCTGCCTCTATAGGTCTGGGTTATATAGTAGCTGCAGGGGCTATGCCGTGATTATTCTTCCGGGTACTGGCCCCAACAGCCAGGATTTGTGGCATCATTTCTGAGCAGGTGGGCCCCTATGTTACCTCTAGTAGCCCTTCCAGCCCTGACCTGGTAGAGTCACCTGGAGCCGACCCTTCCCAACTAGGGCCATCCTGGGTTGAATCTAGGGCAGAGTCTGAGGTTGGGGGTGGGGAGCAGCCCAGGCGAGGAGCTGAGGTTTTGTGATAGGAACTGCTGCTGTCCCCACTGCTTCCTTCTGCTCAGTAACTTCTGGTCCTTGAAAGTGGATTTCTAGTGTTTCCTGAATGTCAGGACTGGGAACTGGGAGTGCTGTGTCCAGGATTTGGCATAACTGGAGGTCCTGAAGCTCAAACTGTATGTCTGGGATGGTGGGTCACATTCTGTCAAATGTTGGCCTTATCGGTTGTTTGTGTTTTTGAGGGGAACCCTCACTTCTGGCCCAGGGGGAGAATTATCTTTCTCTCCATTACGCAAACAGAGACAACAGGCTGAGAGATTGCTAGTGGCTTACCTGAGGTTGTACAGCCTCAGAACCAGGAGGTTCTGTGATTCTCTCTCTACCCTGCACCAAACATCCCTTCCTGTGCTGCTGTATAAGAGTGGGGGTCTTTTAAAGACAGGAACAAAGAAATGAAGGTCATTTCTAAGCTCTGTCCTTTCCTATCAGCCTCTTCTCAGGTTCATGCACAGAGGGAAGATCAGAGGGCCGAAGGGGCGAGGTGACTCTGGGGGAAGATTCAGAGCTGGCAAATGCTGATGGAATCACCTCCATCTTCCCTTCCTGGCATTCAGATAGTAGGTGCAAGAGGCAGCAGCCCTGTTTTGGGGGGTCAGGATACCCAATTCTAGCATGGTGGGTGTTCCAGGCTAAGGGTACAGGCTTTGAAGTCAGATGAACCCCAGTTGGAATCTTGGTTCTGCTGCCCTGGGCAAGTTTCTCTACCTTTCTTTTGTAAAATGGGAAAAGTAATAGCATCAGCTTCATGGAGCTAATTGTGAAGATCACCTGTGTAAGGCCTAGAAGCTCTCTGAGAGCCAGGGGTATGGCTCCTGGAGGGATTCATGAAGCCTCCCACTCCCAAAGCCTCAGCTTCCTCATCTGTAAATGGGGCAGCCCACCCAGTATGGCTGTGATAAGACAGTGAGATGAGCAAGGTCAAGGGAGCACCTCCTCTGCCAGAGCCTCAGCGTCCCCATCTGTGGAATGGGGAGAAGCCCCTATGGGACCCCACGGCCCCTGCCCCTGTAGCTCTGACCTCCCACGTGGGCCCCGGGAAGCTCCTTTTCCCAGCATTTACCTCGGAGGGCTCCATTCGCGCCTGGTCAAAGGAGATGCCCTTGATGTTGGGCAGCAGGAGGCCTTGTTCTCTGAGCAGGTCTGCAGGAGGGGAGGGCGGGGAAGCTCAGTGTGCTGTGGGCAGGTGTCTGTGGGGCTGGGTGTGTCCTCCTGTCTGCTCTCCCAGATAAAGTTGCATCCTTGCCCACCTGGGGGCTTCCCTGGTGGCTCAGATGGTAAGGAAACTGCCTGTAATGCGGGAGACCTGGGTTCGATCCCTGGGTCAGGAAGACCCCCTGGAGAAGGGCATGGCAACCCACTCCAGTATTCTTGCCTGGAGAATTCCATGGACAGAGGAGTCTGGCAGGCTACAGTCCATGGGGTCGCAAAGAGTTGGACATGACGAACACTTGCCCACTTGGACTCTGGCTGCCTTGTTGGACTGTCTGTAACTACCATCCTCCAACCTCCAGCTGGTTCCCCTTCTTGAAAATGAATTGGCTCACTTCATGCCCAGAACCTTTCCTGGCTACCGTGGGCCACAGAACAGATGGTAAATCCTTCAGCCTGCTTGGCATTTGAGCCCCTCTCTGCTCCTCTGCCTTCACTCTGCAGTCCTAACTCGAGTCCTGGAGCTGGAGCACAGAGGAAAGCTCATGTCAGGGAAACAAGGAGCCGGGGTTCTGGGCTCAGATCTGCCAGACTTGCAGAGTGACCTTGGGTAATTCCATGGGGGACATCTCTGGGTCTCTCTGAAAGAGGAGGAGGCTTGGCCAGGTGATTTCTCAGAGGTGAGTGTGGTCTGAACCATTTATCCTACATGTATTAGTCTTTCCTGAGGGTCTCCTGGGTGGGAGGCACTGGACAAGGTGTAGGAACACAAACAACAAAACCAGGCGTCCCTGCCCTCCGGTAGCTCACACTGGCTGGGTCATAGGCAATGGCTAAATAATCACGTGGGTAGATGGGTGATGGGCAGCAGGTGTTGGGTAGACAGTGATGGGTAGACAGACTGCATCAGGGAAGATGGAAGGAGAGGGAAGCTGTGAGTGCCACGGGGCAGAAGAGCCTGATTGCGCTCTGCATTTCTGGAAGACTCACTTCCCTCACCCCTCCATCTTCCTGGGACCACTTCCTGCTGCCTGCACTCTGTTACCTCAGGGTCTGCTTCCCAGGAAACCCAAACTAAGACAAGGGTGTTTGGGGAAAGTTTGATTTTGTTGCTATTATCTAAGATGGAGGCGATGTCTCAAAAAGTTCAGCTTTCTTGTGTCTCGCAAAGGTAAAAAATATCTTCCCTGCTCTCATTTGAGCTGAGTGCTCATGCGTGCTCAATTGCTTAGTCGTGTCTGACTCTGGGACCCCTTGAACTATAGCCCGTCAGGCTCCTCTGTCCATGGAATTCTGCAGGCAAGAATATTGGAGTGGGTTGCCGTGTCCTCCTCCAGAAGATCTTCCTGATCCAGGGATTGAACCCAAGTCTCTTCTGTCTCCTGCCTCGGCAGGTGGGTTCTTTTACCACTGAGCCACCTGGGAAGCCCCACCTGAGTGCTAGCTGCCCACTAAAGGTGAGGCGTGTTCTCCACAGGCCCGATCTGGGCTGCTTCCTGTGGGTGTGTTACCTACCTGGCCCCTGCAGGTGTAGGAACTCTGAGCTGTGGGCTCCACCACCTCTGAGGGCCTCTCTTTTTCTTACTTTCCGTCATGTTACCCCCACCTCCCTATGAAGCCCTTCCTCGCCCCACTCTGAGCTCTTGTTACCACTAGTGGCCTGAGCAAAAAACAGGAGGGCACAGGTGGCCCCTCTTCCACCCCTCATCTGCCACCCCCAGACTTCAGGGTCTCTGCAATTCTCAAGTGAGCCCAGGGGACAAGGCAGAAGCCAGCTGTCTGCGTGGGGCTGCAGGCACGGCTGATGTGGCTCCCAGCCGCCTGGTATGCGGGCCTGAGTAGAAACTCAGTGGTGCTCACTGTTTTGATGGGGCAGGACCCTCCAGTTCAGAAACCCGAAGAGAAAGGCCTCAAGACGTTCTTTCTACAAGAAATGAAAGAGGAACAGGAAGGTCACTTCTTCCGGATTCCCACCATGGGAATGGAGGGCCTCCAGTGTCCAGGTGCCCACAGGAGACCAGGAGTAGTTCTGGGAACTCCACTATTAAAGGGCATTGGAGCCAGACGACCAGATTCGTGAAGGGACTGGGAAACATTGGGGGCCCTGAAAAAGGGTCACCTCACCCCAGGTCACAGCAAGATTCTTTGTTTCTCTGCGGGGCAGTCCAGCAAACCGGTTGGGCCAGAGAAAACCCCAGGGCCAGAGCTTCATGGGGACCAACTTAAATGGATCAAAGAATGAAACAGACAAGCTGACATTCTGAGGGTTCTCCCCACCCCTGTGGATAGGATAAGATCACCCAGAAAGCGAGTGAGGCTTCCCACCCCAACATCAGAGGCTCAGGGCCTTCTTTCAGGCCTGTGCATGGGTCCTTCAGAACCATGAGAAGCCAAGGGTAAGGAAAGAGACTCACCTGCTCTGCAAGGCCAGCGGGGTAAGGGCCCAGAATGACTGTAATGCTATTGGAAAAGAGATCACCCTTTTAGGTCATGGCAGTTGCTTGGGGTGGGAGAAGGGTGCAATGTTCAGTGACTTCAAGTCTCAACACACCTCCCCCTGCCCCTTCCTTCCCTCCTCCTCTCAGTGGCTCCATTCAGCTGACAGTGAGCTGGGAGACTTGCACCCCGAAACCACACTCTCTGTCAACCCTCTCATTTTTTTCCTGAACATCCCAAACCAAAAATATTTACCTGTTTGGAGTGAACTGAAGTTTTAACTCCTGGTTTTTTGAGGAAAATACAGCCTTTGAAAGGAGTTTCTATGAAGAGTGGAGATTAGGTCAGAACCGGAGAGGAATTCACATTCCAGACGGAGGGATTTCCTGCACCCCCACCCTACATTGTCCAGGGCCAGCCCCCCTCACCCCATCCTCTCCCCAGCCCCAGCTGCTGGCTCCTGTGAGTTCAGACCATGAATGTGTGGGTGTTGCCACGGGAGAGAGCACTGGGGCGGGGGTGGGTGCTGGGTGCTCCTGGAGGCCAGGGCTGGATACAAGGGGAGGCGGAAGCTCAGCTCAGTGGAGGGAAAGCTTTTTGCAGTGAGTCATTTGGTGGTGCAATCACTTGCTGGAAGCCAGTGAACCCCTTGGTCTTGAGGGGGTTGTCCCTGGGTCTCCATAATTTATTCAGTTACCTCCTAAACTAGAAACTAGAATTTTTACTGCCAGCCAGATATGACTGATCTCTGGTCCAGAGAATCATGCCAG
This sequence comes from Odocoileus virginianus, assembly GCF_023699985.2. Lineage (NCBI taxonomy): Eukaryota > Metazoa > Chordata > Mammalia > Artiodactyla > Cervidae > Odocoileus > Odocoileus virginianus. The sequence goes on along the minus strand of NC_069682.1, from coordinate 58,352,834 downwards.
CTAAGTTCCCAGGATCCAGTTACACACACCAGATGCTCCTAAACTCGCCTGTAATGGAGCAACCTTTCTGCCCCATAGTTGTTTAGTTGCTAAGATGTGTCACACAGCGTCTTCCCAATTTCAAGGTCTGCGGAGTGGGAAGTAGGAACCCCAGCGGGGCTCAGGATAGAGGGGTTGAAACTTCAATGAAGCTGTCTTTCCCCAGAATTCCTGCCAGGGTCCAGCCTTCTCTAGCTTGGGTCACCTCTCTCTCTCTCGGGGAGCAGAGAATACAATCACATTTAGCCTTTCATGAACTCTGTTTCTCTGAGTTTTCTCCTGGTTTTGTGGACAAGGGTTTCAATGCAGCCATGTCCAGAAGAGACAGTCAAGAGGGTATCAGAGGCAAAACCTTTTAGCTGCTGAAGAAATCTCTTGGGAGCACGGGGGCTGGACTTAGGGGAGCAGGTGTGAAAGTATTTTAGTTTTTTCACAACAGGCATGGCTATGGAATGTTAGCAGATGTCATGGCGGCGAGGTTTGCCACTGCCCTCTGTCACACTGCCTCAGTCAGCTGGGCCTGGAGGGGCCCTCAAGTGGCCCCAGGCTCCTTGAGGAACAAAGGACTTAGAGGCTTACTCACCCAAGAAACTGAGACGGGGGAGGTGTTGCTGGACCCCAGCAAGAGCAGGGAGCCCGGCTGGATGACGGAGGCTGTGTGGCCATCAAGGCGGACAGTGGGAGGCTCAGGGATGCTGATGGTCAGTCCCACGTTCTCTCTGGACTGATCAGAAGTCTAAATAAGGGGAAAGCAGAGAAGGTGCCGGCCGGGACAGAAGACGGTGTTCCTTAGCCCCCAGCTGGGAAGGATGGGAACAAGGCCATCTTAGGAGTCAGGGTATCTGTGTTTTCACTCTCGTTCTCTAGCAACTTGCTGTGTGACCTTAGGAAGGTCACTTACCCTCCCTGAGCTCCTCTGACGTGAAATGACATCCCCCTTTTTGTGGGCATGCAAAGCAAATAAGAGTATAGATTTTGGAGCCAGAGTCTAGTTCTGCTGCTTCTAAACTGTGTGGCCTGAGACAACTCTTTTAATTTCTCTGTGCCTCAACTTTCATGCTTACATTGAGTTGGCCAAAAATCTCCTTTGGGTTTTTCCATAACAGTTTTTGGAATGAACAAACTTTTTGGCCAACCCAATAAAATGGGGATAATAATCATACCTACCTCAGCAGGTTGTTGTGGTGATTAAATGAGTAAATTAATGTAAAGTGCCTAGAAAGGAACTTTGCTCCTAGTAGCACTATTGTTATCTATTGTGTGTGTGTGTGTGTCTGTGTGTGTGTGTTAGTTGCTCAGTAGTGTCCGACTGTTTGTGGTCCCATGAACTTCTCTGTCCATGGGATTCTCCAGGCAAGAATACTGGAGTGGGTTGCCATTCCCTTCTCCAGGATATCTTCCTGACCCAGGGATCAAACCCAGGTCTCCTGCATGGCAGGAAGATGCTTGACCATCTGAGCGAGCCACCAAGGAAGCCCTGTCTATTGTGGTTATTGTCATTATTCTGTGTTCATCAGGTTCCCTGTTCTCAGAGCCTTTGGAGAGCGCATGCTGAGCATGGATCTTGGAGTCTGGGACCAGAACAAATCCTGGTTCTGCCTCTTACTGAGCAATGTGAGCGTGGGCAAGTGAAGTCACTCTGCTCAGCCTCAGTTTTTTTTTTTTTTTTCACCACAACTTCTTTTTTTATTTATTTATTTATTTATTTTTTTTTTTTAAATTTTTATTAGTTGGAGGCTAATTACTTTACATCATTACAGTAGTTTTTGTTATACATTGATATGAATTAGCCATGGATTTACATGTATTCCCCATCCCAGTCCCCCCTCCCACCTCCCTCTCCACCCGATCCCTCTGGGTCTTCCCAGTGCACCAGGCCTGAACACTTGTCTCATGTACCCAACCTGAGCTGGTTATCCGTTTCACCCTAGATAATATACATGTTTCAATGCTGTTCTCCTGAAACATCCCACCCTCTCCTTCTCCCAGAGTCCACAAGTCTGTTCCATACATCTGAGTCTCTTCTTCTGTTTTGCATATAGGGTTATTGTTACCATCTTTCTAAAGCCCATATATATGTGTTAGTATACTGTAATGGTCTTTATCTTTCTGGCTTACTTCGCTCTGTATAATGGGCTCCAGTTTCATCCATCTCATTAGAACTGATTCAAATGAATTCTTTTTAATGGCTGAGTAGTATTCCATGGTGTATATGTACCACAGCTTCCTCATCCATTCGTCTGCTGATGGGCATCTGGGTTGCTTCCATGTCCTGGCTATTATAAACAGTTCAGCCTCAGTTTGTACAAGTGTCAAAAGGTGGGTGAGAGCGCAGGTTTTTCGAGGATTATGTTGATGTAGGTGGAGCGGTCTGGCACACAGTCTCTGCTCACTGCTATCTGCCATGTGCTTGGGTATGCCTTAGCAGGCTTGGGGTTTTATTCAGTACTGAATAATGACAGCCTCATGGCCATGTCACCTGGGTGGGACAATGAGCTAAGTGAACTGTCCCTTTTAATCACTTGTGAAGAAGGTACAGTGATTTCCAGAGTCCACAGGAGGAAAGTCTGGCCAAATGCAATGTGCCTGTGTGGCCCAATCCTGTCCTCTGTTCTAGAATCTTTCCTGAGATCCTGCCCGAGGTGCTGGGGGAGAAGCAGGCAACACACCCACCTTGGGCTCAGGCTCCAGTGCACTCAGTGACAATAGCTGGATGAGGTTGGCAGCCTAGAAAAAGGGCAAGATGTGCATTGGCCATTAGAACCCTGCAGATCCTTTCTGAGCAGGTTCATGGGGTGGGAGGGGTGTCAGCGGGGTTCAGTGAGATGTAATTGTCCCCAGCTGAAGGTACCACTGGCACACCACTCAGTCTCAGCATAGAAGGAGCCATTCATTTGGCTTCTCACCATGATTTACCTGGAAAGGTTGACATTATTGTGTCAATGATTCCTCCCAGCCCCTGGCCAATGTTTTATTGTGAAAATTTTCTTTCTTTTAAAAAATAATAATAATTATTTATTTGGCTCTACCAGGTTTTAGTTGTGGCACATAGGATCTTTAGTTACAGTATGCAAACTCATAGTTGCAGCATAAAAGATTTAGTTCCCTGACAAGGTATCAAACCTGCGCCCCCTGCATTGGGAGCTTGGACTCCCAGCCACTGGATCACCAGGGAAGCACCATGTGAAAATTTTCACACATGCAGCAAAGTTGAAAGAATTTTATAGAGAACATTTGTATGCTTAGTATCTAGATTCTTCTATTAACATTTTCCTGCACTTGCTTTATCATGTTTGTATTTAACTATCTGTGCTCTGTTGATTTTTGAAAATCATAAATCACCAGAGCAAACACTATAAAATGTATACAGTAAAAATTAAAAGTCCATCTGAACACTTTTCCCCCTTTTCCCCTAAATCCTATTCTCAAGTGTAACCACTATTGACATTTTGGAGTATATACTGACTGTTTTCTACACACACAGAAGAATGAATAGATGGGAACATTCTAACCACATGGTTCTGCACCTTGTTTATTCCTCTCAACATCAGTACCTATAGAACAACCTCATTCTTTTAAACAGCTGCCTAGTATTCCACCATACATGACCGTAACATGACTTATTTTTTGCCAATTCCTTATTGATGAACTCCTAGTTTAACTTTATTTTTCACCCTGTAACAAGTGAGGCTGCAAAGATCACCCTTGCATATGTACCCTCACCCAGTGGTGTAAAAATTTCTGTGGACGTGGGTTCACAGGGTTCATATCTAGACTTAGAGATGTCACCTGCGTGGAAAGGAGGGAACAGTGTGGAGAAGCAGGAGTCTTGGCTCTAGCCCTGCTCCTACCTGCTGGGTGACTTGGGAAGGTCACTTTCCCTGTCTGATCCTTGGTTTCCTCATGTAAAAAATGGAGCAATAACACTAGATTTCTTCCAGATATGGATCTTGGGATTCTGTATTTCAATATTTACTGAGCACTCACTGTATACAGAGTATACAGAGTATTCACAGAGTATACTGTTCACAGTCCCCAACCTCAGAATGAGGGAGACAGTGAACAGGCAAAGCTAAGGAAATGAACACACAAATATGCATATGTGTGTTTATGTGTATGTATTACATATGTATACATATATATATGACTCTGCACATATAACTTTACTCATACGCATATACACAGTTTGATCTATATTTTGAAGAGAAGAGAATAGAAAGAGAGAGGCAGGGTGGAGAGAGAAAAAACTTACTCTAGCTATTTAGATGTGGTTGCCGGGGAGTGGCTCTCTGAGGTGATGACATTTGCACTGAGGACAACAGTGGAGGGAAGATTGTTCCAGGTAGGGAGAGAGTGTGTGCAAAGGCCCTGAGGTGAGCACCAGTCCAGCCTGTGTGACTGGAGTCTAGTGGGTGAGAAGACAGAGCTAGGGAGGTGGGCGGGGCCAGACCACACAAGGCTCCAGGGCTGTGGAGAGGAGGCTGGATTTTATTCAGAGTGTGATGGGGAGATGCTGTGGGCTGTTGAGCAGTAATCCATCTGGATTTTTCCATTTGACCCCCTTGTAGACCCTGGGAACTTGCTCTTCTTGTAGACTTGTGTGTGTGTGTGTGTGTGTGTGTGTGTGTGTGTGTATGCCTCTTTGCTACCATTCAGGCCACTTCCTCAGAGACGTCTTTACTGACCTCAGTGTCCAGGGCAGCCCTCTTACCTCCAGCGGTCACTTGCTAATCCACTGCTCTGCTCATTATAAATAGATACATTATTTTATTTATCTGACTGTTTTCTTGTTTAGTTTCTATTCCCTCAATAGACTTTGACCTCTTCAAGGGCAGAGACCCTGTGTGTACAGGGCATGGCACACAGTAGGCCTACAATACATATTTGCAGAATAAATGTTATGAAGAAAGGAAAAACAAAGGGGCCTGGGTGTTCAAAGAAGTCTTTCTAGAGGAGGGAACTTCTATACTGGGTTCTGAAGGATGAATAGGAGTTCTCCAGGTAAGATCCAGAGAGAGAAAGTGACTTACCTGGGCCCACCAGAAAGGCACTTCTAAAAAAAAAAAAAAAGGTACTTCTGTCATTTGGGCCTCAGTTTCTTCATGTGAAAAATAGAGCAATAAAGTAATGTACTCTGCTTCTTCAAGCACTCACCATGGGGTCCTGGGAGTTCACAAGGATCTCCTTGCTGGTGTACAGGCAGGACAGGATGTCATTGTAGGTTTCCAGTGAAAAGACCAGGTCTGCCAGGCTGCCCTGGGCTAATTTTGGGAGGGGCTTGGGGGTCAGATAGTCAGGCCTTGGGACTCTCGCCTGGGCCGCATGGGGTCACAAGCTTCAGAAAAATGAAGGAGAAATTCAGTGAGAACAACCTCCCTGGCCAAAAACTGGTTACAGTTAATACGTAGAGGATTCACTATGTGCCAGACACAGTGCTGAACACTTACAGGCACATTTCAAGCTCACAGTAGCACCGGGAGATGGAAACCATTTGATTGGTAAGGAAACGAGGCCCAGGGGGGTCTGAAGTGACTTTCTCAAGATCCTGTACATGGTAAGAGGTGGAGCTTGGTTTTGAAACCATGAGCTTTGCTTCCTTGCTTATCGCTCAGGTAACTCCATTCCTTTCTCTGTGACTTTGTTAACAGCGCCTCTTTCCTATCCACTCAAATTCTCCTGTCCTCCTGACCCACCTGCTACCATCCCACGGAGGAGGGGGCAGCCAGCCTCGTCCCTTCTCCTGGCCTCAGATTCCTCATCTGAGGGTCCCTTCCACCTGGGCACTATACACTGTCTCGTTGCTCCCGGGCTGCCCCACCTGCCCTTATGTTGGATCCTAATTCTCGCTCATGGGACACACAACCCTGTGGCCTCACTTGCTCTCCAGGGTTGAGCAGGTCTCCCCAAGCTCACTGTGAGCCCTGGAGGGCAGGGCCTGCCGTTTCTGCCCTTTCTTCTCTCTTCCCCTCTTTCCTCCTCTTTTGCCCACCACTTTCTTTGCTTGCTCTTTGTCTTCTTCCTATCCAGAGAGGCCTCACCTCATTCTCCTCCATGCCCATCCTCCCCCAGACCTGTGGATGTCCCTAGAGGGTCTGCCCTGGCCAGGAGCTGGCTCACCTGGACTTTCATCAGGATGGCCTCTTCTGTGAATTCTGTGGTGGTGACATAGTACTGGAAGTCTTCTGGGCCCGAGCTGGCTGGGGCTGCAACAAAGAAATGGAAGCTGGGCTCCAGCCACCCTGGGGGATGGATGGAAGGGGGAAGGATGGAAGGGGAGGCTGCGAAGCAGTAGAAATTCCTTTTCCTTCTCTGCTTAGCTTTATGTTCATTGTGGGATGGCCTGAGCAACTTGTAACGATGAACATTTACTGAGCCATAACTCTGCGCCAGGTTATACATGTTATCACAATGGTCCGTTTTGTGAGCTTGTGGTTAATCCCATTTTACAGATTGGGAAACTGAGGCTCAGAGTGGGAAATGAGTTACCAAGGTCATAAGGCATAATAATTCCCCTTTCCCCTATCCACTAGGAAGTAGGTTACCCATGTGAAAGCTTTGTCTGTTTTATTTCCCACCATATTCTCAGAGCCTAGATGAGTTCCTGGCATGCAGTTGAGGGGCAGCAGATAAGCCCCACTTCCCCTTGGCAAGGAGGTACGAACGCAGAGTGATATGTAACAGGTCTTCCAGCAGCGAGTTGAGCAGTGTTGTGGCAGTGGGGCACACCTGGAGCAAAGGCATGAGGGGGTCATCGTTGAGGTTGGGGTGAGGTCAAGGGGCCAACCTAGGAGTCATACCCCTCTTTCAGGGGACAGGGACAATGAGCAACTCACTATCTTCTGCAGGAGGAAGGGCAATGCCTCGTCCAGGACATCTGTCACCAACCTCAAAGCTTCGTTCACCAGGAGGGGGTTCATCCTAGGGGCATGGAGAGCAGATGGGGTCTCAGACACCATGGAAGGGGAGACTGAGGCCAGAGGGGGTAGTCCAGACAGAGCGGAGGTGATCCCAGCGAGTCTGTGTAACAAGGAGGCTCAGGATGGCTGCTTCCTTTCCAGCTTGGTGTCCCTCTTCTCACCGCTCCCCTCTTTCTCCCCTTTCCTTTTCTGTTTTCTCCCCTTTTTGCCTTCTTGCTTTCTCTCTCCCAGACTTTGTCCTCCTCAACTTTATTTCTTCGTGAGCCTCCCTCTCTGCCTCTGTCACTTTATTTCTCTCTCTGATAAAGTTCTCTGGGATTTTCAAAGAGGTCGAGATCACAGCTGGCAGTGGAAGTCAATGGAAGGCTTCCTGGAGGAGGTGGCTTTTGTGTTAGGTATACTAAGAATCATAGGTAGGGGACTTCCTCGGAGGCCCAGTGGTTGAGAATCCACTTTCCAAGGCAGGGGGCCTGGGTTTGATTCCTGATTAGGGAACTAGGATCCCACATGCCGCTGGACAACTAAGCCCATGCTCTCTAGAGCCTGCGTACTGCAACGAAGACTGGACACAGCCAAAAATACATACATAAATGTTTTTTAAAAAAGAGTCGCAGGCAGTGGCCACTTTATGTGGCCCGTTCTGTGCTCAGCAGCTCACATAGGTTAGCTCATCTCTCCCTGACAACCACCCTGGGCGGCCAGGGTTCTCTGAGTGATACTGTTTATTGGCTAGAAAACTGAGGCTCCTGGAAGTCAGATAGCTTGGCCAGGGCTCCCAGTGTTAGGAAACAGCTGAGCCAAGATTCAGCGTGCATGGATGCACACTTTGACCATAACACTCAACACAGGGGCAGGATATGCTGATGGATGGTGTGTGCAGCTGGTGGCCTTGGAGATGACCCTGTCCCTGACAACCTAGGCTGGGAAGAGGCAGCCCCCGCCTGGAGTCTCAGTGGAGGGCTGAGCACAGGAAGGGGGTGGGTACTCACTGCTCCAGAACCTGGATGCTCAGGTACCCTGGTGGGGTGTGGCACTCCTCAAAGGCCACGTGGGTCTTGTTCCCCGTCTGCTCCAGCCGAGCCCCAATACGGATGTTCTTGATGACTCTGAGCCGCAGGATCCTGTAGGCACAGCGTGTCTGGGCAGGCTCCGTCACAGCCCAAGACAGAGTCCAGAACTCACTGGCAGGTGGGGCCCTGCCATTGTCTGGAGGGCTCATTAAAAACATGGAGTTCCAACTTTGGAAAAACCTAAAAGATCTGGCAGCTCTGGGCCAGTGTCCTCACAGGGTGGCTGATGTGAGCTGGACATGGGCCATGTGTGCTCCAGTTTACTACAGTCCCCACCAGGCCAAGGGTCACGTGCATTTTTACTGTGTCATTATAAGGGCGACAGTGTTTCTTGTATAACAGAGATATATTTCTCTGTGGCCACATCCCTATCAAAGAAATATTTCTTGGTGCTCGCTTTTCAATTAGAAAGGGAAGCTAAACAAAAAATGCCATATTTTACAAAAATAATTTTGTTTATTGGTGAGATTGGATGTTCCCAAGGGCACCATAAGGAGATTTCCTATTTGATGTGCCAAGGCTGCCCGTATCGCTCCCTCTGTTGTCTGTTGTGTTTACAACCCCAGGATGGCATATCATCCACCGCTTAGTGCATGGTCTGAGCTCTCAGACTGGCAGTGAACTCTCACAACAGGCAAGGGCCACAGAGGACTTGATCATAACTCTTTGTGGATGAGCCCAGAGGACGGATGGCCTTGCTCAAGCCGAGTTCCAGTGTGCTGGGCCTCAGGGTGAGCTTGAACCAGACCCTCCTCGGATCATCCCGTGAAAGCATCCACCTTTTACTCCAGATGACACATGTCCCTTGACAGGGACGTCAGAGGGTTTATCTCAGCCTCTGCTGCAGATTCACTGGGTGAGTCACTGTGTAGGCGGGTCCCTCTCCTACAGTTTTTCCATCAGAAAAAATGACTTTGGGGAATACCCTGGTGGTCCAGTGGTTAAGAATCTGCCTTCCAGTGCAGGGGACGTGGGTTCAATCCCTGGTGAGCGAACTAAGATCCCACATGCCATGGGGCAGCTAAGACTGCTGCAACTACTGAGTCCTTGTGCCACAACTAGAGAAGCCTGGGCATCATGATGAAGATCCTGCATGCAGGAACTAAGACCCAATGCAGCCAAATAAGTAAATATTTTAAAAAAGAGAAAAATTGACTTTGAAACATGCCCAAGTTTCAAGGATTACTGTGACCCTTACAGTGACACAGGCAGCAGGCTTTTGCTAGCCTTGCACGGCTGCCTGGAACTTAGAGAGGTGGGGAGAAAGCACCCACCCACCCATGCACACCTACCCCTGGAGTGAGAGGTACAGTTTGCTTCGCAACGTGACCTGCAGCAGGCTGTCACTCAGGACTTGCAAGGTGACCTCGGGTCCTTCGGAATCTTCTATGACCAACCTGTGAGCAGTGTGCGTGGGGGTGTTTTTGTGTTGCCTGGTAAGCCCCTTGTGACTCTGTGGACTGTGTGTATCTGTATCAGTTAGAATTCGGGCAGATACCAGGAAAGGCAGGGGCAGCTTTGGGACAACCCCTACCATGACCCTCAGGGCTTCCTTGGTGGCTCAGATAGTAAAGAAGTGCCTGAAATTCAAGAAACCTGGGATCCATCCCTGGGTCGGGAAGATACCCTGAAGAAGGGAATGGCAACCCACTCTAGTATTCTTGCCCAGAGAATCCCATGCACAGAGGACATGAACAAGGAGTCGGACATGACTGAACAACTAATACTTTCACTTTTCACTACCATGCCCAACTACAGAACACTGGGCTCTCGCTGCAGCCTCTAAGCCTTGGAAACTTGGGCAAGTCTCTTCCTTTCTCGGGGTGTCAGTGTCACCCTGCACAAAATGAGAATACAGTAGAGGAGCTATCTGTGCCCATCTAACAGGTCTGAATTCAGATAAACAAATTCTGCAAAAGAATATGAGAGCAAGCAGGAGTCAGAGAAAGCAAGATGGCTGGTGATCCCACTGCTGCCCAGGGACCACCTGCCCAGCTGAGCATCCAGGAGGGAGGACATGAGCCTCCTGCTCCCCGCGATGGCCTCAGGTCCCTGCATCTCTCTGAGCTAAGAGGAACTCAGAGTTCTTTTTAAATATTGGATACAAGCTGGTAACTCATCTGATGCCTACTGGAGTGGGCAGCAGAAAATTCCAGTGCTGGAGGAAGACCTGGGTGGGTCAGACTCCTCAAGGGTTGTATGCCTGCCTCCAGCGTGGAAACTTCCAAAGAGCTTTGAATTATGACTTGGACCTTGTGTGTTTTTTCCTATGGGCTTTCCAAGCCTGTGCCAGGCTGGGTGGGCAGAGGTGGGGCCAATGCATGGGCAGGGGTGAGTGGTGGCCAGTCCTACCGCTCACTGGGGCGGGTGTGTGCCCAGCTCCCCCTCCAGGCCTCTCTGGGAAGCACCCCCACCCTCCCCAGTGCTCTGACTTTTCATTCCATTTCACCCTCATCAGAAAACTTCTGGACTCTCATTGTAGGGCTTCTCTGGCTCTCCCTGCTCACGCTGAGAGATGGATTTGGAGGCATACCTGTGACTACTGAGGTTGACCTTGGAGGAACCCATGCCCCAACCTACATAAGCAGTATTCACTTATGCTGGTACTTATTTTACCAGAAGTTGTGACTCGGCACTGACTTAGGAACTAAGGACCCCACATGCATAACTGTCATGGGGGAGATCAGGCCAGCTGGGCCAGATCTTGGTAATAGAATTGCTATTATGGGTTGAACTGTGTCTGTTTCCCCCCCCCACCGCCCAGTTCATATATTATTGAGTTCCTAACCCCCAATACCTTATAATGTGAACTGATTTAGAAATAGGGTTGTTGCAGATAGAGTTAAGATGAGGTCATCCTGGAGTAGGGTGGGGCTCTTGTCTAATGTGACTGGGGTCCTTGTCCAAAGGGGGAATTTGGACACAGACATAGACACACACCCGGGGAGATTGCCAAGTGAAGATGAAGGCAGAGATCGGGTGATGATTCTACAAGCCAAGGAAAATGAAAGATTGCCAGCAAGCCTCCAGAAGCTAGGGGAGAGATATGGAAAATGCCTGATTTCAGACTTCCAGTCTCCTGAATTTCTGTTGTTTAAATGACTCAGTTTGTTGGACTTTGTCACAGCAGCCCTAGCAAACTAATACAATCAGAAAACCTGGACTTTTATTAAAACCCTCCAGATTTATTAAAAAAAAAAAAACCACTGTGCAAGTGTGCAATACCCAGGTGTAGGCTGAATGTGGAGGGTTGGCGGGCTGCCCAGCTAAGATCCCTGGCTGAGATTCTGCCTTGTTCCCTGGAGGATTTCAAGTGGCTTTGAGAGGTTTGTGTGCTTAATCACTCAGTTGTGTCTGACTCTTTGCAACCCCATGGACTGTAGGCCACCAGGCTCCTCTGTCCATGGGGCTTCTCCAGGCAAGAATACGAGTGGGTTGCCGTGACCTCCTCCAGGGAATCTTCCCAACCCAGCAATTGAAGCCAGATCTCCTGCATTGCAGGTGGATTCTTTCCCTTCTGAGTCACCAGGGAAGCTTCCTTTTGAGAGATTTAGGGACAACAAAAATGCCCTTGCTGAGGGCTTTCCAGGTTGGAGAAAAGTTCCAAAGACACTGGGGCTCCCACTGCCCACCCTGTGTTCCACTTGACAGAGGAGAACTGAGTCTGAGCAGCGAGAAAAGCCAGAAGGAACTCACCCCCCGAGCTGGAGCAGCTCCCCCAGCGGCAAGAGGCTCTGTCCCGAGAACAGACCCCTGACCAGCGGCAGGTCAAGCCCACTGCTCTTCTTGGAGAGGCCTTTTCTTACGAAGGGCATGTGGTCCAAGATGGCAAGGCCTTCACCTGCGGCCCCCCTCACAGGGATCCTGGTCACACGGTCCAGGATGCGGTGTTTAAATAGCAGGTCTGAAATGTCTGAGGACAAGGCCCTTCTCAGGGCAGGACTCACCCTTCATTCAGTCATTCAACAGATGCCCACCAGCATCTGCCCCGGGCCAGCGATTTAGTCATTTAGCAACAAGTACTTATGAAGCACTTACTCTCTTCTGGGCTCAGGGGACCAGGAGCCCTGTGGCTCGTGCCCCCATGGTGATTACATTCTATGGGTGGGGGCAGCGAAAGACGACAGCTGAGCCCTTAGATAAGCAGGCAAAGCAAGTTTTGAAAATAGAATGGAGTTGAGTTGGGGCATGATGGGGGGAAGTTTGTTTTAGATACGATGATCAGGGAGAGCCTCTTTGAGGGGGAGGAATTTGAGCTGAGACCTGAATGAAGTGGAGAAATCCACTATTGCAAGATATTAAGAGAGAGCAATGTAGACAGAGGCAACAGTGCATGCAAAGTCCCTGAGGTGGTGATGAACCTAGTGGGTGTATGAAACAGAAAGTTCAGTGAGTTTGGATCATGCTGAATGGGGTAGGAGGTGAATGGGTAAGAAGGACCTCACAGCAGAATTAGGGAGAGAGACAGACAGGATTACAAGTATAATATGCTTGGATAAGGCCATAGACGAGGCTTCATCAAAGGGCTGTGTGAACCCAGTGGCAGGAACCTGCTTCTGCTGGGGACATTGGGACTGTTAGACCTTGGCCTTAAGGGATGAATCAGAATCTGTTGTATTGGGGGATTGAGAATAGGGTGAAGAACAGCACAAGCTGGGAAGTCTCTAGGGCCAGTCAGGGCAAGTGGTGGAAGAGGCTGGAGAGGCAGGGCCTTGGAAACCAGGATGAGGAGCGTGGAGGATCTTATGAAGGGATTGGGGAGCCACAGCAGTGTTAGAGCAGAGGATGCGGGGGTCAGCTCTGGGCGAAGGAAGGCAAATTCTGCTGCTGGTTGGTGGGGAGGCCGCAGAGGAAAAGCCTTGAGCAGGGAGGTGGTGCCACTTTTCCCCTCTGCTCTTCCCAGAATTCCTGCCTCCCACCACCCACCCCTTAAAATTTACCTGTTTCCAGCTGATCCTTGCTGATGCGCATGAAGACTAAATGCTGGGCTTCACCTTGGGCCTGGGGCAGCAGCCCCCAGCAGAGCAGTGACCCCCAGAACAGCAGCATCCTCCTGCCCAGGACCTGGGGACACAGGGCCGGGAATCCCACTGGCCATCTCCATGTCCTCAGTGGGGACCCACTGCCCAGCTTCTCCCAGCTCTGCCTGTTCTAGAGCCATCTCTCCAGTTTCCCTTCCCTCACTTCTCCCCCTCGCTCTAGAGCTACCAGTCCTTGAACACAATCTGTATATCCCACCATCTCACGTCAGTACTTTCCATTCCTTCTGCCTGAAATGTCCTTTCCCCCAACTGGGCTGGCTTCCAGTCTGGACTTTGCCACTTCCTGACTGTGTGACCCTGAGCAGATTATTTGGCCTCTCTGTGCCTCAGTTTTCTCATCTATAAAATGGGAGACAATCATAGATTGTTGTGGGGAATGCACTCAGTAATATGTGCAAAGCACTTAGCAAGTAGTGTGCCCAATAGCTGTTAATGTGGCTATGTGATATTGTGAGACATTAAGAGAGATAGTACTCCCGTTTAACCATGGAGGTTTCTGAATTTTGAGGAGAGGACATGGGGTAAGGGTCCTGGGAGAAGCACCACCGCAGCCAGGGTAGGCACTTGGGGGGCTTGAAGTTAGGGCTTTTTACCAACTAGTAGGGAGATACGTCAATATTTCAAACAGTACATTCCTACTGGTTCCTGCCTGCTGAACCTCAGCCCTGCCCAGGCAGCCAATGGGGTATAGTTGGGACCCAAGAGCCTGTGACAGGGGCTGTCCAGGTGGGCAAGTCTGTGCTGCCTGGAGATGCAGCCTTTGGAACTCCAAGGCAGAGACCAGCTGGGTGCAGACCCCTCCAGGGCACATGCCAGGGTAAGCAGGACCAGTTAAAGAGCCATCACACCTCCACCCCAGTGCCCAAGAAGAAGCCACCCAGAGGGTAGATGCTGGCCCTGAGCAAGGACAGGATGCCCCCAAAGTGGCTGAACCTGCTCTGGAGCGCCTGAGAGCATCCTGGCACTGCCTTGAATCAGCAACATCCAGATTTTTGTTGTTTGATGGCAGGAACTCAAACCAGTGATTAAATTGGGTCCTAGAGAAAGAGATTTTCTTGTTTGCTTGCAGCTGTGAAGTCTGGACTGGGAAATTTGTATTCATGGCATAAACTATTTATATTCAGCTACTGGGGTGATTTGAAACTCATCCACTCCTCATCCAGCCAGTGTTAAGCCAGTGCTCATGTCAGGCAGTTTTCCCAATCAGTTCACCCACGTCGCGTCCCTTAGTACTTCTCACCAGCCCTCTGCACATCACAGCGGTCTTGAATCATACTTGCTGAGACTTCTACTTGAGTCCCTTCTGTGTAGCAGGCTCTATGCTGAGAGCTTTATGAGCTTCGTTGCATTGTTGAATTCTTACTATGATGGTCTGGGATCACTGAAGCAGGCACATTTTATAGAAATCGGCAAAACAGAGGAGAGGTGGCTCACCCAAGTCACAGAGTTGGTAGCTGTGGACCCTGGATTCAAACCCAGTTTGGCTGAGAAACTGGGAAACGGATCTCTGTACCACATCGCCACATTATTGTAGGTGCTCAAGAAATATTTGACAAATGCCCAAGTTAGCCTCCCTGTCCTTACCTCTCCAAGAGTAGGGCAGTCCAGAATCTCTGCCTGGTCTCGGTCACCAGCTTCTCAGAAAGACAAGACTTTTATAACCTGAGCTCTGAAATTCGGGTGGAAAGGAGCATGGCAGGAAGTCCAGCCTCCTGGCGGGGTTTGTGCTCAGCGGATCCCTTCAGTGGAGGGAGGGGTCCTCTTGGCACCAGACTGTTAGGGGCCTCGACTAAAATTGGCAGGGCCAGTCACTGGGGTCCCAGCAGCAGACTCTAGTCCTGGGGCAGCAGACCCCAGGGAGGAAGTGTGTGGGGGCCCTGTGATTTGGGGGGCGGGTCCTTTCCCTTAGGAGCCACTTCAGAGCTGTGGAGCCTGGGGCAGAGCCTCCAGCTCTCAGGAGGGGCCCAAGGAGACTGCTATTGCAGGATGCAGCGGTCACAGAACCCAAGGGAGCAAGGACAGGATGTTGGGGTATGTGTGGAGGAGAGCAGGTGAGGGGTGGAGGCAGGCCCGGGAAGGGTGACCTTCTGTGGCTGCTCCCCATGCCCTTTCCATATATGTCACCCATGCCATGCCTCTGCAGCCTGACAGGTCTGGGTTCAAATCCCCGCTGTCACTCGGTAGCTGTGTAAGTGTGGGCCAGTTACTTTCCCACCTGAGCCTCACTTTTCATGTCTGCAAAATGGGAATAATAAATCTAGCTATGTCTTTTGGGTATTGTGAAGATTCAGTGGGGCAATTCATGTGGATGTCAGAGCCTGGCACATAGGAAGAGTTCCCCAAAAGTTGCTTAATTAATAATCAATCAATTAATTTTTGGCTGTGCTGAGTCTTTGTTGAGACTCGTGGGCTTCTCTTGTTCTAGAGCAGAGGCTCTAGAGTGCGTGGGCTCAGATGATGTGGTGAACGGACTTAGTTGCCTTGTGGCATGTGGGATCTTAGTTTCTCAACCAGGGATTGAACCCACTTCCCCTGAATTGGAAGGCGGATTCTTAATCACTCTACCACCAGGGAAGTTCCCAAAGTTGCTTATTTTAATTTTGATTTTGCAGATGAGAAAATGGAGACCCAGAGAGGCTAAGTGATCTGCTTAAGGTCACACAGCATGTATGTGACAAAACTGGGGTTTGAAATCAAGGCTCAGAGAGGAAACTGGTGAAAGGGAAATTCAATATTACTATGTATGCAGCGCCAAGATCTCGAGTCCTCACTGCCAAGCAAACTGCTCTGTGAAGGTCCTCTCTCGTGGGCACTGGTACCACATGGTAAATACGTGTAACCAGCTCGTCAGTATCCCCCAGCCAGTACAGCCATCCCAATGGTGGGCAGGACTCACCTCTAGGAGGGTTTTAGATTTTTCCATAGGGTTCTCCTTGTGGATAATTCCTTTCCCTTTCACCATCAGGGATGCAATCAGGGCAGGTGTTAAACTCCATTCTTGAGCTGGATGGGGCAGTGGGGCTGGGGTGGAAGGGCTGGTTCTAGAAGGCAGCAGCTGCACAGGAAATGCTAGGATAATGTTGTTAGTTGATGTCATAACTGGGGACAATATTTCAGATGGGATGTACTTTTTCTAGGATCTCATAAAATCACGGACTTTTCGGTTGGAAGATGCTTTAAAAGTTGGGAGGTCCTCCTTATTTCTGTTGATTGGGCCTCAACATTACTGTCAATTGCTATCCTCCTGCCTCTGGCAGAAAAAGGCTCTAGGGCAAACTTCTTCATCTGAGCCACCGAGGGCTGGTGCAGGATGTTGGTAGAAATATAGAGATTGCACAAGGTCTTCCTTCCCTTCCAGTATCTGGCTTCTCTAAATAGAATAGGAGGGACTATTTTGGCTGAAAGGGCCATGGATTCTGTTTACCTTATTGACTAATCTCTGCTAAGAGATGGGTGATTTCCTGAGTGTCTCCTCCATGAAAGGGGAGCTCTGGGAAAAGCTTGTACACAGAGAGGTAAAAGATATCTCTACTCTTGTTTCTGAGCCTCAGCCTATTCATCTGTAAAATGGGAACGTTAATCCACAGGATGTGTTTAGCCCTGTGCTGGGAACTGAGTAACTCTAAGGGAACAGAGGCTATTAGTTGTCCTGTTATTTTGAGGAACAAGAAAACTGGGTCATTGTGGGATTCAGGTGGGAGGCTAGGGCAAGTGGGTGAGGTTTGGGTGCCCACCATTTCAACAACTCTGTGGTCACTTGAATTCTCATCTGTAAGACAAATACAATGATTCCTTCGAGGCAGGAGGAGTTACTGTGACATCACTTGGTGTTTGTTGCTTGCTGCTAAGGCTCAGCAGGAAGCCAAGGACTTTTCCCTCCCCCAGTCCAAGAAGGGGCTGAAATCTTGGAGCTTTGGATCTGGGGCTCCTGCCTTGGAGGTGTACAGATGCTGCTTGTGCTTCAGGGTGCAAATTGGAAGGGGATTGGCACAGAAGACCACCTCTCTTCTTCTTCATGGGGGCCAGAGACCCTGCAGAGTGATGAGGGAGCAGAGAGTAGAGGGAGGCAGTATGGTGTAATGGTTAGGGGCTGCTTGGTAGTCAGGCTGAGCCGTCAGAGCCTCAGTGTCCTCACTTGTCAGGTGGGAGCACCATAGGCTGTAGAGAAGGCCGTGGGAGTGAAGGTCTGTAAGATCCTTGCTCCTGCAGAGCAAATGCTCATCTTGGTTTGGGTTCCCCAGAAGCAGAGCTTGAGGCCAGGATTGAGTGCGGCTAGCCGATCTGGGAGGTGGTGCCGGGAGACATTGGTAGGAGAGGGGGAAAGTGAGGCAGGGAGGGAGACAGCCCATAAAAGTGTGTATCAAGCAAGTGACCCATGGACACCTGGGGCTCAGTCCCTCTGGGGTGCCGTGGGAGCCAGTGTGGAGAGGTTCCTTAAGATAGCAGGGTTACTTATCCACCAAACTCCGGGAAGCCAAGAGATCGTGGGTGCAGAACCTGGGAGCCATGGCCATGGCTGTTTTGGACAAGTGCCCCTGCGTGGCCAGAGGTCCACGCCGCTCACCTCTGACCCAGGATCTTGAGGGCAGGGTGGCCATCTGTTCATCAGGACCATATGTTACCAAAGACCAGAGGTCAGCCCCATCCTCCAGGCTCCACGGAAACCTCACAACTGAACCTTGTAGGACCTTAGGGAACCAGAGGAGCCCCACCCCAGACATGATGGAGATGGACTGTCTCGTCTCCCTTGTGAATGGGGGCTCAAAATCCCAGGATTTAACATGACTTAGAAAAATAATGGAATGTGGTGTGTAGGATGTGGACCACAAAGTGTGGCTGGGGGTCAAGGGTGCGTGGGGAACTGCTGCACAGGGCCTGGCACTCAGAATTGCCCAGTGAGTATTCGCTGACCCCGGTGTTAGCACCCTGTGTGGGCCTACCCATGTCCTGTCGGAGAAACTCCTTTCTGGCTGCCTTTCCATGTTTCGAGGTATCCTTACAGCTGTTTTTACTGTGAAGTTGGGTAGTGTCTTTTCCCAAAACACCCACCCGCCCCTTCCTGCCAGGCCCCCATGGGCCATGAGCTCTGTGTGCTGGGATGGGCCCAAAGACTGGAGAACAGAGGACTTATTGTCCGTCCCCAACCTACTGACATCAGGGAAGTCAGGGAGAAAATGGCAGTCACGCACCGTCTCAGCTGGAAGGGACTTCAGTGATAAGACCCAACATCCTGGAGCTCAGGTGACAAGAATGACAATAACATCACCCATGGATGACATTGTTTGAGCACTTCCCATGTGCCAGGAACCATTTTCTCTCACTTCATTCTCACCACAGCTTTCCAAGGTAGGGACTACAATTCTCCTCATTTTACAGAGAAGGAAACTGAGGCCCAGAGAAGGGGAGCCACATCCCAGGGTCAAACAACCATCGAGGGGTCCAGATCAGAGCTCAAAGCCTGCCTCCAAGAGTCACGCTGTTCAGTGAGCCCTCGACCTGCCACATCGCCAAGGTCAACTCAACGTGTGTCCCCACCAGAGAGGTTGTCCTACCATTGGTGGTCTAGAAACCGACATGGAAGGCGGAGGCAGCAACTGGCTTTCTCATTCCTGAAGCTCAGGGAGGTGGTCAAAATCTTGGGCCTTGTCCACATGTATTTTGATGTCACCTAGACATCGCTTGGACGTGGCCCAGATTGACTCATATGTGCTCGAACGTGACCTAGATGTGGCTCAGATGTCTAGTCTCTGAGCTTACCAGGGGTGAAATGACCCTGATTTGGGACAAAGACACACTCTGGACTGCAGGATTCACAGTTTATTGATTTTAGGGAGAGGCAGACTACAGCGCTGGCTCCCACTCTCGCACTGAGACACAGTCTTCCCTGGAGGCCACAGTGCAAGTCTTCACTGGGAGAGAGGAAAGTGGGCTGAGGTTCTAAGAGGAGGCTGGGGTGACCACAAGGGCTTCCTGGAATTGGAGGAGAAAAGTCAAAAAAGTTTTTAAAAAATTATTTATTTTATTTATTTGACTGCAGTGGGTCTTAGTTGTGGCCTGTGGGATCTAGTTCCCTGACCAGGGATTGAACCTGTGCCCCTTGCATTGGGAGCACGGAGTCCTAGCCACTGAATAGCCAGGGAAGTCCCCTCAAACATTTTTTAATATTCTGCCCTGTTGAGGCTTATGGTGGTTTGTCCTCCACGAGGTGACTGCTAACATTGGGGGTCAGGACCCTGAACTCATAAAGGCTTCTTGGAAATGTCAGAGTAGGAGGGTCTGTGTGTGACCAGTGACACTATGCAGGGGTCTGGGACATGGATGAAGTATCCGGGTGCACAGCCTGGGATTATATAGGGCAAGTGTCTCCACCCCAGCAGATCACCAAATCTCTCAAGAAGTTTCATCAAGTGTAGATTCTGACTGCGTCCATTGGATCCTAGGCAGCTAACATTTTTAACAACACTCTGATTTTTGGGGGGAAACTAAGTGTGATACGAGGAATGGAACCTATTAGATTCTCCCCCAAATTTCTATTATGATAATTTTCAAATATGTAGCAAAGTTGAAAAAATTTTATGATGAATATTTGTATACTCATCACCTAGGTTCTACCATTAACTTTTTTCAAACCGTACTTGTTTTATCTCAGATCTACCCATTTATTCATTCCTTTGACTAGATTTTAAAACATAGGACTATAAACCGGGTATCAGTGTGCTGCTAGTCCAAAACAAAGGAACAAAGCAAAACAGGAAATTTGGAGAAAACATAAAAAAAAAAAAGAGTGAAATGATACCTTTCCAACCCAAACTGCCAATGATGAATTATGGTTTGCAACTTGATTTAAAAAAAAAAGAAGAGAAAGTTGCTAAGTGCCCCCTAATAAGAGATACATGAAATACACTAAGCTCTAGTCACCCAGTTATATGGACACCGGTTGTCCATCCAACATGAATTAAGTGCAGCATGTGTCTTAGATAAACTGCCTATGTGATAACTGAATCACTTTATGTAATAGTTCACTAGTGCATGACCTGTGTATTCAGACATCCCTGGCTAGAAATAGGCAGAGCTGGATTTGAACCAGTTCTTTGGTCCCTGAATCTAGACTTAGCCTCTTTTGTTATCATGCACAGCATGTGATCATAATTCTCCATCAAAGCCAGCTGAAGTATGGACAGATTTTGAGGGTGGGCAGCTGAAAATGAGTCAAATGTCAACATGTCTTTGGAGCCAGTTAACCAAGCCTCTTTCCCTTTCCCCTGTCTGAATGACAGGTAAGATGGAAAAGGCTGGAGGCACATGACCCCAGACTAGGACAGTCACCGTCTTCCACTTACAGACTAGGACACAAGGCCCTGAGAGGAGACGGGACTTGCCCAATGTCCCCCATAAGTGACCAGAGGAGCTAGGATTGAATGCAGCCCCTATCTCCCATCCCAGGGCTCTCCCTCTGACTGTGCCCTCCCTGAGGGAGGGTGTTTAACTCCACTCACCTTGGTCAGAGACAACGAAACCGACTTAAATCCCAAGTCTTTCACCATTGACACTGGGATCCCAGATCTTAATTTGCCTGAAATCACAAACGTGGTCAGAGACTTGTGAGCTGGTGGTGGGGCTGGGCAGCTGTCGGTGGGCTCACAGTTCCTGCACCTGGTATGCCTGATTCCGACTTCTGCCTCTGGCCCTGGCATCCACCCTCCCTCATCTCCCCATTCTTTGCCTCCAGCCCCAGCTTCTGGCTGCTCCAAAGGGCACCCTCACATCCTTTCACTCTCCTGCTCAAGAACCATCAGGGGCTCCCATCATCCACAGCAGAGGGGCTTATACTTTGAGATTTCTCACTCTAATAAAACAAAAACATGAAAAAAGCAGGGTGGACATAGGTTACCAGTTCACCCACCCCCATGACCTGAGGTTCAATAAGAATAATTCCCCCTTTTCTCTTGGCTTCCTTCACTAGTGACACAAATAGCAATGCTAGGTACAGCCAACAACAGCAAGAACTGTTGGGCACTGGCTGTGTCAGGTGCCCCCTCTCTTCTCTGTAAAAACATCTTTTTTATGCCTCTGAGGAAGGTGTTACTATTTCCCCATTTTATAGATGGAGAAACTGAGGCTGAGGATGATAAGGTAGTTTGTTCAAGGCCAGGCAGCCAGCAAAAGAAGAATCAGCACCAGAGCCCAGGTGTATCAGAGGTCCATTGAGCATGCTCTGGTTGTCTGTTTCCACTTCTGTCTCTCTCCTGCTGTTAGCCCATGAGCCTGGGGCATTGCCTGCACCCTCTGTGGATGCCTAATTTCTGGCATGAGTGAGCAAACTGGGCTGGGATGTTGGAGATGGGAAAGCTCTTTTCCAGCTGGATGACCTGGAAGGCTTCCTGGAGGAGGCAGAATTCAAACAAGGCTCTGAGGATAGGTAGAAAATAAGTGAAAGGGGCCCCACATGGAGACACAGGCAGGAGAGGTAAAGTGCCTGCCCTCAATGTCCCGGGGAGCAGGGAATCAGACAGCAAAGGGACGCACCATTCTCGTTTGGCAGCAGGATGGAGGTGAGGATCTCGGTGGTGATGTTGTTCAGAAGTTTAGGCTGTGAAAGAGAAATGGCCTCATCACCCTGGCTGAGAATCTGAAGTCCTCTCAGCCATTCCTCAGATGGGCACGGCCCTGCCCTGTGGTGAGGGCAGCAAGTGAAGATGCTGAATCTCAGGTTCCCTGCTGGTCAGAGCTGCAAGGGCTCAAGGGTCAGACATGCTGTGGGGGGAACAAACCAACTGGCCCTAGATCAGGCAGGTGGGGAGACTGGGGTACATTCTGGGATGCATACTGGGCCCCCAGTCTCTAGGGCTCCACTGCTCTGTTCCAGCAGAATTCTCCAAAGGACTTTCATCCTGTTTCCTGAGTTTTTGACTTCTCAAAGGAAGCCAGAAGTCCCGATTTTCATGTGGAAACCACCCCATTAAAAATATTTTAAAAAGAATTAAGAGGCAAAACAAAAGGGTGGAAAAATATGCCTCCCCCACCCGAACAAAGAAACAAATATCCCTCCATGGCAGAAGAGAGGATTCAGCCAATTTGAGATCTCAGATTCATTTTGACTTTTGAGGAAAACTGTGGATTCAGGGAAAGGGGCTGCCCAGGTTCACTGAGATGAGTCTATATGAGCAAAATGTGTTATAAAATAGATTTGTTTTCTAATTTATGGTCAAAACTTTACAGAAGGTAAGTCTGTGTGTATCTGTGTGTTTGCAAATGTGTAGACTCTCAGCTCTATCTGGCATACAGTAGGTGCTCAGTAAACACCTGAGCCAGGAAGTTGGACTTTGTGGCTAAGATTGGGGAGGCTGGCCTGCTCACCATGGAGCTGCCCATGGGGACCTTGTTCAAAGCCATTCCTATGCAATGTCTCCTTTTGAGATGGATCATCCTGGGCAATCTCTTGCATCCCCAGGGAAAATCTGTTCATACTCACTTTGAACACACCAATGTCTGAGTTCATCAGGTGGATCCGATCAGCTCTGCAAGAGAAGATGCCCATGAGGCTGGTCCCTTGGAGTCGCATCCATCCATCCATCCATCCATTCATTCAACAACTATTTACTGAGCAGTTACTATACACCCGACACGGTGCAGGCTCTGGATACAGCAGGGACCCACATAAAACCCTTGCTTCATGAGCTTACATTGTAATGCCCTCATACACTGGAATGAGCTTACATTGTAATGTGTGGGGGAAGCGGGGGAGATAGCAAACATATAGTTGCCAAAAAAGTGGGCAGAAAGATCACCCCCAGGAGTGAAGACCATGGTGAATGGAGGAAACCATCCAAGCAAGGCGGCCTTTCACTTTCTGCCCATCCCCAAGCAGCCTTCACTCGACACTAACACCCCAGTGGTTTAAGATACTGGGTGTTTAAAGAAAGCAGTGGTCACCTGGCACACTCATCTCCATCTCCAGAACCTTCTCAGTGATTTTTATATTTACCTGATTTCATTAAAGCTGAGCACAAGTAGATTATTTTCAGTGTAAAACTGAAGGTCTGAGGAGGCTTCCTGCAACAAGAGAAACCCAGGACCCATTTATTTAGAGGATTTTTGTCAGGGGTTGGGTGTGGGGCTCTGCACGGAAGCTCTGGGGTCAAGCTGACATGGTCTGAATCTCAGCTGTTGGCTGTGACCTTGGGAAAGGGTCTGACCTCTGTGGGCCTCAGATTCCTTCTCTGTGGGTATAGGGCTGGTACCTGTACCATGCCCCAATGAAAAGCTTGCACATAGGATTGCTGATGATGACAGTGATGACAGTAGCCAATATCCACGAGAGCCCTCCTTGTGTGTCAGATGGTGTTTTATGAGCTTTATCTGATTATCTCCTTTGATCCTCATCACTCTGTGAAATAAGTCCTATTATTATCCCATTGTAGAGGTGTGTAAACTGAGAGACAGGCAGGGTGGTGACTGTTAACCAGTTATTATTATTGCAAAAGTCAGAAGCTAAGCCAGCCTCAAACACAGGTAGATATATCCAGCATCTTGACCCTTAGACTCAGGTGAGCTGAGTACTAGGCTCCAGGGCAGCTGCACCCAGAGAACAGACTTCTCTGGCAGGCCTGGACTTGGAGGCCTTTTCTTAATTTTTAATTCTTTTTAGGCTATGCCAGGTGGAATGCTTTTGAACTGTGGTGCTTGAGAAGATCTTGGGAGTCCCTTGAACAGCAAGGAGATCAAGCTAGTCAATCCTAAAGAAAATCAACCCTGAATATTCATTGGAAGGACTGATTCTGAAGCTGAAGTTCCAACACTTTGGCCACTTGATGTGAAGAGCCGGCTCATTGGAAAAGGCCCTGACACTGGGAAAGATTGAGGGCAGGAGGAGAAGGGAGTGGCAGAGGATGAGATGGTTGGATGGCACCTTTGACTCAATGGACACGAGTTTGAACAAACTCCAGGAGGTAGTGAAGGATAGGGAAGCCTGGCATGCTGTAGTCCATGGGGTGGCAAAGAGTCGGACACGACTGAGCGACTGAACAACATGTGGGTCTTAGTTCCCTGACCAAGGATGGTGGCCTTTGACAAGTGCCTGCTATTGGCCACAGAGGGCACGTCCCCAGGGAGTGAGGCTGGCTGGGGTCGGTCCCTTCTCCCTGCTTGTCGGGGGATCAGGGGATCCCCGCACCCCCACGGGAAGCCAGGGCTCCATGCACCCTGTAGTTGTGTGAGTGGTGCCCACTGACGAGGTGCGTGGACAGCTTGCCCAGGGCCTGCAGCTACCCTCCTGGAAGGAGAGGGTAACTGTCCTCTGACAGCCAGGTGCTGTCCAGACTCCTTGGCTTGGCATGGAAGGCCTCGCTTATCCAGGGCCCAACCTTGGATCTTGCCTTGTCTCTTCCTTCTCCTTGTCCTCTGTAGGATGCGGTTGGTGCCCCACTCAGATCCCCCTTTTTTGGGTGGGGCGCCCATTCCTCAGCCGCTGAGTGTCACTGCTGCCAACCGTTCCCCGCCATTCCCTGGTCTGAGGACCTGCCTTTGCTGGATCGACCTTGCTGGGAGGTTGTGTTCTTCCTACCTTGGGGGCATTTAGTGACCAGTAACTGACAGATAAGGGCGTACAAGAGGCCGGCCTTCTTGTTTCAGCCTGGGCTCAACCCTGTGGTGCCACCATGCTCCAAAGCTCACTGTGGGATGAAGCAGAAGCCAGCTTCCAGCTGAGGCTACATCCTTGCTTGGTCCTTCTCCTGGGAGCTCCCCCCCAGTACAGCACTTTTCTAAGGGTCTTTGTCTTGGGCCTGTTTCTAGGGACCCTACCTAAGAGATCTTTTTCTGGGCCTGTCCTTTGATGAGCTCACCCCCAGATCTTTATCCACAGGGTCCTTCTAAATGGAAGCTCTGAGATCTGACCTGCCTTGGTTACTGGGAAAAGCAATTCAGAACTTACTTGGAGATGATTTACTTCTGTTCATCCTTTGGAAGAGGAAGAGGAATTATCCCCTTTCCCTCTAGGCCTGTGGTTTGGATACAGCCAACCCCAATCTCCCAGTATGGGGTGTGTGTATGTGTGTCCCAGCTCAGAAAATTTACGTATTTCATTTTTCTGGTCACACTGATTGGTTCGTGAGTGAGCATTTGACCCTAACTCATCCAATGAGAGTCAGCTTTGGAACTTTTGCTGGAACTACTGGGAAAGAGAAGTTTTTCCATTGAGGTTGCCAAGCTGATGGGTTATAAGCCTGATGTGGCTTAGGGGTGCTTCCAAGAAGGGACAAACTGCCTGAGGATGAAGGCAGCACAGAGGAAAACAAGGCTGCCAGATGAGAAGAGAGAAGAATGAAGATGACATTGTTTGAACACCTGATGCAGCTATTCTGGAAACCAACACTGACCTGGACTTTACAGGTATATGAGCTACTGCAATTCCTTTTGTGCATGTGAATTAAATGTCTGCCCAAAGATTCTGACTAATTAAGAGTTGTGCCCCCAAAGCCCCTGATTCTTGGTTCAAAATTCCCTTCCCCTATCTCCGTGAGGTAGCAAGAGTGGTGGAAATGTTTAGCAAAGCAAGAGGTGGTGAACAAGAACAGCGAACAGGGGGCTTCCCTAGGTTGCTGCCAAGGTCTCAGACAACTGAACTCACGATGCCCAGGGTGAAGAGGGGGCGGCTGTCTTTATCGTTGGCGAATATTTCCAGCACGATCAGTTGGGCCACCTTGGCACTGCCCTGGTCCAGAATGAGCACTGGGGCCGTCTGACTCAGGATCTTCACGATCTGTGTGGGCCCCAGCTTCTCTGCTGCCTGGAAGGACATCAGACCCATATGAGGCCCCCCAAGTGCCTGCCCATAGGCCACGAGCCCCATGTGGTCCCATGAGACCTGGCCGCTGCCCACCTTCCTGGCCTCCCCCATTCCTCTCTGAGCTTCCTCAGATCCTAGCATAAATTGTTCTGCCCATCTCACAGTCTTTGGTTTGGCTTCTCCCTCCGTCTGGAAAACGTTTTCCTTCAGGGAAGCCCTCCCTTATCTCCCAGGCTGGTTCAGATACCCTGGCAGTTCTCCTGTAACCCCTAGAATCTATCTGTCCTTTGTCATCACTAACTGTCCCGTTAGATTGAAATCTCCACGAGGACAGGGAGCAGTGTGTTACAGTCACCAGCGCTGGGGGGACAGAGTGGTCCCACACCTCCCTCCCTCCCCAGAGGCCAGCGGACAGACCACAGCAAACACCCTCCAAGCTGCAGATGGCAAATGGACCAACCGTTTCGTCGATCCCCTTGATGCTTGACCTCAGCTGGCGGGCTACCTCAGGAAGCTGAGGAAGAGAGGAGGTCAGAGCTGGTCAGCTGGTGGGGAGAGGGGAGACACACCTCCAGCAGTCCTGCTGCCGGGATCCCCCAAACCCCAGAGAAGCTGGGAGAGTCTGGTGGCCCAGTGCATGTGTCTGCTCCTGGTGGGAAACAGCCTCTATGTCAGTGGCTGTGGGGAATGAAGTCCCAGCCAGCCTGGACGTTTACTGTGGATTGTTGGTGCCTGTGGGTCTGCGGGCAGCTTCCTGTTCTCAGAGGACACAGAAAAGTGACCCAATTCTTACCAGAGTTGTAAATGTGGTTGCTGGTGACCATGCCCCTTTCCCTGTCATTCCAGCTCCTCCCCCTGACTTCTAATCCCCAAGAGCTTGGTGATCTGTCAGCTGACTTAAAGTCCTGCCCTGCTCCCATATCTTTGGGCCAACCCTGTCCCCTTCTGGGCCCCATCAGTCACCTGGAGGAGATGGCACACCCCAGTGGACTGGTGGTGGTTTTCTGTTGTGCTGGGTTAATAAAGGATTCCGAGGCTGTGACAGAATCCAGGCTCAACAGGCAGGAGGGCCCTGGGAGATGAGCGATGTCTGCCGTGGGCCCTGCAGTGGACGGCAGCAGTGCATCGCCGTCCCCGGGCCAGTCAATATCTAAGATGCCCTTTGGACAGGACTGTTATCTGACAGAGGAAGCAGGTGTTTCAGGTTCCAGGAAGGCGGAACTAGGACTGGCGCTGGATGTTACAGGAGGTTTTCAGCTTTCTAGTTATATATATGTCAGAGGCAGGCTCTGTTCAAGGAAGGAGTGAGCTCTCCATTGCTGGTAGTATGTAAATCAATCCTGAAAGGAGGTTCCTGCTTGTGGGGGGGCGGGGGCGGTCCTTACACCCTCTTTGATTCAGGAAATCCCCATGATGCAGCAGGGTTGGCTTCAGGCTCTGTTCCATGCTGAGACTTACCACATAGTCCAACTGGACTGTGAGTTTTCCTGAATGGAGCAAGGCAGCTATGATAGTGACCACCACGTCCCTCCTCACGGTGAGCATGAAAGGGGTCTGGTTCAGGGTGGGCAGATTCAGGGAATCCCCAGCAACACTGAACAGCTTAGTCACCTTTCCTTCCGAGTTGAACAACCTGGCCTGCAGAGACACAGAGCAGAGAGAATTTAAGCTCCACAGTGTATCGAGTAATAACCTAGAAGGAAATGACACCCTCCAGCCTGTTTTTCTTTTAGCAGTTGCCTCCAGGAAGCTTAGCCTGGCAGTCAGGGCCTTGCTGTTGTAGATGAAGAGCTGTCTTAGCTACTTAGCAACACCTACCCCATCTGCACCCCTCAAGTAATCTCCAGTTTTTAAAAAATCTAGATGTCTTGTTTGGTACTTAGGTTTCAACTTCTCAAACACCCCAGAAACCCTTTAGATGAAGAGAAAATCCAAGACTGCAGAAGAATGGGTGGGAATGTTTGATGCTGCAGATTTCCAGGGGTCCATGAAAACGGGTCTGAGTTTCACGCTGCCTTGCTTGGCCTGGTCCCAGAGGGTGTCCAGACCCTGTGTGGTGGGTGGCTCCATGTTTTAGAAAGAACTGATGGTTACTGGGTGCCTCCTGCCTGCCAGGCCCCATGTGGTATCGTTTCCTCCTCTCTTTAATGACTGTGTTCTTACATTTTACAAATGAGGAATTTGAGGATCAGAGAGGTGAAGAAACTTATCCCAAATCACACAGCCAGAGAGTTTTGGAGCTGGAAGAGAAATTTAGATCTGTGTGATCCTCCATGATGTGTCTGGGCTCCTGTTCAGAATCACCAGATATTTGAGGATTGTTAGGGGTTTGCCTGAGAGAAAGACCAAGAGTCCCTCACAATCTGGCCCCTGACGGTGGAAATCAAGGTTGGCAGAGACTGGGTCATTGAGGTTGATATTCTGTGTGTGGCCCGTACATTCCAGTTGCTGACTATTCTTTGCCAGAATGGTTTATGGGGTGGTCAGCCTGTTGAAACTTTTCTAAGTCTGCCTGTATGTACTGTGACCCATGTTTTCTCACCTGAAGCAGACCAATGGTCTCTGACTCCTGGTGGTCAGAGAAGGGAAGGAATGTCCCCACTTTCCCCTGAAGGTCCCATGACACTCACCCCCAGGATGAGATGGACAACACTGTGGTCGATGACAGGAGAAATATAATCAAGCTTCAGGTGCTCAGAGTTGAGAGACATGGGCACTGCTCAGGGAGAAGAAAATTCTGTGAGGGTGGAGGGCAGTACTGGATGGCTTGGTGGGAAGTTGCTTTTGGCTGAAGCACCATTTTTGCACAGGGAAGGGGGGAGTGTAGGGGTAGGAGCAGGAGTCATGATGATGTTGATAAGGACAATGATAAAAATGATGAGATACTGGCTGACATTTATCAAGCACCCGGTAATGCGTTAAACTGTATACATGTTAGCTCATGGAATCCCACAAAACCTTAGGTCCTGCTCTTACCCTCATTTCACAGATAGAGAAACCAAGGCTCAGAAAAGTGGCATGACTTGCTCAAGGGTATACTGTAAAAGGATCTGAACTCAGCTGGGCCTATGTCAACATTTTGGTTTGAAACAAAACTGACCTATTGTTTATATCTCTCCACCTTCCCTACCAGTCTGATTTGTGTTCTCCACCCCCCCCCCCCCCCCGCCCCCCCGCTCCGCAGGGTCTGGATCTGTCTTGTCCCTTGCGTCCTCCTCGGGATTCCCCACTTGGCCACCAGGTGGCAATGGCGTCTCATCTGCCCTGGCTGTTGGGTGGAGAACAGAGACCAGGGAGGGATGTGGGAAGTTCGTTCCTTGGTCTGCCTGCTTCTGGGAGAGCCTGTGGAGCCCGGCGAGCCTGGGGAACCCTCCCACTCTGCCCTTGGGGAACAGAGGAGATGGATAGACTTGGGGTTCTTGCCCTAGTAGCTTCGGCTAGCCTCTTCCCGCCTTTGAACCTCAGTTTCCTCATCTTAAAATGGGGAAGGTGAAAGTTGCTCAGTCCTGCCTGACTCTTTGCAACCCCATGGACTATATAGTCCCTGGAATTCTCCAGGCCAAAAATGGGGAGGCAGTAGTATACTTGCCCTGTAGATTGTACAGGGCTGATACCTAGTAAAGTTAGCTCAGATCTGAATAAACCAGACTTGAAACTTACAGAATTGAGTTATCACTAATTCCTCCTGTGAACTGGGACAAATGATTTCATTTCTGAACCTCAGTTTCCTTATCTGTTAAGTAGGATAATGATTGCTACCTCATGGAGTTGTCTGAAGGGTCAGAGAAGCAGTGTAAATAAAATACTCAGTCCAAGGACTTGGCCCAAAGTAGGTGCTCTATACTTGATGAAAACCTATTGATTCCATTCTCCTCTTCCCAGTCCTCTCTGGTGGCTCTTTGAATGAGCCTCTTCAGATCCCCAAAGAGTAGATGGTAGAGTTTTCTTCTCCCCACCAATCCCCTCTCTGAGGGGCCCAAGAATTCAGACTTTCACTGTGAAGGGTCTGAGGATACAATTTGTTTCTTCCCTTGATCCCTCTTCTCTGATAGCCCACAGTAGTCTCTGTATCATCCTTCCATCCATCCATTCAACTATCCATCCCATCCAGCCATCCAACCATCCATCTATCCATCCATCCAGCACACATCTGTTGCACCTCTCTGTGCCAGGCAGAGCACATGCCATGTACCAGGCACTTTCCCATAAAATTTGAATCCTCACTAACAATCCTGGAGGTAGGGATGTATAAGCCTGCTTTTTCAAAGCCATGGAACAAATCAGTGGCAGAACTGGAATTTGATCTTGGGTTTATCTGGGGCACCCACTGGCTCACATAGAAACTTGCATGGACTATGTACTCAGGAAATCACAGCTGTGGTGATTTCCTGTCTGTTCATCCTGGACAGAGATCAGATGATGCTTGTCCCTCTTGCTACCGGGCTGAGTTGCTGCTCAGACCTGGCCAGGGGAGGCTTGCCTTGGGCAGAGACAGTGCTTGGAGGTCATCTCAGCAGTCAAGGAAAAAGGAGAGGGAAAGTGGTGCACCTACCCTTCGTCAGGTTCAGGAGTTCCCCACGCATGTTCTCAAAGGCCGCCTTGAGCACAGGACACAGCTGCAACAGCACACATGAGGGCCTCCATCAGCCAGGGTCAGCACACAGCCCCAGTGACCCGTGCCCAGCTCGCCTGCGCTGAGTCCCGCCCCTGTGCCCACGGCCAGCCAAGTTTTCACCCATGTGCTTGAGGGCTCAGTGGTGCGTCTACTCCCTCAAACATCACCGCTGCTCAGAGATCACCACAGCTTCTGGTGTCACCTGGGATCTTTGCAATGATTTGTCGCTTGCCCTGTGTCCACGTGTGTCTGACCTGCCAGCTGTCCTCCCTATGAGACTCATTGTATTCACAAGAGCCCACGTTTCCATAAGAGGGAAATGCAGAATGCGTTCCTTCATTCACTTCTTCAGTCAAATTCCAGCAGTTCTCAGTAGAGGTGATTTTGTCTCCTAAGAGACATTTGGAAATTTCTGAAGACATTTTCAGTTGTCGCAGTTTACTGGGTAGTGTTACTAGAATCTGGTGGGTGGAGGCCAAGGATGATACCAAACATCCTGCAGTACATGGGACAACCCCCGCAACGAAGAATTATGGGGACCAAATGTCACAGTGACAACCCCAGCCTCAGCTGTTCTGTTTGGGAAGAAAGTTAAAACATTTAGCTCACTTGATCTTGGGGCCCAAAGGCCTTGCTCCCTTGTCCTAAGCAGCCTGTTTTCCAGGGCAGTGCTCTGAGACTCTGTTATTTTGACTTAGGTTAAAATTCCGCAGTGAAGAACCTTCTGGTTGACCACCTATTGCTACTTTTGAGAAGTGACTCCTCACTTTGATAAATGTCAATTTTTCCTATGAAAAGCCAGTTCCCTTCTCCAGCTGCTTTGCCAACCCTGAACCCAGGGAGGATGGAGGAGTTGGGTTCAGGGACTCCCAACATTTTCTGCCTGTTCCACATGGGAAAGGTGCCCCTGGCCCCCTCTGCACCCCCTCCCACAAATCCCCTCCCTTTAGCTCCACCCCTGGGTCTCAACCATGGTGACATGCTAAAATCCTCCTCTGGGGGAGCTAGAATCCTCTGAGATACCAGGGCCCCACCAGACCAATTAAATCTCTGAGGTCGAGCCCTGATATCTGGGTTTTTAAAAAGCCCTCCCAGGAAGTTCTGATGGGCAGCTGGCATTGGGACCCACAATTAAAGGGGCTTTAGCAGCCCAGAGATAAATCCACGAACCTATGGTCACCTTATCTTCGACAAAGGAGGCAAGGATATACAATGGAAAAAAGACAACCTCTTTAACAAGTGGTGCTGGGAAAACTGGTCAACCACCTGTAAAAGAATGAAACTAGAACACTTTCTAACACCATACACAAAAATAAACTCAAAATGGATTAAAGATCTAAATGTAAGACCAGAAACTATAAAACTCCTAGAGGAGAACATAGGCAAAACACTCTCCGACATAAATCACAGCAGGATCCTCTTTGACCCACATCCCAGAATTTTAGAAACAAAAGCAAACATAAACAAATGGGACCTAATGAAACTTAAAAGCTTTTGTACAACAAAGGAAACTATAAGCAAGGTGAAAAGACAGCCCTCAGACTGGGAGAAAATAATAGCAAACGAAGCAACAGACAAAGGATTAATCTCAAAAATATACAAGCAACTCCTGAAGCTCAATTCCAGAAAAATAAATGACCCAATCAAAAAATGGGCCAAGAACTGAACAGACATTTCTCCAAGGAAGACATACGGATGGCAAAAAAACACATGAAAAGATGCTCAACATCACTCATTATCAGAGAAATGCAAATCAAAACCACAATGAGGTACCATTACACGCCAGTCAGGATGGCTGCTATCCAAAAGTCTACAAGCAATAAATGCTGGAGAGGGTGTGGAGAAAAGGGAACCCTCTTACACTGTTGGTGGGAATGCAAATTAGTACAGCCACTTTGGAAAACAGTGTGGAGATTCCTTAAAAAGCTGGAAATAGAACTGCCATATGACCCAGCAATCCCACTTCTGGGCATACACACCAAGGAAACCAGATCTGAAAGAGACACGTGCACCCCAATGTTCATCACAGCACTGTTTATAATAGCCAGGACATGGAAGCAACCTAGATGCCCATCAGCAGACGAATGGATGAGGAAGCTGTGGTACATATACACCATGGAATATTACTCAGCCATTAAAAAGAATTCATTTGAATCAGTTCTAATGAGATGGATGAAACTGGAGCCCATTATACAGAGTGAAGTAAGCCAGAAAGATCAAGACCATTACAGTATACTAACACATATATATGGAATTTAGAAAGATGGTAACAATAACCCTATATGCAAAACAGAAAAAGAGACTCAGATGTATAGAACAGACTTGTGGACTCTGTGGGAGAAGGCGAGGGTGGGATGTTTCAAGAGAACAGCATCGAAACATGTATATCTAGGGTGAAACAGATCACTAGCCTAGGTTGGATGCATGAGACAAGTGCTCAGGCCTGGTGCACTGGGAAGACCCAGAGGGATGGTGTGGAGAGGGAGGTGGGAGGGGGGACTGGGATGGGGAATACATGTAAACCCATGGCTAATTCATTTCAATGTATGACAAAAACCACTGCAATGTTGTAAAGTAATTAGCCTCCAACTATTAAAAATAAATGGAAAAAAAAAAAAAGAATCAACCAAAGACTGCAGTGTATAACCACATGCAGTACACCCTGATTTTCAAAGTAAAAAAATAAATAAAGGGGCTTTAGCATTTTCTTGGTGGGCTCCTGCCAGATTTAAACATGCTGCCCCCTTTCCTTTCATGCCACTTGAAATATTCATAGGGGGTAGCTTCAAATCCAGTGATTCATGGTGGGAAATCATGATGATTGATGGAAGGCCAGTTTTCTCAAATTGTTCACTGGATTTGGCTTTTCAGCCTTAAAAGCAGATATTTTCCCAAATTGTTTCTCAGTTTTTCATTGCTCGCTGTATTCGGCTTTTCACTCTTAATAACAGGCTATTATGCAAAGAACATTTTATAATCCCAGGTTCTTGCTATCTTTTCTAGTGGAAGATATATTTTTAGCTAGTAAAGTATAATGCCAGTTAAAATGTGATTTTGCCAGAGGCTGGGAAAAAAAATTTCCAGCTGAGCCCTACTTTAAGAAACTGTCACCTTTAAGTAGAAGAAAAATTTCTTTAAAAAAAAAAACTCACGTAAGTAAAGCTAAGTTTTACAAAATCATTCCTTTCAGAAGGCTCTCTGGAAAGGTTTTAGAAAGCATTGAATAGGACTTCCCTGGTGATACAGCGGATAAGACTCCTTGTCAATGCAGGAGACACAGGTTTGATCCCTGGTCTGGGAAAATTCCACATGCTGGGAGCATATTAGCTTGTGCACCACACCTATTGAGCCTGCACTCTAGAGCCTGTGAGCTGCAACTACTAGAGCCCATGTGCCTAGAGCCTGTGCTCTGCAATAAGAGAAGCCTCCACAAGGAGTCCATGAGCTGCAACTAGTGGCCCCGGCTCATTGCAACTAGAGAAAGCCTTCACACGGCAATGAAGACCCAGAGCAGCCAAAGAATAAAACAAACAAACAAATAAAAATTTAAAGAAAGGATTAAATATGGTGCAGCTATTAAAATAGTTATGACTATCATACAGTGGTATGGGAAATAGATATCACTTAGAGGATATCAAATAATACTGATGCTGAGTGCAGCCACATAAAAATATGAGTGCAGATGGAGGGAGATTTGGAAAACAATATACAAAAGAGAAAATAGATGCTAAGTTAAGGTAGGAGGATTATGGGTATTTTTCTCCCAAAGGTTTAGTTATTATATTGTGTTTTTCAGTCAAAAAAGTTTTATTATAAAAATATATTAATTATCTGACAAGGTATTTTTAAACCCAGGAGAACCACTGTTGTGAACACATCTTGGAATTCACAGTGAAAATCAATGGTCATAATGGCAGATAAATCCAACTTATTGAGTTTTAGCTAATCTGTGACATATAAGGGACATAAAAAGGGAGATGGACTTGTGTTCACTGACTCAGAAAATTAAATCCAACAAGACCTGCTGGGTAACAACCTCGTGACGACACAGCCAGGGTAGTGTGGGACCCTGGTGTGCTAGAGCCAGCTTGGATCAATTTTTGAGAATCAAGTGCTAAATTTTCAGGAATTTCTGAGCTTGGTGCTAAACCTGACATTATAAAAATCAAGTTGTATACACTTACAATTAAGTAAGTTATGCTAAGAGCAAAGTCAACTCAAAACTCATTACTTCCTAATTATTCTGTTCTATTTTACCATTATCCATTGCTCTTGAGGTTATTTATGTCTATTATATCGGCATGGTGGAAACACCATCCAATAATGTGCAACTAAGCATCTCTTCCTGACCCTGCTCAAATGTTTGCCCCGATTTCTGCTCAGTGAATTCACACTAGTAGCTTGAAATTGGCAACAGAAGGGATGTTCACATCAGGGAAGTCAGGGAATGCTACAAATCAGGGCTCCCTTCCGCCAACCCCTCCTGAGTCGATTGTTAACAGTTTATCAGCACATCACTGTTCAAGGTCCCCTGGCTGCCTTTTGGCAGTTTCATTACCTTGACCACAAGGATCCACTGCTGAAAGAATGACCCAAGCCCAGAAACTTCCCACTCAAAGGAGACACAGATCCCTTAGCACCAGCCTGCAGTTCCACCTCTTACCCACAGGGTGGGGGGGCAGGCTTCACAGACCAGAGAGACCCTGACTGCTTACCTCGCTTTTCACCAGTTTGGGGAGGGCTGGCGTCAGAAGGCTTATGACCTTCTCGGCTAAGCAGTTGAGCAGGAAGGAGAGCCTTTGTGGGAGGAGAAGAGGAGAGAGATGAGGTGGGTCAGGGATGATCACCTCTCCCCTGTGTTACAGAAGGCGAGACCAAGTCCAGCGAAGGAAGGAACTTGCCCAAGGCACAGGGCGTGTTAGAGACAGGGCTGGATGTGGCCCCTGAGCCTGGTGAAGGTGGTGGCAGGTTGTTCTCAGGGACACGGGCTGGGCGTTGTCTTTAGGAACATTATCTGGACACTGGAATGAAGGCAGTGGGCATATCCCCCGATCTACTGCTAAGGAGGGATGGAGGGAAGCATCTTGTCTTTGAGCAGCTGTTGTGTGCCCTGCACTCAGTTGGGTACTTGAGGACACTGCCCGATCTCATCCTCTCACTATGGAGGTGAGGCACGGGGAGGTGACTTGTCCAGAATGTTGCCTGGACAGTAAATGCGAGAGTTGCATTATGCTCGCCTGACTCCATAGTTGAGACCCATGGCTGCACCCAAGCCTGCCAGTGGTGGTTTGGGGCCCAGAAAAGAGCCTCCTCTCCACTCTCAAATGTTTGTTCCAATTTCTGGCACGATGACTGAAATCCCATCATTATTGCTTCACCCTTGAGCTCTCTTTGGTGTCACAGATTTCCTGAAAGGAGCCCCAGACCAGGAATCAGGAGGGAAAAGTCCCTTTCTTTCTGAGGGCCTCAGTGTTCTCCATCTGTAAAATGGGTCCAGGGCACCACCTGGCTTCCCTCCCAGGTGTGCAAGGGGCCCGGTGAGAGGTGGCGGCACTCACTTGTGCACCAGGCTGATGCGCAGGCCCCCGCTGGTGTTGGAGCACTCGCTGAGGGCCAGGTGGGCGTGGTCCTTCTCGCTAGTCTCCACATGGATGATGGCTTGGGCCTCCACCTCCATGTGCAGCTCCACCATGGTCTTGAAAAGGGGCCTGGGAGTGGAGGAGCCCCATGCTGTGAGCTCCAGCCCAGCCTGAGGTTGGATCAAGCCGCAGTTGCTGTCCACCTCTGTCTCCTGCCGCTTGTTCTTCCCTTCTCAGGCTCCATGCTGGGTCCTCCTCATCCCCTCATGTGTATACCTCACTGTGTCCCAGGCTCAGTGTTTGGATTCCTTTTCTGGTTTAAATCCTCTACATATGCCAGCTTCTGAACAAACCTCTTCTTTCTCAAATGTCTTACCGGCATCTCAGATTTAACATGTATGTGAACAGAGGCGCCTGGCGGGCTACAGTCCATAGGCTCGCAAAGAGTTGGACACAGCTGAGCAACTAATACACACAAACTGAACTACGGATCCTTCCCCAATCCTTCTTCTCCTCTCTTGATCTTTCCTGCCTTGTTTGTTGTCCACTCCATACTGTCTTGATCCTTCAACCTCCCCACCACCCTAGCCCTACCCTGAGCCCTAATTGTATCTGTCAGCAAATCCTCTTGTGTCCTCCGAGACATATTTGGAATCCAGCTTCTTCTCACTACCTTCCTGCTCCTAAACCCTGGTCCACACTCTTGTTGTCTCCTCCTGAATTATTACAGTGGCTTCTGGATAACCTCCCTGCCTCCAGCCCTGCCCCCACACACAGCAGCCAGGAGGCTTCTTGAAGAATGTGGGATCACGTCACGTCCCTCCTCTGCTCAGAGCCCTGCACGGCTCCTGTCTTCCTTGGTAGAACCAAGTCCTCGCCTTGGCCCACAGGCCCTTTACGATCTGGCCCCAGCGGCCTGCCGGCCTGACCTCCCACCTTAGGAGGCTGTCTCCTCCTGCTGTCTCCTCCCCTCCCTCCTTAGGCCACTCTGTGAACCAGTCATGCACTCTTGCCTGAGGGCCTTTGCCCTTAACTCTCCCCTCTGCTTGGAACTCTCTTCCTGCATGGAGGATGGGGGTGGGGAGAATGAGTGGAAGAAACTGTCCGGCTCGCGGTGCCCGACCCAGGGGACACTCACGTGTTGAATCCAGCCACTATGTCCAGGGGGGCCTTTATCATCAGCTGCTGGCTGTCGGCCAGGGGCTGCACCTGCAGCGGATGGATGCTGGCTGAGGTGACTTTCAGCCTGGACAGGACACGGGAAGGTTGAGTTTTATTCTTCGTATTCAAATGAGCATCATCCCCAGACTGGTCCCCATCTTAGCTGTCTCCCAAAGTGTCCAGGTGGCAGCTGGACCCAAGCCCTGTCCGCTGACTCCCCTCGGCACGGTCTTGCTCCCCTCCCCCTCCCCACAGTATGTAACATTTCCATGGCTCCCCTCCTAACTCAGGAGATGAACCTGAGCTTCTGGGTCTGACCTGTAAGACCCTCTGTGCCCTGGCCCCTTTAACCTCTCCCCTTTGGCCTTGGGGTCTGAGCACCAGCCATTCTGACTCTCCCCCACCCTTTGCCTCTGCCCAGGCCAGCCTCTCTGACCAAATGCCATTTCTTCTTGTCTCCTGGTGAGCATGGAGTCATTGACTAACCTCTCCCCACCACTGAGAAGCATCGCCTTTTCTCTTCATCCTCCCACCCCAGGCGATCTTCCTCTGGGGTCTTCCCTCTTAGGGTTCCTGGGTCCCTCTTATGGTTCTTGTTAACTCCTCTAGGAGCCTCTGAAGGAGAGGCTTTTTTTAATCCATCCTTCACGGTCAGGCACAGAGTTGACACCAGCTGATGCTTGTTGACTGATCCCTTGAGCATGCAAAGCGTGTCCTGGGCAGAGGAGTGGGCAAAGAGCCAGCTCTCAGCTTGGTTCTGCTCCACTTACCAGAGGATTTGCTTCAGGATGGATTTCACCAGGTTGCCGGAAATGCCCCCGGACGACTCCTTCTCCAGGGCACTGAGAAGCGGCAGCTTCCGCAGGGTGTCGGTAACATCGTGATTCTTCAGTTTCTGTGTCAGCACTGGAGACAGATCCCGGGGATTAGGGTCCAGCAGGAGGGGCAAGGAGAATGGCTTGGTGGAGGCTCCAGGCTGGGAGGGGACATCACTCAGGGCTACTTGGACTGGGACATAAGGTGAGGGTAGGGATGGCTTCATTCTGAGGATGATGGTCCAGATGGATTATTTTCACATGGAGACTGTGAGTGGGCATGGGTGGGACCATTCCCACCCTTGAACATTGCCAGCCTCCGTCAGGAGTGTTGGTCAGGACACCTGGAACAGAGACCTACATGTCTCTCACTATCCACTGGCAAACACTCCAAGAGGCAGGGAGCTCCTAAGGCCTTGTTTGGGGCTGTTTTGCTGCTGAAACAAACTTGCTAATGATTCCCTGGCATGGGGAATCCCATGGGCCTGTTGCCCGAAGAGCCCCAGGTACCATGTAGAGAAAGGAAGAGCCAGGAGCCCTGGGTTCTGGTCCCTGCTGGAAGTCTCCCCTGACGACTGGAGCCCATTTGTCTTGTGTGACGAGCAGGTCAGAGTGTGGGAGAGCTGATGCTGAGAGCAGCATTGGAGAACAGCCCTCAGCCAATGAATGACTGGTGGGAATTGGTGTATAAAGACCCTGCCTCCCTCCCTCCATCCCAGGGCAGGATGACGGGTGTGTGTCCCCCACTGTGTCCCAGAATCCCTGTGCATTAGTGCCTTGCAGAGACCAAGCCAGCCTTTTTGCCTGCACTGTGATGATGGAGCTGGCCCCCATAAATAAGCCTCCTTTGCCAGCCAGCGCACTGTTCAGTACTGGCTGTCGAGGTTCTGGAGGGACATGGAGGAGGGATAAGAAGCTTGGCCCTGGCATGCTCCTCTGCCTGGCTCCAGTCGTGTCACCTCCCAGGACTTCGGGCTGGGAGTTGAGTGGATTTCCTCGGGCAGCCAGTGACCCCCGGCTCCCTCCTAGGTAGTTGCCAGAGACAGCTTCCCAGTGAATCAGTGGTAGTCCCTCCTGCAAAGAATTCCATTGGCTCCCTGGCAGGCAGTTCTCTGCCATCTGGCCTCAGCCTGTCAACCAAGGACCGACTCTGACCTGGGACAGTTCGGGGAATTTCCCCACCATTCTGGGGGGCTTCAACCTTCTCCCCCCATGAGTTCTTGGGGAGGATTCTCCCCACCAGGTTTTTTCTGTACTTGGATTTGAGGTCCCTGCTACATCCCAACCCCTAGGGGATTCTTTGGCATTCTCTCTTTTTTCCTTCTTAGCTGGTTTCCCAGTGTTTCAGTTCTTGCCAATAATATCTGATACAAACCCATCTGTTGGGCTTACTGTGTGGTTTCTGCCTTCTGACTGGCCCTGACTAACGCAGTTGCCCAGTGGGACTGAGCCCCAGTTCCCAGTGATAACTGGCTTGCCTTTGCCTGACTTGCTTCCCGCTCTCCTGCAGCTGCCGCCTGGGATCACCTCCAAAACCACCCCCTTGCACACAGCTCCTCGACTCAGACTCTGCTGCTGGGGAACCTAAATGGTTGCCCCTCTCCAAGCTCCTTCTGGCTGAAATTATGTGCTTGCAACTCAGTGTGGGCCCAGAGCATATGTGCCTCCCCCAGGAGTGCCTGGAGTTTTCAGCTCCCCTTCCATCCTAGGGGATCCATCCTCTCTAGTGGATATATATCTATCCTATATCCACAGGCTATAGTGCCTTTCAGCTGTGCAGGACCTGGCCCACGCACAGGCCACAGCCCAGGTCCACTGTACACAGAAGGTTGGTCTCTGTGTGTGCCAGCTGGACTGTTTTTGGTGTCACAGATGGGCCGAGGATGCTACTAAACAGCTAGAAGGCCCAGGACAGCATTCCCCCTATAACAAAGAGGTATTCAGTCCCCGAAGGCAGCAGTGCTGAGGCTGAGGAGTTCAGCTGTAGAGACCATTAAGTGGTTGTCACTTTCTGTCTTATTGGATGATCCTGACAACCCGGGGAGCGGGGAGGCCCTCTTGCAGAGGAGGAAGCCAAAGCTTAGGGCGCTGCCAGGGCCACAGAGCCGGAGCTTGATAAAGCTGAGCCTGGGGTGCAGGCGGCCAGATTCCCAGCTGAAGGTGCTTGCTTTGGAGACTAGTTTCGTACTAGGCCTAACCCAGAGGAGGGGCTCTGGCAATGGGGTGTAGGCAAGAGCAGCCAGAGAGGCATTTGCATCATCGCATGTGGTGGCTGCATATTCCTTTGAGGGCTGTGGACCTCAGAGTAGTAGGTTTTAGAATCATGGCACTTAACAAAGGGATCTTGGAATCATAAATACTTGAGATCATAGACCCTCCCAACCTTTGTAACTCACCCCGTCAAATCTCACTCAAGACTTGGGATCCAACTATGCCTTGTATACCCCTAGCGATGGGGAACTCATCTCCCCAGCCTTGGAGGGTTGCTCCACCTGCCCCCTTGCCTTACGGTGATAAGGGCTGGGCGGCCAAGACTTACTCTGCTTGATGACTTCTGTGCTGAGACTGAGAACCACAGGAGGGCTTAGGGTGGCTCCTACCAGCTTGGCTGCCAGCAAACCACAGAGGAAGGTGAGGGTCCATGGGTAGGCCATCTTCTTTGGGGTTGGCAGGTGGCACGTGACAGAACCTGGGATGAGCACAGAAGGCTCCGTTAGCTGAGCAGAGAAGGCCCAGGCCAGGCCTGCCACACCTGGTGACTTGGGGTCATACAGTCCAGGAGAGGCTGTTTAGTGAGATGGTTAAGAGAGTAGGCTCTGGAGCCTGACTGGGTCTCTGTATCCTTTGGCAATCAAATTAACCTCTCTGTGTCTCAGTTTTCTCATCTGGAAAATAGGCCTCATGACTGCTACTTCATGGAGTCAAGATTAAATGAGATAATATCTAGAAAGCATTTAGCACCATGCCTTTTGCATGGCAGGATTCCCAGGTGGTGCTAGTTGTAAAGAACCTGCCTGCCAGGGCAGGAGATGTAAGAGATTTGGGTTTGATCTCTGGGTTGGAAAGAAACCCTGGAGGAGAGTAGGGCAACCCGTTGCAGTATTCTTGTCTGGAGAATCCCATGGACAGAGGAGCCTGGTGGGCTACAGTCCATAGTGTCACAAAGACCTGAACACGACAGAAGAAACTTAGCATGCAAGCATGCTTTTGCAAGGTGAGCACTTGGTAAATATTAATTATTTTCTTACAGGACATCCACATTCAGTACTCAGGACAAAACATTTCTGCTTCTGTTTTTTTCCCCACCCATCACTGTGGCACTTAAAGCGCTCAACCTCAGCCAACTTCCCTCCCTGGGTTTCCCCTCTTGCTCTACCAAGTTCCAGTCATTCCAAGCTGCTTGAAGTTCCCAGAACAAACCCTGTTCTCTCCCATCTGGTCTTCGCCCTGCTCTTCCTGCTTCCTGCAATGCTGTCCCCCTTCCTTCTCTGCCTGCTGAACTGTTCATTCTTGAAAACTCCCCTCATGTGTCCCTTTCTCTGTAGAGACTTCCTTCTCCTGTAACCTGAGAGCCTGGACCACACTTGGAGAAAGGTCGCCTTGGGGACTAGTGTGTTCCCAGGATAGGAAGTGCAGGTTGGAAGATGAGCATTCAGGTAGGAGGCAAAGTGGTAGGAAAGCTGTTTGCTTAATTCACAGGGTCCCCCTGAGCAGACTGTGAGCTCCAGGAGGACAGATTGGGTCTACCTGCTCCCCTCTGAGTCCTCAGGACCCAGCATAGCACACAGTGCTTTAATAAGTGGCTGCTGAATGAATGACTGGCCCTGGGAGCCCTGGAAGAATGGGGGAGTATGAGTTTCTGAAACTGAGAAGGTCTGGGCCATGGGAACTGCTGTCGATTCACAGGACCCTCGTTCCTGAGTCTTGGATGCCTGAAGGAGGAAGAGAAGTGTTGTGGGCCTGGGAGTCAGACAGACCCGAGTGGGCAGGCTGCCTCTACAACTTGCTGTGTGTTCTCAAGCAAGTGGCTTGTCCTCTCTGTCTGTTTCCACATCTATAAAATAAGGGGTAATAATAATGATACTTACCTCGCAGGGTTGTTGGGAGGATTCAATGGGACCATCCCTTTGTAGCCTCATATGCCACAAGTGCCCAATGAGGGTTAGCTGTTATTCTGATAATGACAGTTATTGTCGCTAATACTGGGGTCAGAAGGAGCCACCTTGCAGTCAAAGCCAGAAGACAGAGGGGACGCCCTCCCTGCACCTGCTCTTTTGCCCAGGAAGCCCCCCATCCCCACTCCATAGTCTTTTGGTTTCAAGTATCTTGACCCTGTTTTCCCTTCATTATTAACTCACAGTGCTCTGTTCTCTGATCAGAGGCTCTCAGGGGGGCAAGTGGATGGTAGCCTCCCCTCATGTGGAAAACTGTCTTCTCTACAAATCCAAGCACCGTATGCCCACCCACCACATTGCATCTCACCTCCTGGCTTTGTCTGTCTGACTGTGCTGTCCCATTTGCATGAGATAACCTTCTCTCTTCCTTTGTCCCGCCAATTTCTACTCAGCTTCTCCAGCAATATATCACCTCTTTCAGGAAGCTTTCCCTGACTGTCCTCTACCACCATGTTCCTGGGTTCTCCTTGAGCATGGCATGTTGGTCCATCCTGGGAGTATCTTGGAGTCCAGGATAGTCTGATAGCTTTTGTCTTCAGATTCACCCCAGCCCAGGGCTGGCCATAGAGCAGCTGGTGTGCATGGAGTGAGTTAATGTCACTGGGATGAGGTCAGGGAGAGATGGGGCCCATTCAGTTCCCTCCTCATTGCTGTTTTGTCTCCTGGGTGATAAAGCTGGACTCCTCTCTACCCCCAGCCCTGACACTAACAGGGTCCTAGTGGATTGAGAGGGGCCTTACCCTGGGGTCAGGCCTCTCTCCTGCTCCTGACCTGACCCCAACAGGTGTCTCTAGATCAGACCCTTCCTGGTGACGTAGGCCCCTCACCCCTTCCCTGCAGATTTACCTGGACACACGGATGCCTCGGCCTGCTGCTCTTCTTGCCTGGGCACTGGGTCTGGAAGCCCAGCCTTATATCCTGCACACCCTCTGTATTTGGATTGAGGTCTCCAAAGTAAATATTTGTGGCATCTGGTAAACCACAGACATGGTTTGGAGAAACAAGGATCCGGCTGACGTGAGGGATGTGGGTGGGGCACTGGGGCATATGTCAGGGGAGCTGGACCAGACAGAGTGTGGCCTGTTAAAGGGTTCCCTGCCTCCTGGGCAGCCACTTTGGTGAACAGGAGCAGTGATGAGAACAGATGCAGGGATGGGAACAGGGGCAGGGATGAGACCAGGGGCAGGGATGATGTATTAAGCACCGGCAACACAGAAGTTTCCACCCCAGGCTTCACATCAGCCCTATCAATGGAGTCTCATTCCCACCAGGGTCAGCATGGCTATCCTGACTTTGCCACAAAGGCACCAGCTTCACCAGCCAATAAATGGCAGAGCCACATTCAAACCAGAACTCTGACTTCAAAAGCTATCTAGGGATGTCCTGGTGGAGACGGGACCCTGGGGGAGACTGAGTAAGGGCTCTGATTCCACTATTTCCATGCTGTGTGATGCAGAGCACATTCCCTAACCTCTCTGAGTCTCTGTTTCTCATCTGTGAAATGGGAATAATGGCAGCACATGGGTCATACGTCCTGGCACAGAGCAAGTGCTCAATAAATGTGAGTACTTTTTGCTTTTGTATTAATATTATTGCTTACAGTAGAATAAGCCTTTGCAGAGAGGTTACAATCATATTAACTGGGAGGATGGAGGGAAGAGCCTTGCCCATCCCTTATTCCTAAACACATTTTAGGACTAGGAATACATGTATCCATGAATTAATTCACCCACGAGAACAGGTTTGAATCTCATTTTTGCCACTTTGTTGTATAACTGTGGGCAAGGTACTTCATCTCTCTGGGCCTCAGTGTCCTCATCTGTAAAATGGGGATAATGGTAGCCCAGGCTGCTGAGAGTGTGAACTGAGGTGCACACTCACCCAGCACTCAGCCCAGGTTGAGGTATTCTGCAGCAATGAGCACTGTCTTTGCCTTGCCTGTGGCTTCAGGAATTTCAGTGAATATTCGTGGACTGAATGAATGAGGCTTGGTCTTGAACCAAGGGGACAAATGAACTGCTCCGTAGGACCCCTCTCGCCCACCACCTGGGATTGGCTTGCTTGACCTTCACAGACACCTAGAGGTGGGTGTCAGCTGCCCTGAGTGTACCCAGGGAGTCTGAGGCCCTGAGAAGTGAGTGACTTGCTCCAGGTCCATGCCCAGGGCTTCCAGAGCTGGGACTTGAGTGTATTGTTTTGTGCAGACCACACGCTCTTCACCACTATGCCATCCGTCCCCGGTGAGTACAGGTTAGTGTCGGGAGGTAGGACTCAAACAGGGCCTGGGGAATCCTTGCTGCCCGGCTTCAGTCTAGAGGCCAGGGATGTGGTTCAGAGTTGGGAGCACTGGTACTGAATCCTGAGTCCTTGTGCAGGGGGACAAGAGGGGGGCGGTGAGGGCTG
The DNA here is from genome assembly GCF_023699985.2 of Odocoileus virginianus. Lineage (NCBI taxonomy): Eukaryota > Metazoa > Chordata > Mammalia > Artiodactyla > Cervidae > Odocoileus > Odocoileus virginianus. Next base: position 58,308,231 of record NC_069682.1, on the reverse strand, counting down.
TGGGGATGCACAGTACATGGCCAGGCCCTGGTGGGGCTGCACTCCCTGGAGATGTCGAGAAGAAGAAGGCAAGAGTGTTCGCCCTCCTGCCATGTCTGAAATGGGCTCATGGCTCCAGACACCTAACGGTGAGAAGCTTCTGGAACCAGAGAGACTTCCTGGAGGGAGCCTGCCATTCCCCCGGGCACATCTCCAGAGGGTAGAGGCCTCCTTCTGGGCTCTCCTGCTGGCCCTGCTGCAGCCCATGGACAATGCACCTCTGTGGGAGGCCTGAGCCCAGTGACAGGGCCTAGGCCTCAATCAGCTCCTGCTTCCTGCCTCTCGGTCCAAACACACTTGCTGGGGTCAGCAGGTGTGACGGTGCCTCTAAGTCCTGGCACATCTTGGAAGCCACAGTGCAGCACGGCCCTGCCCTCAATGCCACTCAGCTCCCCCCCCAGCCCCGACTGCTCTGGGGCTCTTTGTCCCAGCCTTTCCTCTTTCCCTCTCTCAGGCCTTTCTGCTGTATCCCTTCCTTCACCTTGCCCAGCCCCTGAGAGCTCCATCTAGCCCTGTCTGGGCTGCAGGCAGGGGAGTCGTCCAGATGACTGGTTGAGGCCTAGATGGCTCATCAGCTGTGTGGCTGGGGGAAAAGGGCTCCTCTCTGGGGACTGCCACTTCCTCAGCTATAAAATGGGTCTGTTTTGAGGGTCACATAACAAAGTGTAAAGTGTAAAGTGTAAAGTGCTTAGAACATCAGTGAAAGTGAGTGTTAGTCGCTCAGTCTTGTCCGACTTTGCGACCCCATGGCCTGTATCCCGCCAGGCTCTTCTGTCCATGGGATTCTCTAGGCAAGAATACCAGAGTGGGTAGCTATTCCCTTCTCCAGGGGATCTTCCTGACTCAGGGATCAAACCAGATCTCCTGCATTGCAGGCAGATTCTTTGCTGTCTGAGCCACCGGGGAAAGGTGATGATTATTATTGAAATATTAACATCTCTGACCTTCAAGGCCCAGTTCAGAGGCAGTATCTGCTTCAAGCTGCCTGACTGCTGCCCATGGATGAGTGTCCTCCCCAGCGCTTCCTCAAGTCCCCAAGATCAAGTATCGCTGGAGGCGCCACACTTCCACAGAAGCTATAAAGCAAGAGGAGGAGCCAGACCGCAGCGCGAGCAGGCAGCCTGGAGGCCGTGGCACTGCTCTTGGCTTCCTCCTATGGGGGCTCCTGACCCAGACTGAGGTGTGAAAGGAGTCAAGAGGGCAAAGGAGGCAGATCTGTGAAGATGCTTCTCAGCAGACAGCTGAGGTTCCGTCTCCCACTGGCTCAGTGAGGCAAGCAGGGGTGTGTGCCCGGGTCCAGGCCTAGAGGGGTGCAACCCTGGATCTGGGGCGTGCGATGGGCAGGATCCTCTCTCTTTCCTGAGAGAAACAGGCTGAGGAGCTGACGTCCATCAGCTCAGGTGGGCAGAGTGGCATTTGAGAGGGAAAAATTACTGTTCTCTGCTCGCTATGGATGTGGTCCAAGTGTGTGTGTGTGTGTGTGTGTGCGCACGCGCACACACGTGTGTGCTTTTCCAAAGGCCTGGTGTGGATCCCGCAGGAGAGTGATCTGGTTTGGGGCTGATTTCAGTCCTTCCCATTATTATCATCCCCTGGGCAGTGAGGAGGGGGTGCCAGAGAACCAGAAGCTGGGGTGGCATGTGGGGGGGGGTCAGCGATTGGAGAAGCTCTGCCCTCCTCTGGCGCTGCAGCTTGAGAGGCCTAGCACGAAGGTGTGAAACACCCCCATGAAAGTGCCCATGAGACTCAACTCAAAACAGTCTCTGCCTCTCCAGGAAGCCAGCTTGCAACAGTACCAAGGCAGGTAACTCTCTCCTGCTTCCTTCCCTCTTCTCCCTGCCTGTGATCCATCCAGATGGAGCCAGAGAGGAAGAAAAGGTGAGTGTGTGTTCCTGTCTGTGTGTGTGTGTGAGAGAGAGAGAGAGAGACAGAGAGAGAGAGAGAGAGAGAGAGAGAGAGAGCTCCTTTCCCCTGCCAAGCCAATACACAGAAACCTGCGTTAAGCATGGGAGAGGGTTTGCTATTGAACCAGAGCTGTTCACTCCAACACAGCAAAGTGGCAGAGTGGAAAAGACCATCTCTATTTTTTTTTTTTTTAAGACCATCTCTATTTTATACATCACCAAAAGTAAGGGCCAGAGGGAGAGAATAGCAGTAGTAACACCCCTATTTCCCAGATGATGAAGGTTCTTGGAGAAGGACAGTGACTTGCTCATGGTCTCACAGCTGTAACTGTGGAGCCAGGATCTGGACTCAGTTCTGTCTGACTCAGGCAGCCCTTTCTGCCTCTCTGTCCCAGCCCACCCCATCACCCCAAGTGGGATGAGGGGAACCCTTTTCTTGGAAATCTGTGGATAACCAGGAAGGGTCTCTGAGGACATGGCAGGGTTAGACAGATGGAAATCAGGAGAACTTGTGGACTTTTTCTGTCTCAGAGGGCAAGAAGGAAGCCACATGAGAAGCTCACTTGAATGGGCTCGAGTCTGCAATTTGAAAAGGCTCTTTGTTGGCACCAAAAATGCCCCCAGAAACATTTCACCTCTTGTGCCAAGTCCTGTTGCACAGTAATGACTGTTGGAGATGTCCTCAAGTGTTAGAAGAAATTATGATGATTGATTAGCACTGTCTGCCGTGAGCAATATAGATGCTATATCCTTTCTCCATCCCACCTGCATCCTTGTTGAAGATTTTGCACTCCCTTGCAAAATGTCAGAGAGATAACTGAGTGGGGAGAAAATCTCTAGAAAAGATAGAGTTTGCTAAGGCCTTCAGATAAATCAGTTCTTATCTCTGGGCCTTAGGTTTCCCAACTGTTAGATAAGGATGTTGGACTCTTTGATGCTGTGGGTCAGGCTGGCTCTGATAACCTTTGCTTATAGCAGCGGGAGCTTGGTAAATATGCAGTGTGGAATGACCTTTTCTCCAGAGCAAATTTGTTCTTAGGAAGGCTCATATTCATGACCCAGGGTGTGCGTAAGTTCTGTCCAAGGGAATTGCCCAGTGATATGGGCAAAATGAACCGTTATTGTAACTGAGCAGCATCCTATGGGGCTTCCTGGGACAAACTTCCCCCTCTCCCACCTCTGCCTCCTCTCTGTAGAAAAATTTCAGCCTCCTTCTTTGTGTTCCTAAGAAAAAAATTAATCACAATAGCAAGAAAATGCAGAAATAAAGGAAAATGGTGAAGCAAGACCAAATAAGATTAATTTAGCCATTATATCAGAGCAGGCAATGGCACCCCACTCCAGTACTCTTGCCTGGAAAATCCCATGGACGGAGGAGCCTGGTGGACTGCAGTCCATGAGTCGGTAAGAGTCAGACATGATGGAGCGACTTCACTTTCATTTTTCACTTTCATGCATTGGAGAAGGAAATGGCAACCAACTCCAGTGTTCTTGCCTGGAGAATCCCAGGGACGGCGGAGCCTGGTGGGCTGCTGTCTATGGGGTCGCACAGAGTTGGACACGACTGAAGTGACTTAGCAGCAGCAGCAGCAGCCATTATATAGTCAAGTTCCTTTAGTTCCTCCTCTAGAGCCATAGATAATATCCTGAGCCATGTCATTTGATCCTATGTCACAGATACTGAAACCCCTACCAGGTGGAGGAAGTTAACTATATGCTGCCCACGAGCATGTAGACCCTGGACCAGTTGGAACCAGGAGGTTGATGATGTTGACAAATAAACTGTTTGGATGCACACTGCAACATTATTATTATTATTATTTTTAGAAACAGTTTATTTTCCATTTTGGTGGAAGTTTGTGGAAGAACCACACTGCGACATTATGTATTGAGTGGCACCAGTTTAAATGTCTATCGACAGGGGATTTGTCAAATAAATTGCGGGCCACCAGGCAGCAGTCACAAAGCAATACGGAAAAACTAATTAAAGACTCTTAGCAGGTGAAAAAGGAAATAGTTTCTTCTGTTTTGTATAAAAAAATTTTTTTTCTATCTAAAGAAAATACTGGAAGGAAATACACCCAAACAGTAACAATACTTATTTCTTGGTTGTGTCATCATCAGTGACCTTTACTATTGTCTTTCTGTTTTCAGAATTAAACAAAGGTTACGCTGAATTCATATGTTGGATCAACAAACAATCCCATGAAATGGCTTGAAAATGAGTAAATAAAGATTGGGTAGAGGACAAGGAAGTGGAGGAAAGCTCATTCTTTCCCCAGAGCTGGCCCACAGCCCCCACCAACTCAGGATTCCTGGGAAGCACTGTCAGGGACAAGGTTGATAGCTGGAACAAAAGTCCCTTCTCTCTAGTCCCGGAACCACCAAGAAAGGAAAAAAAGAAATCTGTATTGGAACATCATGGGTACAATCCCTCTTTTGTGGGGCAGGAATAGATAAAGATTCAATGCAAACAAAGCTTGGCTAAACCAGACTCCTAGATCTAAGAGGGACATTTCAGGAAGGTCAGATATGCCTTGCCCTTGTAGGATTCACAGTCAAGGGTGTGTGTGTGTGTGGGTCTTACAGGGACAGAAAGGACAGGTCACATGAGGGTCAAAGCGGGGGAGAGCTAAAGACTGTGATTTGTCATTAATGAGGTAGCATGTGATTAGGTGGTGGTCAGCTTGGCCTTGGTAAGCAAGTGCTCTAAGAAAGGGAAATCCAGGCAGAGCTACGGGGCTGAAACTGCAATAAACCCCTGCTCTCCTGGAAGTGCTGTGATGGTGTTAGCAGGGCCAGACAAGCAATACAAAGGCCAGAGTGAGGGACTCAGGCAAACGGTGTCAGATGATAGAGCATGTAGCTTGTTCCACACCTGTCTTGAGTATGGAGACAGCCAACAGCCTGGAGAGGGTGCCCTGCTTGTCTGGGGAGAGTAATAGTTGAGAAGGCTTCGTGGAAGAGGTGGCTTTTCATCTGGGCTGGTGATAAGGAGCTGACATGGAGAGTTAAGAGAAGAGCACCTTCCAGGTGGAAGGACAAAGAAAGGAGGTGGGTTTTAAAGGGGGCTTTTCTGTCTCTTCCTCTGGAGAAAGAGGACAAGGAAGGCTTTCTTGACATAAGAGGAGCCACTTTGGCTTAAGCCATTTTATGATCTAAACTTGACCACAGTGCTTGCCCTTGAACAGGTCTCAGTAATCAATGATTTCAAGGGAAGTGAGGGAATGCAGGAACAAAGGAAAAGCTGTCAAGAAACAATAGCTCAGTGACAAAACAGAGTCCAATTTCCTCCCTGTGGGATATACCTAATAATCTGATACAGTCTTTGAGTTCTACAGGAACTCAGGCCCCCACTCAGGCGTGGATGGAATGATGATGTTGGCCCTCCTGACTTCAATCAACTAAAGCTTGGACTCTGAAGACCTTGGCCCCAAGTCAGTGCTGAATTCTCCTTTACTCAAGCCCTTCATGAATATACACGCACCCTTAGCTTTAGACTTCCCCAATTTTGCTGTTCAGGGAGACACTGCTTTGGGAAAGAGGCCCAGTGTTCTTACTGGCTGCAAGTAACAAGTCCTTACGTCACATCTTTGGCTAGGTTGTGTCTTTTGGCTCAACACCCACCAAGAGTTGCAACTAGATTTTGGGTAATATCTGAACTCTGCGATGGAACAGAATGGATGGCAGGGGAGTGGGCTTGGGCCATTTCCATTGGAAACAAGACCCAGGGTTGGAGGTAGACGATGAGAGCTGACACTAGCAGGGCTGGAGTCCTAGTAGCCCCTTGGCTCACCCCAGAAAGCTGCAGGCTGCAATGGAGCTTCCCTCAGGCAGAAGGAGAGTGTGGTCTGACCTCCTCAACCAGGCCTGTGGAATGCTGATTGTCTGAACACTGTGACCTCAGTTCTCCCAGGGCCTCTCTATATAAACAGACTGGTTTCTCTCCATCTTTGCCTCTTTCTTCCTGTCTCCTTCTGCCTCTCTCTTTCCATCTCTTGGGGGCCGCATTAGAGGCCCCAGAGGGAGCTAGGGGAACCCTGTGGGGAGCACAGATGACTCTCTGCTGTCAGAAAGGGCTTGGGCCCTGCCCTCGTCACTCAGGTCGCTCAGCAGCGGCTGACTTTGGCTCAGCTGTGGATGTGGGAATGGAACCTCGGAGACATACAAGCCCTTCCCAGGCCTGTTCTAAGCCCCTATTAACTCACTTAACTCTCAAAATGTCGGGAGAACCACTGACGAAAACCGCTACCCACCCCCGCCACCTCCTGGCCAGGCACGATAGTAATAACTTTACTATTACTAACCACATATCACACAACGGGAGGTCCTGGTAAGGAATATGGAATGAACAACCACCAACCAGAAGAACTTGGGAAATGTCAAAAGGAGAAAGGAGATGCCAGCCCATATGTCCTACCAACATTTCAGCATCCTTCTCACTGGAATCCATCTCAGCTGAATGATGCACATGGCCAGGAAAGACCCTGAATCAGAATGACTGGCCAGAGACAAGGCTTCAATTGTCTCATTACCATAAAGCCTGAGACTGTGAGCCATGTGGTAGAGCAGTTGTCCTGAGTTCCCTTACCCTCCTGCCCTCTGCTCAGGCACCCCTTCCCAATAAAATCTCATGCTTTGTCAGCATGTGCATCTCCTTGGACAGTTCATTGTTCAGTATGAGATAAGAGCCCACTCTCAGGCCCTAAAGGAGTCCCTCTTCCTGCAATAAATGGTGACTCTGGTAGGATCTCTTCTTTGCCACGACTGACATCCCGATCACTTGGGGTACTTGGGGACAAGCTTGCCTGCCGACGGACCAGACCCAGTGGTCACTACCTGGGATCCCTTGTCCCTGGTCTCCTCCTGATGCAGATGGTTGGTCAGAGTGCCCTGACCCTGACCCGGTAAGAAACAAGAGACTCTGTTGACCTCTTTCCCTTTCGTCTTTTCAACTCCTCCTATCCTACCTTTTTTTTCTTCTGCCTTTATCCTGAGTGCAGGAGTCTGGTTGAGGGGTCTCAGCCTTATCTGAGGGTCAGAGCCTGATCACTTCTGGTGGGCAGAGAACTCAAATTCTGATCTCATATCTGGTTTCTGATTTCTGCTAGGGTCAAGTTCCTGAACTTCCTTCCTGGAAACCCAAGGGAAAGTCCTGTAATATCTGAGGACTGCAGGTGGCAGGAGACTTCTATAAGGTCGTCTCTCTTGTCCCTTCTCCTTATACACTTCTTTCAACCTACCTTTCTTCCCTCTCTTTGAAATCTTTGAAGATCTGAGCTGTTTCCATTTACTCTCAGTGCTCAGATCTGAAGTTCTATATCTCTGTTAGGAGGTTTTCTGAGAAATTCTAATTTTGTATTTAAGGGAGTGTCTGGTGAGGATGGTCTTGCCTATTTGTGTCTCATATTAATACTTTGTGTTGTGTGTTGTGATTTGTGATGTCTATTTTGCCTTGTGAAATGGGAAGTTCTGGTTCTGTTCCACAGCAAAGCCATCTTCAGTGAATTCTGTCTGACTGGAAATATTTTAGCCATGAGCCTATGACTAAGAAAGAGATGATATTTTATTCAACATTATGTGGCCATGATATTGTTTAGATTCCAGAGAAAATTGATTTAGGTAAACTCTTGAAAATTCCAAAGCTAGTTCTTTTTGCCTATAAAAGGCAAGCTTGACAAAAATGTCTTTTCAGAATTCTGACCTTGGAACAAGTCCTACTAGGAGAACTTGATTTTCTCTCCCTGTGCCTTGAGACCTGGAGATGGAAATGGCAACCCACAGCAGTATTCTTGCCTGGAAGATTCCATGGACAGAGGAGCCTGGTGGGCTACAGTCCATGGGGCTGCAGAGACGGACATGACTGAGGTCTTGAAACCAGGGCTCTCAGGAACACTTATCTTATCTAGACCATCTCTAATTCCTAAGTCTGAGGGAAAAAAATGTAACAAGGAAGAAGCCTTTAATCAGTTTATGTATTCCAACTGTTACTTATAAACTAGTGAGTTTTATAATTTCTGATTCTTGAGTAAGTTTAGAAAATGAAGCTATGAGATCTCACATTGTGTCTGTCTTTATGTTTATAGGTGCATTATCTTTGACTTTACTTTTGGATGGTATTATCAAAGCTAATTTGTCAATGAGCTCTATTTAATTGGCTTAAAGAAATTAAGTGCTTATATAAGTTCTGCAAAGTACAGAAGGTAACTGGCCAGAATTTGCTTCAGATTCATGTAAACTGGGAAATATTTAGTATTAAATTAATATCTGGAATTAATGTATAAACTTGTTGATCTATGAAAATAGACATGCTTTTACAGTCATCAGCATTAAGTGTGATACCTTTATTGTGCCTGCTGCTGCTGCTGCTAAGTCGCTTCAGTTGTGTCCAACTCTGTGCGACCCCATAGACGGCAGCCCACCAAGCTCCCCGGTCCCTAGCATTCTCCAGGCAAGAACACTGGAGTTGGTTGCCATTTCCTTCTCCAATGCATGAAAGTGAAAGTGAAGTTGCTCAGTCGTGTCTGACTCTTAGCGACCCCATGGACTGCAGCCCATCAGGCTCCTCCGTCCATAGGATTTTCTAGGCAAGAGGACTGGAGTGGGGTGCCATTGCCTTCTCCATTATTGCACCTAGGTTTAATAAAAATTAAATAAGGTTTTATTATATCTGTTGCAAATTTGTCAGCAAGAAAAATAATTTGGTATGATGAACTTTTATAAGTGAATTAAATGCAAATAAGCTAAGAGATTTTAGGTAAACTCTATAGGAATAATTATGTTTTAAGAATACCTATCTAAAAATAGTCTCTCTAGATTTTGGTAACTTGAAATTCCAGTGTTGTGACTGTTTAAGTCATCTGGTCTGTATGTATGTCTTTCACATCTTTTATTGTTTCTTTGGCTAAGTGAATAACTATTGTTTCACAGTGACTTTTGATCCTGTCTGACTGAGTTTTGTCAAGGAAAATATCTAAAGGGTTTCATTTTTATATTTTCTTGACAAAGCTTCCTAAAGAAAATTCTAATGAAGTCCTTTTGACCTCTAGCTAACTTTGGGATTCTTCAAAGGGCTCCTGAAACATCCCGAGGAGAGATATTAAACGATTAGGTTCATGTGGTGTGTTAAATTACATGGAAAGTATTGTCTGATGAGTAGTAAATCTTAAGTTTTATTGTTCGGTAAGTGTTATTAATATAGATATTCTAGAAATTATATTGAGTTTCTAAAATTCTGATATGTCCTGGTAAAATATTATCAGTTATGATTCTAATTATTATCTGCAAGTGTTGTATGTTACAGCAGTAACCAAGTTTATTTGTCAATTGCATTGTAATCTTTTTTTTCTTTTTTACTGTCGGTTTTAAGTCTTTTTGTCATTCATAGACACTTACAGTTTCACTCTAAACCTTTTGCAAAAATGCTTCCTCCTCAAGAAGATTTGTAGAAAGAACTTTTGGATAAATACAAGTTTCTGACTATCATACCATAATGCTGAGAAAAAGAAAGAAAGTGAAAGTTGCTTAGTTATGTCCCGCTCTTTGCAACCCCTGGACTATAGTCCATATAACTCTTCAGGCCAGAATACTGGAGTGAGTAGCTTTTCCCTTCTCCAGGGGATTCCCAACCCAGGGATTGAACTGGGGTCTCCTGCATTGCAGGTGGATTGTTTACCAGCTGAACCACAAGGGAAGCCCACCATAAAGCTGAACTGAGTAAGAAATTGAAGAATTCTAATGGGAAACTTGTATGCATGCATGCTAAGTTGATTCTATCACGTCTGACTCTTTGTAACCGTGTGGACTGCAGCCTGCCAGGCTCCTCTGCCCGTGGGATTCTCCAGGCAAGAATACTGGAGTGGGTTGCCATGCCCTCCTCCAGGTGATCTTCCTGACCCATGGATCGAACCTGCGTCTTTTATGTCTCCTACATTGGCAGATGGGTTCTTTACTGCTAGCGCCACCTAGGAAGCCCTGATGGGAAACCTGATGGCTCTATAAAACTGTTAACAAAAAGGACTAGTTACACAGGACTGAGTGAACTGGTGAATATAGTTATAATTTTTATGGTTTCCATCTGAAAAATTATTAGTTTGATCTGTGTTTTCCAGGTGTAAGGAAAACCTTCCCTTCAAACTCATTATGACTTAAAGTCACTTGGCAAATTATACCTTTGAAAACAGAATTGAAACACTTACCTTTTCTCTCTGTCTGATCCCTAAAGAGATTGGAAACTCTTAGCTTCCCAGTAGTTTTATAGGATAAATTAGGAAGGTTAACTCACTAACAGGTACAGAAATCTCAAGGTATGTTGGCGACCTTGAAAAGGGAGAAATTCACCTTGATCTGTCAGGTGATATCTGTGACAAGCTGTTGGCATGACTTTCCTAGCCCTGAGAAGTCTTGTAAAAGTTCAGTCTGAGACTCTATAAAAGTTTTAGCAAAGCAAAAAAGGCCTATATCATCAATTATAGTTTATATAAATCATCAGGCCAAGTTTATTGAGACCAGGCTTATTTTGCAAACAGATTAGTCTTAACTTGGCTATATTTGGTAAAAATTGAAAACTGAAACTGTTAGTTGCTCAGTCCTGTCTGACTCTTTGTGACCCCATGGGCTGTAGCCTGCCAGGCTCCTCTGTCCATGGGATTTCCCGGGCAAGAATACTGGAGTGGGCTACCAGCTCCTTCTCCGGGGGGTCTTCCTGACCCAGGGATCGAACCCGGGTCTCCTGCATTGCAGGCAGATTCTTTACCGTCTGAGCCACCAGGAAAGCCTGGTACTTTGGTTAAAATGAGGTTAATTTTAGAGATAAAAAAGATTATGTTTCAGTGGATATTAAATTCCAGTTCTGTTAAGGGAGGTCTGTGTTTACTAAGACTCACCTTAAAACAATGCACAAACAGAGGAGAAACTACACTCCTACTAGCATAAGAAGAAGACAACATCAGAAATAGCTAGCTCAAGATCCTTGACCTGACTCATATCATTATTTATAATGTTTTCTTGACTTCTTGAACTTTGCATATGAATCAAATGTTTTTCTACCATGGGCACGATCCAATGCTATGTTTAAAAATCAGTCCAGTTTTAAGTTTGTGGCCAATTACAGCACTTCTGGGTTACTTTGGTGGATTTCTCCACTCCAAGGCCCTAATTGGTTGGCTTTTAGGAAATATATTTTAAAAGAAAAAGTTATAGTCCTGTTCAAGCCACTATTTATATTACTAGGTAGAATTCCCTCACCTGGCAAATTAATAATGCCTGCTCTGATCCCGGCCATAAACATGAATTTTCCTCTAGTACTCAAGCTCAATCAGAGCAACAGGCAAAATTGAGCTTGGAATAAAAGGAATAAGACCTCCCATAATTATGGGATGGGTTTATGTACAGTATGGTAATTTAAGTTTAAAGACTTCTCTATATTGGGAACAATTAAATCATACTAAGGATAATCAGTCTAGTAAACTAGAAAACTGGGCTGGATGCCTTATGGACAGTGCCAATATATAATTTCCCTTAAAGGTAAGGACTGGTACAGAACAGACTAAGTCAGAGAACTGTGATATACTGGGTTGCACCTAATGGAAGTTCTTGACTTATAGTCTTACTTATGATCTTACTAATACTGCTTGCTATATTATTTTTTATATTGCCTGTTTTATGAAATTGTTTCTTTCATTACCAAATGTATGACTAAACCTCTGATAAAATGATGATATAGTTCTGTATGAGGTCAATGATTGTAATAGTGTAACTCTAGATATAATAAGAGGCAACTGGGGGAATATTTTCCTGGACATAGAGACTAGTAAGACAGATGGTCCAGAGACCTTTGGCTACTGTTAATAAGACCTAGTCCAGATTTTTGGCCACTGTGAATAAGACCTAGCACATTGCTGCTACTGCTGCTAAGTTGCTTCAGTCGTGTCCGACTCTTTGTGACCCCATAGATGGCAGTCCACCAGGCTCCTCCATCCCTGGGACTCTCCAGGCAAGAATACTGGAGTGGCTTGCCATTTTCTTCTCCAGTACATGCATGCATGCTAAGTCGCTTCAGTCGTGTCTGACTCTATGCGACCCAATGGACAGCAGCCCACCAGGCTCCTCTGTCCACAGGATTCTCTAGGCAAGAACACTGGAGTGGGTTGCCATTTCCTTCTCCACTAGCACGTTGAGTGGCCTGTTACTGAAACTTTTGCCAGACCTGGGAATGAACATTCCTAGCATCATGGGATGAAATGGTCATGAACTGCCCCTCAAACCATGGTTGAATTCATGACCTTGAAGGGCCTGCCAACTGAAAACTGGCTCTTGCTGTCAGTCTCTGCACGAAATTAGGTCAATGGCCACTGACCTTCAACATACCTTGAAAGGAGTTCAGGGTGGAGATCAGGGATGAAGCAATTTGTGCTCTGGGAAAAACTGGCAGAACAGGCCTCTAGATAGTTAGGCACTTTCAGAAAAAGATTTTTAAGAGCTCAAACTCTTGTATTTTCTCATATATAGAAAAGCACCAAAATCATTAATTGTGTGTGGCATCTGCTTGGCCATTAAGGAGAGAAATGCAGTTGAAAGTAAAAATGGAGTAGCTGTGGTTCAGACGTCCAAGGTAATACTAGGTGGCATTATAGACCCAACTTTAGACAAGTCCTTGAGTTGGGAAGAACTTGAGTTTTCTGAGCTGTGTCAGACTTGGGATGCCACCAGTCACTCTCAAAACAATGTCTGCTGGCAGTTGGTAGCTGTAATTATGGTTTCAAGGTATCCCCTTATAACTATTAAATTTTTAGAAAATTAAATTGCTTTAGATCAGATATTAGTAGAAAAAGGAGACGTATAGTGGCCAATGGCTGAAATTATGTATATATTAATACCACGTTGGAAGTTAAAATCTACTTAGATAAAAGTTCTAGTTGTCACCTCTCCTCTAACTACTTCTAACTGAGTTTGTTACACCAAAACAGAGGACCAAGGGATTGAAATTTTAATCCTATGAGACTCAGAGCCAGGGCCTGGAACTCAGAAATATGTCCAATTCAGTGCCTATTCTCGAAATTGAGGCAGGACTATGCCCATTTTGGCAGAAGTGGCCAGAGATGTCGTCACCCAATTCCCTGAATTGAAACTGAGCAGGACTCTGTGGGTCTCTGGAGAACAGAGACCAAAAATAAAGACAAACTTGGGATGCTGGAAGTGTACCATCAGAGCATCACGAGGCTTTAATGGTTTCAGCCAGCCTGGGAACTGGATGCCCTCCATCCACACACCACACACACACTCCTTGTATAAATCTCCCCTTGTTTGACTTTTATAGTCTAGGAACAGCCCTACCATCTCTGAGGGCTTTCTACCTGCCAGATACGGCCTCCACCTGCAAGTTCATTGCTATTCCCCCCATTGTTGTTGTTTAGTAGCTAAATCGTGTCTGACTCTTTGTGACCCCATGGACCATAGCCCTTGGACTCCTCTGTTCATGGGGTTTCCCAGGCAAGAATACTGGAGTGGGTTGCCATTTCCTTTTCCAGGGGATCTTGCCAACCCAGGGATCAAACCCTAGTCTTACGCATTGGCAGGTGGGGTCTTTCCCATGGAGCCACCAGGGAAGCTCTCCCCATTGTACATAAGGAAATGGAGGTACACGAACGTGGGAAGACTGGCTCAACTTCACACATCTTCGGGGGCAAGATGGCAGGATTTGAACTCCGGTTCATCTGGCTCTGAAACTTGTGCTCTCAACCTTTCAGCCATCATCTCCTGTGTTCTGTGTACCACCTTCCCTTGCCTGCCACAACTGCATTTACATTTTGCAATATCTGCCCGCCCCTGAGATTACTATTTACTCAGCACGCATTTTGGTAAATGGAATCAGTTTCAAACTTAAATACATTTGATTTTCCACTTCTAAGAGAAAATTGTATAACATTACCAAAAGTAAAAGAACAATATCCCTTCTCAGAAAAAAAAAATGACAGCAGGATTATAGTGATGAGATAATGGCTATTATTAAGATAAGATAAAGTCTATAATTAAGCTTAGTGAGCACTTATGCACCCTTGTTTGAGTTAACCCATTTAAGCCCACTCCAATGCCTGGAGTTGGGCACTATTTTATCCTCATTTTGTGCATGATCCCTCTTTAGAGAGGTGACATACTTTTTCTAAAGCCACGGTGATCCGCAACATGAGTTGTGGAGCTGTAGCTGGGAATGTCGCCTGCTCAAGGCACCTGGCGGGGAGAACAGGCAGTGGTTGGAGAGGCGTTCAAGATGTACCCAAATTCTGCGGAGGACTGAGAAAGAGCAGAAGGGGAATCCCTTTCTCACTCCCAGCAATGGTGTGGGAGGCAGCCCGGCTTCTGGAAAACCTGCACCAAGCTCTCTGTCATGCACCAAGAAAGGCGAGGAGCTCTATCTGAGTGTGATTGACCTGGAGGACAAATCTCTTACCGTGTGGGCGGCTGTATCCCCTGGCACCAGCGGAGGTTCTGAAACCCAGACCAAGTGAGTTCTCAAATCTCTTTGCACCTTTTCTGAACTTGGTACCTCCTTGGCCTGTGACTGTCTTGCTCTGGGCTTATCTCGACTTCCTGGAGGCTGGAAGGAGAGCACAGGGACCCATCTGGCACCTCCCTCGAAGTCACTCCATGGAGGCTCCTGTGTTTACTCAGTCACCCGGTGCTCCAGGAGAGGAGAAAGAGGGAATTAGTGGGTGACCCAGGAGACTCACCTGGGAGGGGGGGCATTACAGGGCCTCTTTTCAATATTCCCCTTTGTGTTGGGAAGGGTCATTCAGGATGCCCTCCTGCCTGTCATCTCTGCACTTTCAGCATCTGCGGCTCCTGGGAGAGGTCATTCTGGGCTTTCATGGGGCTCTGACTTCTGGCCGGTTTTCAGTCATTTCTCACCTCCCTGGTCGCCTCTGGAGTCTCCCCTGAATGGTGTCTCTGGCCTCCTTCCTTTCCGTGCCACTGCCAGGCCTCAACTCAGGCCTCATCATTTCTTCCCTGGGGCAACTGCAGTCAGTCTGGTCTGGCCCCCTCGTATCTCTTCTCTGCAGCATAGCCAGAGACCTGTATTTTTTTAAGAAAGTTTCAAACACAGAGCAGTTAGTTTTACAGATAGCACTACATGTTACTGCCTAAATTCTGCCCATCCATATTTGTTTGATGCATTTCAGACTAAGTTGCAGATGTGAGTACCCTTCCCACCAAGTCCTCAGCACATGTGTGGTGACTTGCAATTCAACCTTGCTTGCAGCTGGGCTCTCGGCTTGAAGGAGGCCAAGGTGTACCTGTCTCTGGTCGTCTGGCACCTGGAATCCAACATAGGCTGCCTCCTCCATGATGTTCAAGTTCACCCCAGTGAGATCAAAGTTGTGTGCCCATGAGAAAGTGAGGGCCATGTCTTCCCTGGCCTCCCAGATTGGCTCCCTGGGTCTCTCTCCAAAAAAGTTCGGTGATGACATTGCCAAGGCAACTGGGGACCGAAAGCGTCTGAGGCTTACAGTGGAACTGACTGTTCAGGACACACAGGCTCAAACATCACAGCCCTCAAGGAACCATGCAGGGACAGAGAAGAGCAGAAAAACATTAAGCACCTTGGGAATATCACTTTTGATAAGGCTGTCAATATTGCCTGATAGATGCGCACTGGTCTTTAGCTAGAGAACTCTGGAACCATTGAAGTGATCCTGGAGGCTGTCCAGTCAGTGGGCTGCAGTGGAAAAACTTTCAGTACACAATGAGAAGTATAGATCTTAACTGTTCATTTGTGGAGATTTGACAAATATGTACACCTGTGTAACCCAAACCCGTATCAAAATACAGAATTTCGCCATCCCCGTAGAAAGTTCCCTTATGCCTCTTTCCAGTCAATTTCACACCCTCTGTCCCTGTAGGGGGAGTGGGTTCTCATTTTTTCCTACGGTAAATTGATTTTGTCTGTACTTGGTTTTCATATAAACAGAACGCGCTGTACGTACCCGGCTGCACCTGGCTTCTTTCACTCAATATACAATGATCTTATTTACTTATTCTTTTATGTGCTTATTGTTTGCTCTCCTCCCCCGTCACTGGACGAGGAGCTTATGAGAACTGCAACTTGGTCCTGTCCACTGAATCGCCCCCAGCACGTTGCCACCCTATGTGGCACAGAGTAGGGTCTCAATACATGCTGGTTGAAAGTGCAGCAGTGGTTGCCAGTGCCTGCACTCTTTTTTTTTTTTTTTTAAAAAGTCTTTAAGAAAATCATGTATAAAAATGATACACAGAGGGGACTTCCCTGATGATGCAATGGTTGACTCCATGTTTCCAATGCAGGGTGTGTGGTTTCAGTCCCTGGCTGGGGAACTAAGATCCTGCATGCTGCACAGTGTGGCCAAAAACAAAAACAAAAACTAAAACCAACTCACTAAATAAAATAAAATTAAATTTAAAATGGCTTTATAAAAAAGGAAAAAAGAGGTATATGCTAGGGTAAAGGTTTAACAAAATAATTTTAAAATGATACATACATACACAAAGATTTGTGCGTTTCATTTGATATACACTTTACCTTAAAGTTAAAAAACATGCACAACTACTGAACTCTAGTCAGTGAAATGTCTCCTGGAGTGTTTAAAGACATAGTGAACTGCTATCTGCAATTTACTTTGAAATGCATAAAAAATAAGATGGAAGGATGGATAAACCTTTATGTGATAGGGCAGGCATGGAAGATTGTTCATTATAGAATCTAGGTGTGGATATATGGGGGTTTACTGTAATTATTTTCAGTTTCCTGTATGTATAAATATGTTTATAGTACAATGTTGGGGGAAAGTCATACATGTATAAGGTAAAAACTTCACCAATACAGAAGGAGGTTGAGTGAAGCCCAGGTGCACAATTTCCTCATTCCAACTACTCTACTCCCTTGGAGTTTTATTCATTGTAGATACTTCCTGGTTTGTCCTTCCAGAAAGGACTTATCCTTTTGCAGCCATCACAGAAGGATCAACCTATGCAGTGCTTTGTACCTGGTTCCCTCCCTCACCCATCATTAATGTGTCTTGGAGGTTTTCCCCACACCAGCACATATGGTTTGAGTCTTTCATTTCACAGGCTGTATCGTACCATAAACTTTCCCCCTGGTCTCCAGTAGTGAGCATCTCACACACATGAATTCACACCCTTTTCAGTGCCAGATGGTACCTTGAGCCCGTCCTCCCACAGCTCTGACCATCTGCTATGAGAGGAAGTGAAAAGCCCAGCACAGAGTTGTTCCACTCTCAGACACAGGGACTGGCCTTCCCCAACCTCGTATTCGTCCATCATCTGTGGTGGGTTGTCCCCCAAGGGGGTGAGACCCATCCTGTTGGCTGAAAGCTGTTCTCTAGAGAAGGGGGAGCTGTGAGGCTCTGCCCAGTTGAGGAGGGGTCGGGGGAGAGTGCCAGCATCTGTAGTCCACTCGTTTCACTGCTTGGGTCTGACTTGCTATTCATATTAAGTTTGCTCTCTGCAGGCTCAGCCACTCCAGAATTCTAGGTGATATGGACTGAACTGTGTCCCCCTAAATTCATATGTTGTAACCCTAGCCCCTCAATGCTTCAAACTGTGATTACATTTGGAGACAGGGCCTTCACCTAGGTGATCAAGTGAAAATGAAGTCATTAGGATGGGCCCTACTCCAGTTGGTTGGTATCCTAATAAGAAGAGGAGATCACACCAGAGGCGAGGTTGCATGGAAGGGCCACCACGTGAAGAAGCAACAGGAGGGAGGACACCTGCGAGCCAAGGAGAGAGCCTCAGAGGAAACCAGCCCTGCCGGGACCTTGATCTTGGATGTCCAGCCTCCAAACTGTAAGAAAATACATTTCTGTAGTATTTTGTTACGGCTGCCCTACGAAACTGATGCAGTCATAACTCATGGGAAGTTTCCAAACTGTTAGTAACTGGAGTCCATGGTATTGCAGCGGATTGTGAGGCCTCAGCCGATACGCACAATGCTGTCTGTTCTCAGTTGTCCTAATCCTCAGCCCTTCTGCTGGGCCAAGAGGCTGGTTGGTGGCCTGAATGGATGGTTCCACATCAGGCACGCAGTGCTGGTCTTTGCTGGTGGCACGTCATACATACCTTCGGTGGCAGTCACTAAAGCTGCTTTGGCATCCCCAATCTCTAAATCTCATTCTTCCAGGTCCATGATTAAATTATTAAGCCATTTTCCTCAGCCCACAAAACAGTGACTATCTGGCCATTTCTCTCTTTGCCCAATTGGATGACCACGTGTGCAACCTGAAGTTTGCCTACTTCAGGATTCCTTCTCATTCTCACCTTTCAGGGCCACTCCTGAGTGAGCACAGCTACAGTGAAACAGCATCTGTTTTCAGTTTACACCAACCTCGTAAAGGACCATGCTCAGGTTTTTTTCTCCTCCATCAACTGGTCATGTAGCCATACGTGTGAACCAAGAGAGAAGTAGAAGGGCAACAACTCTAGTAGGTGACGTATGTGACATGGGGGATGGATGTCTGGCCTCATGCTCAACTTATTCTTGCAGCTTACTTCTGCCCCCTGGACCTTAAGCTCAAGCTAGATGAACTACTTCTACCTGATGTTGGATGGCTATAGGTCCTGCCTGAACTTACGACTTGCTGGATAACTGTGCCTAGTGCATGACGGGAAGCTCTGGCCTCACGGTCACCTGATGACCCAGTGAGGAGCTGTTTTTTCTAATGATGTATAGTTCTCTGCTGAAGATGGCATGGGGTTTTTCAAACACTCCACATGGCATCTTTATCTATCACAGATACTTCTAGTGCCATGGGTTCTGTCTCATCACATGGCTGAAACAAGTGCTGCTTGAACTGCAGCCTGAAGCTGCTGCAGGCCCTCGATTGCTCTGGGCTCAACTCAAAACTAGCACAGAGTAGATGCTCAGTAAATATTCCCCTCTCTGGGTGAATGGAGTACAGGGCAGGAGATACAAATGCAAATGCCACTAGGGTAGTTTTCCAGGAAAAAATACAGAAAGCCCAGTTAAATTTGGACTTCAGCTCACAGCTGAATAATTCGTAGTTTAAGTATGTTTTATGCAATATTGGGGGCATACCCACAAAATATTCATTGTTTATCTGAAATTCAAGCTCTACTATGTATCCTGTATTTTCATTGGTAGATCAGGCACCCCACTTTTAGGGTCAAACATCTAATAGCATAAAACAATTTGGTATGCTGGAGGTGGAGGGATAGTGAATGCATTTGCAATCAGTACCCAATAGAATAACCAGTAAAAACGAAAATGTGCTGATTTGGCTGGAGGATAGTGGCAAAGAGCTTGGGCTCTTGAGTTTGACTTCCGGAATCTGAAACCGAAATCCTCTGCTCACAGTCTGGATGACTTAGGACATAGAGTCCTCATCTCTGGGTGAGGATTAAATAAGATTCTGCCTTTAAAGGGTTTAGCAAGGTGCCAGGCTCACCATTGCTGCCAAATAAATGTTCATTTTCAAGATGACTGCTGGGTTGCCATGCAACAGCTCTCTCTAGTGGTCACAGGGCAATACGAACGTGCTGGCTAGGGCCCTGGAGGTCTGCTTGGCTTCTGGCTATCCAGAAGCCAGGCTTTCCAGGCATCAAGAGACTGGTCTCCCATTAGAGGATCTGAGGATCTGATCCCCAGATTCCAATCACTCACATGTTACCTCCTGGATTTCTGCCCCAAACCAGCCACCATTACCTTATTACTCAGTATTCCTCCTTTCAATTGTCTATTTTTAAAGAAAATCTATTGTAATAGGAAACTTCACAATTTTCAGTTAAAAGTCCCAGCGTCATCAACTTTCAGAAATAGAATGTAACCACAAAGTAGATATAAGTGAAACAGAAAAATGTGAAATTTTATGGAAAAATGTGTTGAGAATTGGAAGATCTCGCTTTCTCTCTCTCTCGGTTGTAGCCAATTCACCCAAAGTAGTAAAGACAGACTAGCTTCCAAGTGAGACTTTCTTCATGCTGTGGTCACAAGAAGGGAAAAAGAAGAAACAGAGAACAAAAATGTTTCCCCGTTGGGATTTCATGCTCTGTCTGAAGTTATCTCACAAACAGAGAGAGAATACCATCAGCGCTGGAGGAGACACTGACCGAGGGCAGAAATGTTGAAACTGTGTCCTTTATCTCCACTTTGGTCAGTGTATTTCTACTTTTATCTGATTTGAATGTGGTGGGAAGGAAAAACTGCTTTTAGACAAACAGTCAAAATAACAATAACTCTAAATCCAAACTGGATTGCAGTCACTTCTACCTTATTGGGAGGCTCAAGGTTTTATCTAAGGAGAAAAGGTTCATTTGCTTAGGAAAACATGCTTCTGAGCCTTAGGCTATTGAATGCAATGCCCAGGGAAACATCTGGAATGTAGAGGGGGACAGTGGTTTTAAAACATGCCCACAAATTCTTTGATGTGCCCTTCAAAAAGGGGGCTAATTCTCCCTTTCGGAGTGGAATGGATTTAGTGACATACTTCTAATGAAGAGAAGATAGCAGATAGTGATGAAGTGTGACTTTAAGAATGAGGTCATAAAAGATTCTGGAGTTTCCCTCTTTGTTTTTCTCAGACCACTTGCTCTGGGGGAAGCCAACTGGCATGTTGAGAGGACACTCAAGCAGACCAATGGAGGGATCGGAGAGGCAAAGTACTGAGGGTAGATTCTCCAGCCCTGGTTAAGCCTTTGGAAGATGCACTCTTGGAAAACATTTTAATTGAAACTTCATGGGAGACTCTGAGCCAGAACCACCTAACTGTTTAATATTCCTGACCCACAGAAACTGTGATAGAATAAATGTATATGGTTTTAAGCCAAAATGTTTTGGGATAATTTGTTATGCAGCAATAGATAACTAATACAAAGGGAAACTAAGGGAGCCAGGTATTCAGCTGTAGCATAAATAAAACAGCACCCTTCCTGAGGAGAGAGTTTTCTTCTGAAACCAGGACTCAAATGCTGAAAGTCTCCCATTTCATAGCTTAGAAGACCGATTCCCAAAGAGGAGGATGCATGCAGTGAGTTCTGCTCCACTGCATTGCAACTAAAGCTCAAGAGGGCTGTGGGATTGTGACTGGTCTTGGCTACTTTGCATTCAGGGTCACAAGCAAGTAGGGGTGACCATGTGACCACGCATGACCATGCATGTGACATTCAGGGTCACATGCAACCAGCATTCCGTCTCTGGCTCTTGCTCCCCTGCCTTATCAACTGCCTGGACTCTCAACTGTGTTCCTAAGAGGAGTAGGAACCCTCCCTGCACCCTTGCATCTTTTGAAAGAATATTCATCCATTTATTTTTGGCTGTGTTGGGTCTTTGGGGCTGCGAGGGCCTTCCTCTAGTTGTGGCAGATGGGGTCTACTCTCTAGTTGGGGTGGGTGGGCTTCTCACCGTGGTGGCTTCTCTTTGTTGCAGAACATGGTTCTAGGGCGTGTGGGCTTCAGTAGTTGAGGTGCACAGGCTCAGTAGTTGGGCTCTTGGGCTCTAGAGCAAAGGCTCAATAGTTGTGGTGTGTGGGACTAGTTGTTCTGTGGCATGTAGACTCTTCCTGGACCAGGGATTGAACTCATGTCTCCTATATTGGCAGGCAGAGGTCATAGGACAAACTGCCATCTCGAAATCTGGAGAGACAGATGAATACATAGAATTATAGTCAAGAACAGCTTACCTGAAGCAGAGGCTGCTGGAGCTGGTAACTTGTAGGACCATTTAAAAGGTAATTATGACATTTCCTGAAAACTTGAATGTGGACTAGCTTGAGAGTCCACAAGACTCCTGGGGATCCAGTCTTAAGGCCTGTGTACTGTTTTGACAAATGTCTTTAAGGAAAAGACAGTTCACAATGACTGGCTGAACTCTGAGTCAGGTCATGTCAAGACAGCCTTGGGAATGGGCTCAACCAGGGAACTAATGGACCGGTTGAATAATGACAGTTCTCTGGGAATGAGGCTTTGAAATTGTTCGATCCATCCCCTTCTGCTGACCTCCAGTGGTTGCCAGGCTGCTGGTTTTCACCAAGATTATGGGATTTTAGTTTTCAAGTCTATTATGGAACTGAAAAGTGGGAGATGGGTAAGATAAAATGTCACAAAGCTTGATAAAATGTCACAAAGATTCAGCAATCTTTATTGAATATAACACCTCCTCCCCACCCAGATTGCTGTAAGAATTCTGAAAAAGTTGGTTCTGACAATTTTTGCCAGTTTGCCAATTGCTTTTAGGTAGGAGAGAATTTTTGGAAGTCTTTAACTTGCCATTGCCATTGCTACTGACATCTTTGTGGAGAGCTTTTAAAAATGTGGAAATGTCACTGTTAAAAGTCATAAATGTACTCTGGTTAACCAGGTCATTTGGCAGACTATCTTGTACCCTGGGGAATGTCAGACTGGTTAACTAGGAATTGAAATTGTTAGGGGAGGGAAAATACCCACTAATGAGCTATAGGAAGAAGTCCAGGGAGCAGTGAGAAGAAAATAGTAATCAGAGATGGGCAGTGGATGTGTGTCCAGGCAGGAATACAGTTTGGTGCCAGGTCAGAGGGCAGCTGGACCAGTGCTGATGGCCCCCCACAGGTGTGTGTGTGTGTGTTTGTGTGTGTGTGCATGCGCTCATCTTTATTCACCTTTATTCTTGGGGCTTCAGCCCTGGGGACTCTCAGTTCTGACCAGGAAAGACATGCCTGGGTTCTCTCCAAGTCAGGCCCTGATTGATGGTTTCCAATCCGGAAGGTCCTTTCTGTATTTCAAGTCATTCATAGTCATAAAAATCAATTCAGCTTCTCACAGAATTTAACTATCCATCCTGAGCTCAAAGATCTTATACTTCTGTGAGTGTGGAAAATGCTTCCCCTCTTAAATCCTCATCAGAAGACATATATTGGTTTCTTATAATAAACCTTCTTAAAGTTCTGAACAGTTGGACTGTCTTCCCCTGAGCCATATTGGTTGGTGGCAACAGAGAGTGGAGATAGTGGTGGGTCCAGACATGATGGCAGATGTTTGGCAGGGGTTGAGAAACACCAGCCTGCATCTTCTAATTCTTACAAAGTTTGTGGGGTCTCCCAATATCTGTGATGTTTCCGTCCTTGATTTGCCTTTTTGTCATTCTGTGACCTTGTACAAGTCATTCATATACAACAACCCAAGGTCTCTTCTATGGAGTGAAAAGGTGGAGCTGGTCCTCTAAAGACCTCAAATAATGAGAACATGTTTATTTTTTGTTTTGAGGGGACAATGTTCTTCAGCCTAGGTAGCTCTTCTTCTTCCTTCTTGCTTCCAGTTTTTCATAAACCTTACCTGGATTCACAGTCTCAACTTCCTTATATCCCATTCTCTTCTCAGTTCCTTAAAATCAGGTTTATTCTTCTAAAATATGATTATCACTCAGGGCATCAATAATCTTTTCATATGCAACATCCTCTGACCCTTCTTTGTGCTTGACTTTCCCAAGCCTTTCAGCAATGAACATTTTTGTCTAGTTTGTCCTTCCTCCTACACTTCTTTCCCATCATCTTTATCATCCTTTTGCTGAAAAAGCAGAGAAGTGGCTAGTATTGACTGGAGGCAAATAGGCAAAAGAGCAGTGCTAGACGACTTGTATCCATCAGCTTCCTGGATGGCTTCCTTGGGGTCTCCCAGGCACTTTCATGCAGCGTGGCCACAGCTAAAGGTGTGATCTTCCTGCTGGAATCAAATCATCCCCCCATATTTCTGGTTACCTTTGGGATCCCCCACCTGAGACCCAGACGGGAATCTCACCTGCTCCCTCACCTCCACCCTTCTAGGTCCACTTTCTGAACATCTCTCTAATCTGTCATTTTCATTTCTTGTGAAATGTTGTCTTGTGTATCATCACTTTTGCCTGGAGAGTTACATTTATCCAGCTCCCGTGGCACATCCTAAGAACCCCAGAGCAGTCGTCCTGAAATCCATGCTCATCTGAACATCCTTCTGTCCTAAGACCATTAAGATCTTCAATGTAAGGTTCAAACTCTGTTCTACAGCTCCAGTCACTCAGGCCAGGACCCTTTCCCACCTGTGAGCCCTCCAGCGATGGTGAAGAATGACAATATCTTGTGCAGAGAAAGGGCAGCTTTATTTGGTGATGAACAAGGAATGACACATGCTTGGTGGGAAAGCAAAGGGGGAAGTTTCCTTGGCTAGAAGGCTGCTCTGGTCTCCAGGCTCTGTATTGTCCAGGACATGGGTCAGCCTTCTGTGAGTCCTCGGGCAGGCAGTGAATCCTGCCTCAGGAAATGGTTCTGTTGGGAGAAGACCCCAGACAAAATGGAGACTCAAGGTCCCTCAGTCTAGATGGTATTGGCCCACGATCAAACCTGCCCTCCAGAGGGTGGGGAGGAGGCTGAGACCCTGGAGCTGGGGTCTTGTCTCCAGCCACCAGGGGAGCCCAGACCCAGAGTTAGGGGGCTCCTTGTGCATGCGCTTGAGTGAGTGTGTGTCTGTGTGTCTATGTGTATTTGTGTGTGGCATGTTTGCATATGTGAGTGTAAAGGTGTATGTGTGCTTATGTGAGATTGTGTGCATCTGTACGTCTGCCTGAGTAACCGTTGTGTGTCTGGGCACTTTGTGTGTGTGTGTGTGTGTGTGTGTGTGTGTGTGTATCCATGACTGTGTGTGCTTCCCTTTGTATCTGTATTGTGGTGCCACTTGTGTCTTTCCACCACTGTCAGCCTTTCTGCGGACTTCTCTCTGCAGCTTGGTGTATGTCTATATGGCTGTTTGTCTTTCCCTTTGGATGGCACTGTCCCAAGCCCCCTGCTGCCCTCACCAGGAGGAGAACAGCTGACTACCCCCCAGATGCTGTGGAGTACGGAACAATACTCACCGGCTCGGCAGAGGCCAGGTCCGTTCCCGGAAGTCTTAGACCTTAATGACAAATTCTAGCCCATGGATCAGTGCGTCTGGAAAATGGGGGGGAAAAAGCCAATAACCACAGACCAGAAGGAAGGAGCCCAGGGATCTTCATGGTCCTTAGCGGCCTGGGAAATGGGAACTCTGAGATTCAACCATGCTCAGGCAGGGCTTGAAGGGGACTGTGCCTCCTTCACCCACCAGCCCAGCTATTCTTTTTTTTTTTCTGCACAAAGTCTTCTTTTTATTCATAACATAGGCAAAGTTATTTAAGTCAATAAATTTTTAAGGATTTTCACACGTCCTGATTCTTTCTGCTGCCAGTCACCATAGTTCCTCCAAAGTTGTCGTCTTCAAGGCAGCCCTTATAAAAAGTTCTGCTCAATCCACAGCTGTGATGCCACCCAGCTATTCTTAAGTTATGGCTGATGTGGGGAGAAGGGTCTATGTCTTAAGATGATTCTGATAATTCAAGGCAAAAAAGAACTCTAAAATGGGGAGAGATGAGACTGGAGGGCCCTAGCTGTCCCATGTGTGTGGGGACAGAGCTCCCTGGGGAAAAGCCCTGCTCCTGCAGAGGGGAGAGAGGACTTGGAAGCAGGTCACGTCTGACTCTTTTGTGACCCCATGGATCGTAGCCCACTGGGCTCCTCTGTCCATGGGATTTCCCAGACAAGAATACCAGAGTGGGTAGCCATTT
Source organism: Odocoileus virginianus (assembly GCF_023699985.2). NCBI lineage: Eukaryota > Metazoa > Chordata > Mammalia > Artiodactyla > Cervidae > Odocoileus > Odocoileus virginianus. The sequence goes on along the minus strand of NC_069682.1, from coordinate 58,282,698 downwards.
CCTTCTCCAGGGGATTCTCCCGACCCAGGGCGGGTACTTACCGACAATGGAATGTACCAGAGTGACGTCCAAGCGGCTGAGAACTGCATTGACCAGGGGGCACACCTGAGCCAGGGGCAGAGAGGAGCATTAGGCACCTTGGGAGACACTGGCAGCAACCGCATCCCGAGTATGGGTTCTCTGGGGAGATCTTCTATTATTTGTCTGTGTCTGAGAGTATCTGATTCTAAGCAATCCCACAGATGAACCCTGCCACGTCCACACTGGGAAGACAGAGATGTTGAAGGCGGGGATGAGGTGTCCAATTACAGAGCGAGTGGTTGTTCACTCTGTGATCTGGCGTCTGTTTCTGAATAGGGCAGACTGCTCTGGGAGGGGTGGGTTTCTGGTCATAGGAGATCCTGAGCATAGGCTGGGTGAACCTTGTCTGCAGCCATAGTGGGGGTGGACTGGGAGCTTCTTGGGGCAGGAACCGATCTGTTTCAGCTGTAGTGTGGACACATAGAGTGCCTGGCCCAGAGCAGAAACCAATCAGTACATTTTGAAGGATGGGAAGAAGAAACATGGACAGATGGACCCATGGACAGGTAGACTGATGGATGGAATTTACTTATCAAACTGAGTGACTCAGAAGAGCTCCCCCAAGGGCTTCTTTTAGCTTGAGAAGCTCTAAGATCCAAAGACTAGGAGGCCGCACTCTGTCTCCACTTACCTTTTCCTGCACCAGCCCAGGAAGGACATTATTCAAGATGCCAGTGAGGTTGTCAACAAAGCTTTGAATGGGGAGGGGGCCCAATCTGAAAGAGAAAATCACAGAGAGTGCAGGGGCCTGGGGCTGGCATGGAGAAGCTTGGGTTTGTGCCCACTGCAGTCTCAGTACTGATAAGGGAACCTGGCCTTGTGCCTCCACACCCATGTGCATCCATAACAATGTGCCCATCCAAAGGGAGTGACACCCCGCACAGCAGTGCACACACTAGGTACATGTAGAACAAACACATAGTGCCAGCACACAGTAGGTATTCAATCAGGCTTTGTAGAATCCATATAGGAATGAAGAGTGCTTAGTATGCAGTTGTCATGAGGATTCAGTGAGACGATACATGGGACACACATATGTGTGTTCAATAAATGTTAGTCATGATGGGGGTGGCTCCTGTATTTTATACTTGTCTCCCTCTCCCTTTCAAGAGTAACTGAAATAATTACCCTTGTGGGCTCCATAGCTATTTTACTCTTTACTGGGACAAAGCATGTTCACATTTATTATTTTTGAGGATTCTCTCAATAATGCCAATATAGCTCCATATTACAATTATCTGAGCAAGCTGAGACTCAAGTAGGGGAAGAACTATTCAAGTTCACACAGGGAGCCCTCCATCTCCTGCCATACCCCTCAGCTAGATGGGACTTGAACTCAGATTTCTTGTTGCCTAATACAGCATAAAATTGGTCAACCTGGCCTAAGAAGGGGTAGTGACCATTTACTTATTCATCCGTCCATCTGTCCATCTATCGATCCATCATCTCACTCTTCCACCCTCCCACTCACCCGTTCTCCCATTGTTCCATCTTTCCAAGCATTCACCCATCATTCCATCCTATTGTCTCAATAGGAGCAGCCACCCCTCTGGCCTCACCCATCAAGCAGGGAGATTTGCAGGCTGCCAGGGGAGTGAGTGCAGTCGCCAACAACCAGGTGGACATGCTTCTGCTCATCTGTCACAGCTAAGAGTTCCACGGTGATGTTTAGCTTCACAGCCAGCTTCAACAGACTCCCCACCAAGGGCCTGCACAGGAGACAGTCGGCTGTAGCTGACCTCCCATGTCCAAAGGCAGAGGAGGTTTTCTTCTGGACAGAAATGCCAGTCTTGCCTCATTCCATCTTGCCCACAAATATACTCCTCTCAATTCCCAGTAGGCTCAAAGAGGCCAAGTGAGTCTGCCAAGTGAGTCTCCCAAGTGACTCAAGGTCACTCCGCATAGCAGCAAATGAGCTGAAGCTGGAGGCTCAGGTCTTTTGGATAGACTCCAACAGCTTTTTTCTTTCTTACCACTCAAAATCATCAGGGTCTCCTTTGGTGAGCCATCCTCCCATCCCCCTTTGGAGTCCACTCACGTTTTCACATTGAGGATCATGCCCAGAGGGATGGTGACATAGAGACGATGGCCATCGGGGCTCTGCACGAGGCCCAGTTCCAGCAGCTGAGGGTTAGTGATCTTCAAACTGCCCAGGGAGAAACACTGGAGTGAGAAACATTAACTCCTCTAGTCCTAAACTTAGAAACCACATCTAATCCCACCGTGAACATCTCAGAGGTGGACCCATGAGGTGGGATGGAGGAGATATGAGGGGAGTCTTGCAACAATAGCCATATGAGTTTTGAGTCTCACATCAGTTTTTCCCATCCTCTGCACTGGGTCAGATCCCTCTGCTCACCTCAGGTCTATGAAGTTTTCCAAGATAAGAAACTGTGTCTGGGTTATATTTGCATCCTGTATGCCAGCTCAGAGACTTACAAAGAAAGGGGTTACTTTATGCTGGCTGAGTTTGTGGACTGATGAGCAGGTGGGTGGATGAATATGTGGGTAGATGCATGGAAGAGAAAGTGGTTAGACGAAGGGCAGATGGTCAAGTGGATGTATGGGTGGGTAGGTGGATGAGAGGATGATGTCGGGGCAACTGAAATAAGTCCTTCACATTTAAGAGCAGGGATCATGAATCTTGCTGAGTCCTTCAATGGCAGGTCAATCAATAAAGTTTACCATGAAGATAGAGGAGCAGGAAGCTGGGGAGATCTGAGAGAGGGTAGAAGTAAGCCTCTTCTCTGAGGCCTTTTCTTTTCTCTGAGCTAGCCTCTGTGTCAGATGATTTACATCTTCTCCAGTCCTCCTGACAGTTCTCTGTGGGTACCATAATCTTCATTTTACAGATGGAGAAACCAAGCCCAGAGAGACTGAGTGCCTTGCCCTGGGTCACCCAGCAAGTACATGATGGATACAGAAATCAGACTCAAGGCTATCTGTCTGTCTTCAAGTCAGAGGCAAGCATCTGGGTGGCAGGAGGGTGGGGCGGTGGGGAGGGTAGGAATCCTGGGAATGGATTTGATCCAGTTCTGTAAAGGACCCAGTCTTGTCAGCTCACTTTCCACTCTTGTTCTTTGTTAATTGGATTGTTCCACCGACATCACATGACGATGTCACTGAGGAGAATAGCTTACACTTTCTTGCTTACATCAAAAGCCACCGTGTTCACTAGTGAGGAGAGCAACATAAGAAGGGATTTCACCGATAAAGAGAACAAAATTATCATGGTAGAGTGGAAAAAAGCCTTGGCTTTGGACCTCAGTCAGTTAGAATTAGAACCCGCACTCTGCATCACTCTGGTGGTGTGGGCACACACCCCTTTCTGTGCCTCCACTTTTCTGTAAATCTAGGGATTATTAAACTGACCTCAGAGGACTACAGTGAGGGTGATAGACGATGATGGAGATCCAAGCTGCGCTTCAGGACTGGGAGCAATTGCTGGTTCAGGAGGGCTGCTGCTCCCTGCCAGACTGTGAGGGGTTCTCAGCCTGAGTCCTGGCCTCATGTTCTGATGACCCCGCTCCCTCCTCCGGGGCCACTACCTGGGGCTGGCTGATCTCCAGCGGGAGATCTCTGGTGGGGCCCAAGGCCCTGCTTCAGGGCTACTCACTCAATGATGTCGTTCAGGAGAGGCGTGAGTGAAGTCACTTTCCCAAGCAGGCCCCCCAGCAGGCCACTGGAAGGGTTCCCTCCAGTCTTCAGGATGTCCAAGAGCGGAAGGTTTTCGAGAGTGCCCAACAGACCCCCAGAGAGCAGGCCATTGCTGAGAGCTGGAAAGGGGTGTGGGGTCCTTGGGGTCAGATCTGACAATTATGGCTCCTCAGTCCTTGCCCCCTTTTAGCCCCCTTCCCAACCATGAGATGATTGTGCACACATGCACACACACACCTGGAAGAAGTTGTCACAGACTCTCACTTACCACCTGTCAAGCTTCCAGCAAGATCTGTGGGTTTCGGGGCTAGGGCTGGAGTCAAAGCCAAGGGCAGAGTCTGGTCCAAGGGCACGGGCAGGGCTTCCAGCAGGGCCGTGGTCTGGGCCAGCAGCCCGCAGAGGACAACGAGGCTCCCGATTTGAAACATCCTCTCACTCAGTATCTGTGGAAAGGACCACTGTGGCACAGATACTAGAGAGGAACCCATCCACTGCCTGCCCCCGCCCCAGCACACCAGGGAGTGAATAGCGACAGCTAAGGCATTTGCTCTGAGCCAGGTGTCAGGCTGAGTGCTCCACATTCGGTGTCTGATTTCATCTTTACCCTTAAGATGTGGATACTCAGCACCTGCATTGCACCAGTGAGGCAACAGGGGTCTAGTGAGTTTAGGTAACTTTCCCCAAGGTCACAAGTACATACTGGGGATAGGATTTAAAGATAGCTCTCTCTGCCCTGGGGGCCTCTGTTTATTTATTTATTTTTTCCATTTATTTTTATTAGTTGGAGGCTAATTACTTTACATCATTACAGTAGTTTTTGTCATACATTGAAATGAATTAGCCATGGATTTACATGTATTCCCCATCCCAGTCCCCCCTCCCACCTCCCTCTCCACCCGATCCCTCTGGGTCTTCCCAGTGCACCAGGGCCTCTGTTTAAATTAAATGACCATCAGATTTACACGCAGACCAGAGGACTTGAGGATGGTGACAAAGCAGAGGAGCTCCTCAGCCACTAGCACGTTTAAGCCTTTTAATTTGCTTTGTCTCATTCAATACATTGTAAGCAAGTGCAACTGGAAAGTAAATCTGATGGGCCTCTGTTTAAATTAAATGACCATCAGATTTACTTTCCAGTTGCACTTGCTTACAATGTATTGAATGAGACAAAGCAAATTAAAAGGCTTAAACGTGCTAGTGGCTGAGGAGCTCCTCTGCTTTGTCACCATCCTCAAGTCCTCTGCTCTGCGTGTAGCCCGTGATGCTTTGTGGAAGCCCTTGCAAGTCACAAGACTATCAAAGGTGGCAGGGCTGTAGTTACCATCTCATTCATACCAGTGCTGGTAAATCCTGGGGACCATCCAAAGTCCTCATTCAACAAGGACAAGAGGACCAGAGAGGGGTAGTGATTTTCCCAAGGTCAAATAGCAAACTAATGGCAGAACTGCAGTTGGAGGAAGGTGTCCCTCCCACCCCAACTCTCCACCCCTACCAATAAACAAACTATCTCGTCCATGTCTTTCTCTTTTCCCTCAAGATGACCTGGACGAACTTCCTGGGCAACCTTTGACACCTGCCTCCCTTTTGCACCAGTCCTCTTCCCAGATGCCACCATCCTTCTCCAGGGCCTTTCTGGAAGTCAGTAAAGGTGTTGAGAGCTGGAGCTGGCTCCCACACTCTGGAGACACTTGGCTGCTTCAGGCAAAATCCCATCAACTGGCCAATTTGGCCAAAGAGCCATCATTGTTGCTGCCACAGGAATCTAAAGGGCTTTTTGGTCCAAAGAGCCAGTTGTGGCTTCCTTGGGAGGTAAACTTGGCTTGGGCCTCTGAATCTCTTTTCAGCAACAGATCTTTTATGACTCCAATGGAAGCTAAGGACCCTTGGTCCCAGGAAAATGCACCAAAATGTACAAAATTGGGTGGATTGTAGGAGGTTGCTGGACGATGGTCTGGATGCACAATGGAGTGAGGTGGACACTGAGCAATGCACAGTGGTAAACTCAAGATAAAACTCTGTAGAGACTGGGATTTAGGGCAGGAGGCGTACGCCCATGAGAGATCCCTAGCTCACGTGGAATTTGAGCAGCGCACCTACAGCCACGTGCTCCCTATCACCATCAAATAGCCTGCTGCCCAAAGTCTCTACATTGATGCCAATGGTCTCTTAGGGAGGCAGAGTGGATGCTTATCACCTTGCCCCCCAGATGGCAAGCCTTGGTTCTCTTGGAAGACCCCTAAAGAGTGATCTGAAGTGCAGTCAGCCAGTGATGCCACAGTGTGGAGGCTAGCACCTCTGCCCTCCGAGGCAGTAGTGGTGGTGGGGGGGGAGGGTCGAATGCACAAGTCTCACCTGGCTTCTCAGAGGTCCTGGCAGCTGTGGTCGTCTCCTTGCTTTGCTGAGCAGGTAGCCTTTTTTATAGTGTGGAAATCAGGAAATGAGTGATTGAGAGATTCATTTATAGATAATTCAGAATTCGGCAATCTGTTGGTGTCTTTCAGGGCTCTCCAAAGTAAATAATTGCCAGTCACATTAGTAGGTGGGGCTGTTAAGCTGTTTGATTGACAAATTAAACAGAAAAATGAGATGGGGATGTTACTCAAGATTTCATGGTTTTGTGAGTGGGGCTGAGGCTGGGAACCCTGGCTCCAAGGTGGCCTGAAGATTATGTTTGGAACACCGGGAGAGGCAGCTGTTGGAACTCTGGGAGGGACCTCAGTCTCGCTGTTGTTTACTCGCTAAGTCATGTTTGACTCTGTGCGACCCCATGGACTGTAGCCCGCCAGGCTCCTCTGTCCCTGGGATTCTCCAGGCAAGAATACTGGAGTGGGTTGCCATTTCCTTCTCCAGGGGAATCTTCCTGACCCAGGTATCGAACCCACCTTTCTTACCTCTCCTTCTTTTGCAGGTGGGTTCTTAACCACTAGTGCCACCAGTCTCACTGTCATTGTTTTTCAGTTGCTCAGTCGTGTCCAACTCTTTGCAACTCCATGGTCTGCAGCACACCCGGCTTCCCTGTCCTTCACCATCTCTCATAGTTTGCTCAAACTCATGTCCATAGAGTTGGTGATGCCATCTGACCATCTCATCCTCTCTTGTCCCCTCCTCCTGCTTTCAGTCTTTCCCAGCTTCAGGGTCTTATCCAATGAGTTGGCTCTTCGCATCAGGTGGCCAAAGTCTCATATCCAATGTAGAAAAAGAATCAAGTTGTCTCTGATTTCCCTACATCTGGGGCACCCCTCGGTTCCAGGGTGGGGGTCTTCTGAATCTCAATTGCATGACAGTCACATGCTGGGACCTAGACATCTTCACAGAACGCCGGAGGGAGGGGTTGCTGCTCCTTCTTTGCAGAGGTGGAAACTGAGGCCCAGTGGGGACAGGTGCCCAAGGACACAGAGAAGATGAGGGCAGGGTTAGCTGCTGCAGTGCTTACTCCTGGACAAATGTCTCTTTGAGTAACAAAATACAAAGAAACTATAAGGGACTAAAAATAACTGTGTGCATTTGCAGTTGGGGCAAATTATGGACAACAAGATACAAAAAGACCAAAAACCCAGCTGCTTCTTCTGAAAGGCTGAGAACCAAAACCTGGGGTTTGAAGCAAAAGCAGGGTAGTGCACATACCCTCTGCACCCCACACCACCAAAAGGGTGGGCAGCTCACCTAAGCCCCCCTCCAGCCCAACCCCTGGACACACCCCCTACCCTCACCCCATAGAAGGAACCAGCATGCCCCGCCTCGGGGAGGGAGCAAGGGAGCCTGTTACTTATTTTCACTTGCCCCTGCTGTTAGCAGGTGCCCCAGTAAAGCCTTGCCTGAATTTATTGTCTGGCCTCTAGTCAATTTCTATTGACTAAGGGAGGCCAAGAACCCTGGTCAGTGTCATTAGGACTCAAGCTACTGGCTAATAATCACAATAAAAACAGTGTCAACAGCTAAGGCTTGCCAAGCTCTGCCTAAATGTCAGGCCCAGCATTGCTATTTTTCACATCCAGCCCTTCAGGAATCCTCACAGCCCTGTGTGGGGTGGGAATGAATACGTCCATTTTATGAAGGGGAAAACTGAGGCTTGGAGTGTGAGGCGACAAGTCCAGAGTCTCACTGTGGGCATGGAGCCCACGCATCCATGCTCCAGTCCTTTCTCTTGATCACTGGGCTGAGACGAGGATGCCTTGGGTGTGCTCTGACCATTTTGCATCCCTCCATCTGTGAATATCATGTTCCCACTTGTATAACCTGAAAAAGGCTACCTGGTCTCCCAGGCCTGAGGGATCGTGTGGCATCCTGATCTCTACCCTTCCCCTTCCCCAAATGAAGGCATGAGGAATTTGTTCCCACCCCTTGGGTCTTTGGAGTCTGTTGTACAGATGAAAAAAATGAGGCTCAGGGAGTTCCAGCTCTTAGACCAGTGAGAGCAGCTCTTGCCTTGTGGAACCAAACATCTTAAAAGCAAATGCAGAGAGTGAAGGAGGAAATGCACATTTATTGAGTACCTACTGTGTGCCAGATGCTTTCCGTACATGAACTTCATCTTTGACATGATTGGTTGATATTGTTGAACCTCAAATGTCAGAGGAGACTAAGGTTCAGAGAGGGTGATTATTGCCAAGGAACACACAGCGAGTGAGTGGTGGAATCAGAATTCCCCCCCACCATGTCTGATGCCCCAGTAATCAGTGAGCCACGCTGCCCTCCCCTCATTTCAGACCGTCACAGGAGCTACTTCTGCTTCCTGTGAGTCTGGCTGATGCCTCTAGGAGGCTGTGGCTTTGGACTCAGTTATCCATTCAAGCACACACTAGACTGTTCCCACAGCCTGTGTGTTGACAGTCACCCTCAGTGGGGTCCCCTTTTTTGTTATTTTGGTACAGCTTTTCTGGATTGGGTCACATTGTTACTATCTTTTGGGGAAACAGAGGCAGATAAGTCAAGAAATGATTCAAGTTTGTTATTGGACAGCTAACAGCCAAGCTGGGAAGTTATATTTGTGTTATGGCAGAAAGGGGATGACTTTGGACACATATCGCCCTGGTTCAAATCCTGTGACCCTGGGAAAGTCCCTCCAATCCTTTGAACCTCAGTTTCCTCATCTGTAAAATGGGAAGTAAGTATCTACCTCCCAGGGCTGTGGGGGATAATGTCTAAGGAGGGGGTTTATGTTCAGTTCATAAGCTCATGTGTCTACATGGTTTTCTTTTTTTTTTTTTAATTAAACATTAAAAAATGTTTTACTTATTTATTTGGCTTTGCCGAGTCTTAGCTGCATCAGGTGGGATCTTTGGTTGCAGTGTATGGACGCCAGTTGTCGCGCACAGGCTCCAGAGTGTGCAGGCTCGGTAGTTGCGGCTCTCGAGCTTAGCTGCTCTTTGGCATGTGGGATCTTGGTTCCTAGACCAGGGGTCAAACCCATGTCTCCTGCATTGGAAGGTGGATTATTAAGTCCCTACATGGTTTTCTTTTTAAATACATAATCCCTTTATTTATTTATTTATTGTATTTTGACTGCATCTTGCCACTGGGGATGTGGGATGGTTCCCTGACCAGGGATTGAACTCAGGCCTCCATAATAGCAGCATTGAATCCTAACCACTAGGCAACCAGGGAACTTCGCTACATGTTTTTTTCCCCCTAATGTATGTAGATTTTAATATTTCAAGTATCATTTTGCTGAATAACAGAACTGTCCCCACTCCCCCCTGGCATTTTATTTCTGTTCCAGGGGCTTTATTTGTGCCAGGGCATCTGAAGGAGGATGCCCTGTCCTTGTTTTGACTGAAAATGTAGAGACAGCCACATGCCATTTGGTTCCTCGATGCTTAGATGCTGTGTTTCCCTTCCATCCTAAAAGCCCCTTCGAATTAACTTTTTAAATTATATTTTCTCTGTTATTTTTAATCAGAGGATAATCGCTTTATAGTGTTGTGCTAGTTTCTGCCATAAAACAACATGAATCAACCACTGTAAACTTACGTCCCCTCCCTCTTGAACCTCCCTCCCACCCCTACCCTATTCCTTCCCTCTTATTTGTCTGCACTGGGTCTTGGTTGAAGCCTGTGGGCTCTTTCATTGCCAGGTATGGGTTCAGTCGCTGCTGCAGGCAGGCTTAGTCGTTCCATGGTATGTGGGATCTTAGTTTCCTGACTAGGGGTTAAACCTGCATTCCCTGCATTAGCAGGTGGGTTCTTAACCACTGGAACATCAGGGAAGTTCCATCCCTTCAAATTTAACCTTTACCTTTTACTCTCTTCCTGGACACCCGAAAGTGTTCTGTGTCGCAATTCCTTGGGCCTTAGGCAGGACCGTGGGGGGGCTACCTTAGCCCATCTGTCTGGACTATGACCTTCCAGTTGACCTTCTTTCCTTGGGGTCCTGCCATCTTTCCTGGCTCTGGAAGGGAACATGGACACAGACCCCACCCATTCTGGAATCCCCCACATCGACCTGGGGTTTCTGCTGGCCCTCCTCTCACGCCAAGGTTTGCCTGGGGAGAAGTGGGAGATACTTCTCCGAACCCACTACAACTATGTTCTCTTCAGTTTCTCTTGGACTCACACACTCCACCAACAGAGGAGATTTTCTAGTCTGGGGGGCAGGAAATCTTCCTTCGATTAGCCATATACATGCTATTCTTAATGTATAGCATAGACTATATTATAATACAGTCATATACATGCTATTCTCCTATGTCCCACATTTTGAAATTGAAAAACTCAGGCTTAAAAAAGAATCAACCTACAGTAAAATTGACTTTGGGGGGGTGTTTAATTCAATGAGTTTTAACACACGAATAGTCTTATGTAGCCACAATAATAATCAGGTTACTACAGAACATTACCATCACCCCACAAATACACTCACGACGCCCTTTCAGAGTCACTCCTCCCCTCCTCCTGACTCCCTCCCACCCCTGCAACTGGCAACCACTCGTCTGTTCTTTGTCACTGATGCTTTGTCAGAGACCCAGGCTTCCGAGACTCAAGAGCCTTCTCTCAGCTTCTGCTGAAGTTGTCCTTCCTGGCTGCACCGGTGTGGCTGGTTTCCCTGCCCCGAGCAGGACAAGGGTCATGAGGCATCAAGAAGTGTGGACGGACACCCAGCTAACATTTCAAGACAGTGTTTTCCGTGTTGGTGATGCCACTGCCTCCTCATTGTGTTTCTCACAAACTGGAGGTTTTGCCCTTTTCATCCTACATATCAGATTGTGATTGTGTTGGGGAGTCTTTACTGGCATTGTTTTGTGAATCAAGAGATTCCTTTTTAAAGGGCAGAGTTCATTTTATTTTTCAATTGTGCAAGGTCTGCTCTCCAGAACTTGGGTGTGGGATGCTAGCTTTGTCCCCTGGGAGCCAGAACTCTATATGGAAGTGAGAGGAAGTTGTTACAAGTATAGAGGGGCAGGGTCTGGAGCAAGCATCTGTGTATTTGGGGCTGAATTTCTGCTTCAATTACCCACTACCCCAGGCCCCAATATCATATTAGAGATCCATTGTGCACCAAGTTCCTCCAGGAGAAAACATGATGAGTCCACAGCTCTGTGAACCTTAAAATGAAAAAAACAAAACAAAACAAAACAAAAAAACCCACCAGAATTCAAGAAACCCGAGGAGGGCTCAGGGGTCAGAAGAAGGGCGGACAAAAGCTGCTTTCACCGAGGGACCAGGCGACCTTGCCGGAGGTTGAGGTCCAGCCCTCCCGTGTTTGCTCTTTGGATCATGAGCAGGAAAATCCCGTAAACTCAAGGCTGTCAAGGGGAATCTTTTGTATGAATGTGGGCGTTTAGGGTTGCAAATCCCCGGTGAAGCATTTTGGATTACGGAGTCTGAGTTGAAAGATGGAGACATGAGTATCGCTTGCCCCATTCTCATCTCTGAGCTGTTGACACCTCCTTGTTTGAGCTTGTCAGTCAAGCTGAATGAATATTTCATCATTTTCCCCTAAGTGTAGGGGGTGTGTAGATGGGTGCAGGGATGTTGGGAGGGAAGACTGAAGTGGGGGGTCCACAGTGGTCAAAGTTGTGGGCTCTGGAGTCTGGCTGCTTGAGTGCAGTTGGCTTGGTCATTTCCTGGCTGTGTGAGGATAGCAGTTTTGAATAGGATAGCAGTTTTGAACTTCATGCGGTTTCTTTGAGGATTTAATGAGATGCTGGATGCAAGCTCTGAGCACCAGGCTTGGCATATGCTGAGTCTTTAAATGTGTGTGTTACTGCTATTAATTGTGTGTGTGTTATTTCCTCTTTATTTCTCAGTATGCTCTTCCTTGGCTTGGGTGGAGGAGGACAGGAATCTATATTTAAGAACTGAGGGACTTCCCTGGTGGTCCCAGTGGCTAAGACTCTGAGCTCCCAATGCAGGGGACCCATGTTCGAGCCCTGATTAAGGAACTAGGTCCCACATGCTGCAACTAAGAGTTCTCACACTGCAACTTAAAAAAAAAAAAGAATAGTCATTAATTAACTTATTAACAACGAATTAAAGGACTTTTAATAAGCACTTCCCATGGACCTAGCACATGCTAATCATACTGCAACTGCTTTTGTGCATTCCTGCAAATATCCTGCAGGGTAAATAGTTTTTATTTTCAAAATAAAAATTTTTGGTTAAAGTATAACACCAATGGGAAAAACGCACCTAAGTGAAGAGCTCAATGAACTTTTACAAACTGAACACCTTCCCTGTAATCAGCACCCAGATCAAGAAACAGAATGGCGTCAGCCCTGCAGAGCCCCTCCCTCTAGTTCCAGTCACTAGGCATCTCCCCGAGCATAACACCTTCTTGACTGCTGGCCGCATGGATTAGGTTTGCTGTATTTGAGCTTCACATAGATGGGAGATCTGTGTTTTGGAGCCTGGCTTTATTAGGTGTGTGAGATCCATCCATGCAGTAGAGTGAGTGCAGATCATGCTCTTTACTGTAGAGCATTCTGCTGCTGACCGTCCCACAAGCTATTTATCTATCCACTGTATTTATCCTTTTTTTTTGATGTGCACTTAAGGAGTTTTCGCTTTGGGGCTCTTAGGACTATGGCTGCCACGAGCAATCTTGGACAGGTCTTGTGGTGTCCACAGACACATATTTCTGTACTTAGGGGCGGGATTTTGGGTCAGAGGGAGGAATATGTTGCCCTTCTGGAGATGCTGCCACCTAGTTTTATAAAGTGGAGTTATGACTCACCTCCCTCCAGCAGTGTGCTGGCTCCTGTTGCTCCATGTCCTATCTCTATCCCCTTTCTGCAGGGGAGGAAGACCAAAAGGTTAAGTGCCTTGTCCCTGACACAGCCAGGGAGTCCTAAGACCAGGACTCACCAATCATCTAATCATGAGTAAATGTGCCAGGTCTATGCTGGGGGCGGGTGTGTGTGGGGGGGTGTGTGGTCACTGGCTACCCTGATGCACATGTCCATATGCTCATCATGGAACTTCTTATTGGGTTGAATAGAACTTGAACTCAGATCTGTTTGGTGCAAGTGTTTCTACTTTACCACTCTGTCACCATTCTTCACTCCCTTGGAATCCAGCACAGTGGTTGGCACATATTAGATGCTCAATAAAGTGGAAGTGTCATGTCCCAACTCTCTGCAACCCCCTGGACTGTAGCCCTCCAGGCTCCTCTGTCAGTGGAATTCTCCAGGCAAGAATACTGGAGTGGGTTGATGTTTCCTTCTCCAGGGGATCTTCCCAACCCAGGGATCAAATCCAGGTCTCCTGCATTGCAGGCAGAATCTTTACCATCTGAGCCACCAGGGAAGCCAGGTGCTCAATAAACATGGGTTGAATGGATGAGAGGATGGGAAGTCTCAGCAGGACTCCCCCTGCACTGATGAGCAGATTCATGGATGGGGGCTAGTGGCTGCCAATTACAGGATGAGAAATGATGTTTTCTGTGTCATTTCTGGGCTGATGAGCAAACCCAGGTATATCCAGTCTCGGGATGGATCTTCATCAGGTCTGACTTCTGGAACCCAAACCTCAGGACCTAGGCAGGAGGTCCTTTGCACTCTTCAGAGTTAGAATTTATTATGGAAGAGGACAGGATATCCATAGAACCTGTGGTACAAGTTTTTGGGGCATCAGAAGCCCCACTGTAAGGGAGACTTAAGGTCTCCAAGTGTGTTATTTCCCTCTAATCATCAGTGGCTGCTGGAGGGCACTCAAGTCTAGTTCATGGAAGGTTGGCTGGACTCAAAGTTGGTTGAGTTCATAAGCAATGTCCTGTTCTGTAAGGAGAAGAGGCAGAATCAGTCATCGAGTGTCTGCCCCCCACTCCCCAGGTCCACACTGAAGGGGTCTCTCATCCTTCCATGCTGACTAAGGCCCAGTGCTGGGAACATTTGCATTGAAGCTCTTCAAATGATATCTAATTATTCACTTCTTGTGTCTTCCATTCACAGTAAGTTCCCTGAAGGCAGGGATTTTATCTGTTTATTTGCAACTGGGGCTCAGGTGGGCTCAGGTAGGGGGGTCAGTGCTCCCTAAAGATTGAGTGGAGATCTTGGGCCAGCTCTGGTGACCTGGAGGTTTGATGGGGTACAGCCTGATAGGTGAGGGTGCCCTCCACGGTCCCACCTCACTTGGGGACAGTGATGGTCATGGTCACACATTCACCTCCAAGTGTCCTCAGAGCACATTCAGACACCCAGCAGAAGGCCTCCATGGGAGCTGAAGCAGGGGCAGCTCTCTTGTCCATTTGCCCATCTTCAGTCCTCCCCACCAAACGGACACAGGTGCTCACTTACCCATGAGGCTTTTCAACAGTTTCACATCCAGCTGCCTGAGTATCTCATCAATCAGAGGACACACCTGGGCCACCAGGACAGAAAGAAGGGTCAGACCAGGGACTGGAAGAAGAAAACTGGAGGGCCTGTGGCTGGGAGCCATGGGATTTGAATCATGGTAAGAGTGGCTCCCCTGTACTGAGTGCCAACTATTTGCCAGGAGCCATGCACCACATTACTCTGCTTTGTCCCCCTGAATCTCTGTGACTTTCCGTGAAATAGAAAGTGTGATGGTTCTCATGTTACACATGGGGAAACTGAGGTTCAGGGAGGCTAAGTCACTTGCCTAAGGACACAGCCAGTAGATGGCAAAACAACATTTTAATGGAGATTTCCCAGGTTCTAAAGACCCATTTCTTCGATGAAATACCAAAAATATGCCCTGACCCACAGACTCAAGGATGCCCAAGGTGAAAACCCTTTTTCTCAAACTTACCTGACTTTCTATCAGATGTGGGATAACTTTTTCCAGGTTGTCTCTGAAGTTGCGGAGAAAAGGATTCACCTTTGGTGGGATAGCTCTAGAAAGAGAGGTGGGTGTATCACACAGAACAGATAAATACAGGAAACACTAATGTCAGGGGCTGTGTGTGGAGAACATCTCACACAACCATTGACTCCTCAGCCAGCTCTACATGAGAGGTGTCACTGTAAGCAATGATTAAAGGGCGAAGTGATGTGCCTTGCCCAAGGTCACACAGCTAGTTCAGCGCTGATTAGATTAGAACCAGGTCAGTAGCCACACCCCACAGTCCTCTTCATGGATGTCTGGCATGATCTAGGCATTCAGTGAATATCTGATGAATAAATGAACAGATATACTCTGAGGACCTAGTTGCTTTCAGCCATCTGGAATTATGGAGAGAAATCAGACACAGATCTTGCCCTTGAAGGACTCACTAGTCTGTTGGGATTCACTCACTTGGTCAGCCAGCCTGCAGATCTTCATTTAGATCTGTTTTTTTCTATGTTGTTCACTGCTGTATCCCTAGCATTAAGCGCACCATACCTAGCACATAGTAGGTTCTCATCAAGTATCTGTCGACTGGCTGAGTGATGAGGAGGAGCTTTAAAGGAGAAGGGAGGGGTGCGGAGGCCTAAGGACCAGCATGTACAAAGGCACAGTGGCATGAAAATATATCATACTGCTGGAGGGAGTTCTCAGAGAGGCTCGAGGGCGAAGGGCTGCAGAGTGCCGCCTGGGATGGGACAAGGAGGGCCTTGGGGGACATCCAGGAGTTTGCTCTCTGTCCAGAGGGTGTTGGAGAACCACTGGAGGGTTTGAAGCAGAGGTGGGGGTGAAGAACAAGACTGTATTTCTGGGCTGGGGAAGAATGAAGACCAGAAAATCCCCCTGCTACAGGGGAAGAATGAAGTAAAGGCAGTGAGGTCTGAGTCAGGGAAAGCCGGAGGAGGTTCAGAAAGTGGACTATGAGCCCGGCCAGTGGGTGTGGGGATGGAGAGACAGGGGGCAGCTAAAGGATGCCAGGAGGTCACTGATGGGACCTGGTGAAGATGGCCTGTGGGGAGGGGGAGGAAGAGTCTGGCTTCTGGGAGGGTGGCAGGGCCATCCCAGGGATGGGGATGCAAGAGGAGGAAGAGATCTGGGGGAAAGGGTGAGATCAGTCTAGGGGCTTTCCAGGAGGTGGTGGAGACATGAGACCAAAGCCAGTGCCGGCTGGGAAGGCGCCCAGCCCTGGGAAGGGATGGCTGGGAACTTACTCAGTGAGGAAGGTCGTGTGGACACTCTTGGGCTCCACGTGGCATTTGCCTATCACCAAATCCCTCCGGCCAAACTCATCTTTCTCCAGCCAGAACTCCACAGAGAGGTTCATGCGTTCGTGTGTCTTTATGATATGGTTATTGAAGGGCCTGGGGATGAGAGAGAGGAGGAGGGGGAAGGGCAGGAGACAGAGACAGAGGAGGAGAAAGCAGCCAACATGGAGAGTGGCTTTTTTGCCAAACCAGCCCAGTGGGGCTCCATGGTGCCTGGATGCTAAATTCTGTTGTCAGTGATTAAGGAGAAAAATGTTATTAGCCTGAGTGGCTTCCAAAAATCCTTTAAATAGACTAGATTCGGGGGCCTTTGGGCTTCCCTGGTTGCTCAGATGGTAAAATAATCTGCCCGCAAGCCAAGAGCCCCGGGTTCAATTCCTGAGCTGGGAAGATCCCTTGGAGAAAGGAATGGCAACCCAGTATTCTTGCCTGGGAAATCCCATCGACAGAGGAACCTGACAGGTTACAGCCTGTGAGGTGGCAAAGAGTCAGACATGACTGAGTGACTAACACTTTCTGGGAGGGGGCCTCTGGAGATTAAAAAATAGAGATTTAATTTTATTCTAAAAATCTTTACCATTTAGTGGAGCCCTCCATTTCCTTGGGAGCAGCAAATGTTAAATGGGAGCAAAAGTTTAAACAGGCAGAGGGAAGGGTGTTGAGATCATTGAAGTGTTTTCTCTTTTTAAAGATCGTTGTAGGGAACTCACATAAGTTTAAATGAGCAAACGACCTGTCTCCACTTATCAGTGATCGCCATCTACATTTCAGCTGAAGAAACCAAGGCTCAGAGAGGTGAAGTGACTTGCCTGAGGTTACATAGCAAGTGAGTTTGGAAACCAGGATTTGAAACCAGGTTGGGGCAGAAAGACCTGGGTTCCCCAAATGGCCAAAATCTGCCTGCCTCCACTCCCGGGTTCCCAATGAAGAGGTGCAGTGCCGTTTAGACCCTGCTTCTGTATGACTCACAGTCTCAAGTCAATATCAAATCCAAGTGAGATGTTTGCTGTGAACCGCTCCTTATGGAAAGACATCCAGATCCCACCATAGTCCAGCTGAACGTTGGTAATGTTGGCACTGCACAAGGAAGGAGAAAAAGGCCCCCACCAGTGCTGAAGGACCTCAGACCTCAAGACCTTGGGTTGACAGACAAGGCTGGCAGTTGGGTTTGGAGTCAGATCCTTTTACAGATGTTCTGCAGGCAAGAGCTCCCAGTAGGAGTCCTGGGCTGCAAGCTGACCCCAAGCGCCCCTAATAGCTCCATACAGTTGTCTCGTGAAATCCACAGCCAACCACAGATCCAGCCACTGGGCTTGTTCTCAGAGCCAGCCTAATACTCTCAGAGGATGACTCTTACAGGACTGAATGAGGGGAAGTGATTGTGGCCTCATACATCAAGGTGATGAGCACTGGCATTCATTAAAATGGAGAGAATGAGGGATTCAGATCACAGACAAGGCAGGTCAAGGGCACAGCAGCTGTTACAGTTGAGTAGCATTGAGACCTGCATCCATTGAGAGGAAGGAGGGCAAGTGGAAGTGAAGGACAGGCCCAGTTCTGTGAGACTAATTATACCAAAGGCTATGCCGTTGTTTAATTAGTGGCTATGTGGTGGCTATGAGTGCTGTGGGGAAAGCCCCTAACAACCCCAGGAGGCAGGGGTCATTATGCCCATTTCACTGATGGGACTCAAGACTGAAGCTCGGGGAGCTCAAATGCCTTGCCCAGGGTCACACGGCTTTTAAGCAATAAAGTGGGGTTCAAATGTCTGACTCTAGCCCTGGGTTCCTATGGCACCCCAGATGTTATCTGGACTATGCTCTGGGTACTTATGTCATAGATGAGGTCAGAGTGGTCCAGCAATTTCCCCAAAGTTGGTGGGAGTGCCAGGATGTAAATGAGGACACTTTTGCTCCCGAAACCTGTGCCTTTAATGACTATGCTGTGCTGCCTTCCCCAGTGACCCCCCAACTCATCTTCCCTCTTTCCTTCTTCACAGGGCTTGTACCTCCATGCCCTCAACACTGCCCTCTGACCCAGAGCCTTTTAAGGAATCCCAAGGCCAGGGATGGTGTTCAGGATCTCACCTGCCTTCTTGATGGTGATGAAGGCTCGTGCTGCCGATTAGCCAGCCCACCATCCCCGGGGCCATCTGCCCAGAGGCATTCAGACTGTCCAGGAGGTGAATGTTCTGGATTCGGCCCTCTGTATCGTGCTTCATGAGGCCCTGGGCAATAACTGGAAATGGACATGGCACCAGTGACATTGCATGATGTCCTGGCAAAGGTGGAGGGGCAGATGTTGGAGCCAGGAGGCCCAGGTTGCAGGCTGCAGCACCCACTTCTTGCCGAGTGATCTACTGGGGGGCTTCCCTGGTGGCTCAGATGGTAAAGAAATCTGCCTGCAATGCAGGAGACCCAGGTTTGATCCCTGGAGGAAGATCCTCTGGAGTAGGAAATGCAACCCATTCCAGTATCCAGTACTCGTGCCTGGAGAATTCCATGGACAGAGGAGTCTGGGGGGCTACTGTCCATGGGTTGCAGAGAGTCCCTGGTTTCATGGAAGACTCTTACCCAACTTTATAAAAAGGTAATTATGAAAGTAAATGGAAAAAGAAGATGCAAAATTCATTTTATGAGGCTAGTACAACTTGCTTCAAGAACAGTACAAGACTGATGACCTAGAGGGGTGGGATGGAGTGGTGTGAGGGGGGCTCGATAGGGAAGGAACACACGTATACTCATAGCTGATTCACGTTGTCTTACAGAAGAAACCAACACAACACTGCAAAGCAATTATCCTCCAATTAAAAATAAAAAATTAGAAAAAAGTACAAGGGAAGTTATATATCAATTTTATATATAAAAAACTTGCTAAGATCCTAAATAAATGACTAGCTAACAAATCTAATAGTACATTATAAAAATATCACATGACATTACAAAATATAAATTTTAGTTTGATACATTATAGATACATTATAGTATACTACAAAAATACATTATAAAATAGTAGCTTGTAAAGATATAATTATCGTACATTATAAAATATAATATTTATTTCAGAAATGCTAAGATGGGTTTAACATAAGAAAATCTGTTAATATAATTTATCATATTAACATAATAGATGTAAAAATGGTAATTTTTAGATGCAGAAAAGCACTTGTTAAAGGCTAATATGGATTTATGATTAAGAAAAATTTAGGAAACTAGGAGTATAAGGGGAATTCTTTAACAAAATAAAAACTATATTCCAAAAACCTACAGAAAATATACTTAGTGAAGAATTCTAGATATATTCCCATCCCTATAGGAGACCTTGACTATACTGCAAAATAAGAAAAAGGCACAAGAACTATAAGGTTTAGAAGAAAATAGAAAAGACTGCCACTATTTGCAGATGATGTCATACTCTAGGCAGAAAATTGAACAAAATAAATAAGAAAAATTACTAGAACTAATAAACCATAAGACTTTGGGGTAGCAGACTAATTTTCAAAAATCAACAACTTTCCTCTCATCTGTACCAGCAATACCAACTAGAAAATATAAAAGAAAATCAGGCAATGTTTCCTGAGGCAACAAAACTCACAAAATCTCTAGGAATCAATTTTACAAAGCATGCTCAAGACATTTACTGAACTTTAAAATTCTATTAAGGGTTATAAAATAAAATCTGAATAAATGAAAAGGTATACTAAATTTGTAATTGGATAATGTAATATTGCAAAAATATCATTAAATTCATTAACAAATCAATGAAATCCTAATCAAATTTCCAGAAGATTACTTTTTATTTTTCAATGAACTAAACCCAGTCTAAAATTCATTTGGAAGAAGAAAGTTCTATCAGATGAAATGGCATAGTATTTAAAATACTATGTTCTTGGTACAGAAACAGTTACACAGAAACAGAACACAGAACTTAAAAGGGAATCCACGTGTTTGGAAACTTAATCATTTAGTAGATGAGTTGAGAAAATGGACTCATATGGAGAGAAGTGAAGGTGAATCTCTAACTTATGTATATAAATATACATAAAGATGGCCTCCAAATGGATTAAAATCTTACATGTAAGTTTGAAAATATTCCTGTTCAATGAAGCATCTACCAACAATGTTAACAGATGACAGTTTGGAGAAATGTTAACAGTGCTTAGACTGACAAGGGACTAACGTCAAATAAATTAATGTCTCCTCAAATCAAAGAGAATTTAAAGAATGGAAAGCAAATAGAAAAATGGGCAAAAGGTAAGAATTCAAAGAAGTCAAAATGGCTAGAAAAATTAAGATGTGATGCTCAGGACCTCCCTGGTGGTCCAGTGGTTAAGAAAAACAAACAAACAAAACAAAACAAACAAACGAAAAAAGAATTCACTGGCTAAGGACCCATATACTGCAGGGCAACTAAGCCCATGCACCACGACTACCAAGTCCATGCTCTAGAGCCCATGAGCTGAAACTATTGAGCTGACATGCTGCAACTACTGAAGCCTGCATGCCTAGAGCCTGTGCTCTGCAACAAGAGAAGCCAAGGCAATGAGAAGCCCATGCACTGCAGTGAAGAGTAGCCCCTACTTGTGGAAACTAGAGAAAGCCCACACACAGCAATGAAGACCCAGTGCAGTCATAAATAAATAAATAAAATTTAAAAAGAAAAGATATGGTGCTCAAAGTTCCTACTAATAAAATAGTCAAGCTAAAACAAATTAGATATTGCTCACAACACAACACAACAAAACAGACTAGCAGACATTTAGAAAGATGACATTATGTGCTGAATTGCGCTACCCCTCCCTGAATGAACATATTGAAGCCTCAGACTCCAATTTGACTGTATTTGGAGATTAAGCCTTGAGGGAGGAGTTAAGCTTAAATCAGGTCATAAGGGTGGGGCCTTAATCCACTGGGATTGGTGTCCTTTTAAGAAGAAGAGACACCAAAGTACACTCACTCACTCACTCAGTCTCTGTGTGCACTCAGAGGAAAGGCTTGGTGAGGACACAATGAGAAGGTGGCTCTCTGCAAGCCAGGAAGAGAATTTTCACCAGAAACCAACCCTGGCAACTTGAACTTCCAGCCTCCAGAGATGTGAGACAATAAATGTCTGTTGTTCAAGCACCCCGGTCTGTAGTATCTTGCTATGGCAGCCCAAGGAGACTGATACAGGTGGGTTCTCTCCAGTGTTGGGAAACATGGGGACAGAGGTATGCTTGTTTGTTACTGGAATGGGTGTAATCATTCTAGAGAGCAACCTAGCAGTCTTTAGTTAAATTCAGTTTGCATCTTCCTTAGAGCCCAGACATCTCCCTTTAGGAATATATCCCAGAGAAATTCTCCCACAGCTTCTAAAAGGAGCACATGTGAGAATGTTCATTACTGTGCAGTTTATAATAGTGGGGAGTTAGAGACAACTCAAGTGATCATCCCTAGGGAAATGGACAAGTGGCGGTGAAGTGGATGAATTTCATGGACTTTTCTGCACTAATATGAAGCAACAGATGTCAACAGCACAATGTCCAGAAAAAACAGTAAAAAAAAAATTAAGTCTTGTATATGAAATCTTATTTATTGGGTTGGCACCAACTTATTTATTGACATCATTAAGATGTCATGGAAGAACCAGAAAAACCATTATGGCTAACCTATGTTTTACAAGGATATGGGCATTTAAAAATACATATATTAAACATGCTACATTGCCTGCCAAGGAAGAGGGGAATAAGAAGAGGTTGAGGGGAAAATAACAAAATAAAACACAAGAGGGGCCTTGCCATGGTGCCTGATAATGACGATGTGTTATGAATAGGCATATGATCAACTCAACCTCAATTTTTTTGTACTTCGGGTCTATGAAAAAGAGGAAGAAAAGCGGGTAAGTGACTGATCCCAGCTCATCTAGCTGGGTAATGCTTTCCCACCCTCCCTGTGATAGCAGGCAGAGCACGAGGTTAGCTTACTTCTTGCCAGAGCCGACTTGCTGTCTGTGTAGGTCTTGGCCAGGCCAGGCTGCTGTGGCTTGTGTAGGGCTGAGGGCAAGGCCAGCAAGCCGAGGAGGACCAGGAGCCTCCAGACAGAATGCATCCTGGGTTCTGGGACCTGTGGGTATCAAGAAAGATCAGTTGATACACAGGTGGGTGGCTGCAAGGGTGGCCACCAGGATGAATGGACTCATGGTTTTTGGTAGGAAGATGACACCAGAGTTAGCCTCCGGCATGCTGTGGGGAGGTGTTGTGATGGGCTCTGGCAGCTGCCACTGGGGCTTGCTCACATGGTGAGGGCAGCAGGTGGAACACTGGGGTGAGGCCAGGGATCCAGAGGGAAGCTTGGTTGCTTGGAGACACCCAGTAGAGCCCACTGTTGGGTCATCCAGCAGGAGTCCTCTCCCAGACTCTGCACGGGCTGGGTGTTGGTGACTCTTCAGTGAATAAATGAATGGGTGAGGATGGCTAATCTCAGGCTTCCCAATTGGACTAGGATTTTTCCTAAGGGCAGGATCTTCTATAATGTCTACCACCATGCTTGCTTGCTAGAAATTAAGTGCTGGTGATTGTTTATTGATGACTGAATGACTGAATACATGAAATAGTGAGAATGGTGGTCTCTGTTCAGTTCAATTCAGTCCAGTCACTCAGTCGTGTACAACTCTTTGCGACTCCAGGGACTGCAGCACCCCAAGCTTCCCTGTTCATCACCAACTCCCGGAGCTTACTCAAACTCATGTCCATTGAGAGGGTGATGCCATCCAACCATCTCATCCTCTGTTGTCCCCTTCTCCTTCTGCCTTCAATCTTTTCCAGCATCAGGGCCTTTTTCAATGAGTCAGTTCTTCGCATCAGGTGGCCAAAGTATTGGAATTTCAGCTTCAGCATCAATCCTCCCAAAGAGTATTCAGGACTGGTTTCCTTTAGGATGGACTGGTTGGATCTCCTTGCAGTCCAAGGGACTCTCAAAAGTCTTTTCCAACACCACAGTTCAAAAGCATCACTTCTTCAGTGCTCAGCTTTCTTTATAGTCCAACTCTCACATCCATACATGACTAAAGACCACAGCTTTGACTAGATGGACCTTTGTTGGTAAAGTAATGTCTCTGCTTTTTAATATGCTGTCTAGGTTGGTCATAGCTTTTCTTCCAAGGAGTAAGTGTCTTTTAATTTCATGGCTGCAGTCATCATCTGCAGTGATTTTGGAGCCCCCCAAAATAAAGTCTCTCACTGTTTCCATTGTTTCCCCATTTATTTGCAATGAAGTGATGGGACCAGATGCCATGATCTTAGTTTTCTGAATGTTGAGTTTTAAGCCAACTTTTTCACTCTCCTCTTTCACTTTCATCAAGAGGCTCTTTAGTTCTTCTTCACTTTCTGCCATAAGGGTGGTGTCATCTGCATATCTCAGGTTATTGATAATTCTCCCAGCAATCTTGATTCCAGCTTGTGCTTCATCCAGTCCAGCATTTTGCATAATGTACTCTGCATATAAGTTAAATAAGAAGGGTGACAATATGTAGCCTTGATGTACTCCTTTCCCAGTTTAGAACCAGTCTGTTGTTCCATGTCTGGTTCTAACTGTTGCTTCTTGACCTGCATACAGATTTCTCAGGAGGCAGGTGAGATGGTCTGGTATTCCCATTTCTTGAAGAATTTTCCAGAGTTTGTTGTGATCCATGCAGCCAAAGGCTTTGACATAATCAATAAAGAAGTAGATGTTTTTCTGGAACTCTCTTGCTTTTTCAATGATCCAACAGATGTCAATTTGATCTCTGGTCCTTTTGCCTTTTCTAAATCCAGCTTGAACATCTGGAAGTTCACAGTTCATGTACTGTTAAAGCCTGGCTTGGAGAATTTTGAGCATTACTTTGCTAGCATGTGAGATGAATGCAATTTTGTGGTAGTTTGAACATTCTTTGGCATTGCCTTTCTTTGGGATTGGAATGAAAACTGACCTTTTCCAGTGCCGTGGCCTTTGCTGAGTTTTCCAAATTTGTTGACATATTGCGTGCAGCACTGTCACAGCATCATCTTTCAGAATTTGAAATAGCTCAACTGGAATTCCATCACCTCCACTAGCTTTGTTCGTAGTGATGCTTCCTAAGTTCCACTTGACTTCACACTCCAGGATGTCTGGCTCTATGTGAGTGATCACACCATCGTGATTATCTGGGTCATAATGATCTTTTTTGTACAGTTTTTCTGTGTATTCTTGCCACCACTTCTTAATATCTTCTGCTTCTGTATGGCCCATACCATTTCTGTCCTTTATTGAGTCCATCTTTGCATGAAATTTTCCCTTGGTATCTCTAACTTTCTTGAAGAGATCTCTATTAGTCTTTCCCATTCTGTTGTTTTCCTCTATTTCTTTGCATTGATCACTGAGAAAGGCTTTCTTATCTCTCTTTGCTAGTGTTTGGAACTCTGCTTTCAAATGGGTGTATCTTTCCTTTTCTCCTTTACCTTTAGCTTCTCTTCTTTTCTCAGTTATTTGTAAGACAACCATTTTGCCTTTTTGCATTTCTTTTTCTTGGGGATGGTCTTTATCACTGCCTCCTGTACAAAGTCAGGAACCTCCATCCATAGTTCTTCAGGCACTCTGTCTATCACATCTAATCCTGTGAATCTATTTGTCACTTCTGTTGTATAATCATAAGGGATTTGATTTAGATCATATCTGAATGGTCTAGTGGTTTTCCCTACTTTCTTTAATTTAAGTCTGAATTTGGCAATAAGGAGTTTATGATCTGAGCCACAGTCAGCTCCCAGTCTTGTTTTCCCTGACTGTATAGAGCTTCTCCATCTTTGGCTGCATTTTTGGTTGGTCTCTAAATCCCGCACTAAAGTAAATGTTTCTGAGGACAGGGTGTGAGTTTAATCCATCCTCATGTGTCTAGTGCTTCCCGTGTTTACCATGTGGCAGTTACTAGCAATGTTTGTTAATTGACACAAATGAATGACTGAATCATTGGAAGGGCAGATTGTGGTTAAGATTTACAGGGAGAGGAGAGAGAGCCTTGAAATCAAAGCACTGCAAAGTGTAAGTTTACCTTGTTGCTCTGGGTTTGAGGGTCGTAGAGAATTCAGCTCAAACCCCCTGTCCTCCCCTTCTTAAGAAATGGTATCCCAATCCATCCAGTGGCTCCAGCTGCAGCCCTTGGAGTCCCCCCTGAGTTCTCTTTCCTCATCTCTCACAACCCATCTGTCCAGAAGTCCTGTCAACACTCCCGAAATCTGACTGCATTTAACAGCTCTTCCTCAGTCACCATCATCTTGGCCTGAGTTATTGCAGGTGTGTCCTACCTGGTGTCTCAGCTTCCTTCATGGCCCATTTACAATCTCTTTTGCATACAGCTGCAATCGTTTTGAGACCTAAATTAGACCATGCACTCCTCTGCTTTAAAACCCTCCAAAGTTTCCCAAAGAAAAAGCCAAACTCTATGCAAAGCCTCCCAGAGCCTGCAGGGTCCCTGTGGCCTCTCTGATTGCAACCCCTACCACTCTGCCTCTCCTCTACTCCCCTGCAGCTGCAAAGACCTTGGGGGTCTGGGCCCCACAAGTCAGCTGCCATGAGCCCTGAGACAAAGGCACTTTCCCCTTCCCATGCTCCCCCAACAACGCGGAAATGCAGGTCCTATGTGAATTTCTCTGAATCCCTGGGCCATTCTTGGACACTTCATTTCTGGTTTCGTAAATCAAAAGCATCAGTTCAGGGTGATAGCTTTCCTGATTTGAGGTTCTCTCTCAGGGTTCATGATCCCCTTGAGGATGTTTGTGGAATATCAATTACTTTTAAATGTACTTTTCTAGTCTTCCTGGTCTTGTGTAACCAGCTGGGATTTTGTTATTATTTTGTTAAGAAAATTGGAGAAGAGAAGGCACTGTTGTCCTTGGCTCTTTGGAGGTGTGAACCGGGGGTGAGGGTAGGGGCTGTCAGTCCCACCTCATCACGGGCTGTGGTTCTCAGGGCCACTGAGTGTAAATAAATGATGACATGGAAGGTGTAGACTTTCCAGGTCTGGGGCGTGATTTGGGAACAGGAAGCACTGCTCAGGGGTGAGCCCTGGATTTGGAGTCAGCTTAATGCATAATCACACGTGGTTAAGAGCATGGGCTTCTCAGTCACACGGACCAGGATGCAAATCGTGGCTTTCCCTCCTGGCAGACGTGGTTTCCAGATCTGTAAAAGGAGGAGGAGCATCGTTCAGGGCTATAGTGAGGATTAAGGGGAATCATGCTCAGGGCGATGCTCAAAATCCTTGTAGCTATGATTGCGGTTACTCTCACCCTCGCCTCTCTGAGTCTCAGCTTCCTCACCTGTAAACTGGAGAAGCTGGCGGAGTGAATGACACCACGTACGATTAGCCTGGAGATGGTGCCCAGGACACTGAAAATGCACAGCATGTTAGGGAGCCATCTCTCCTGGGTGCATCTGCAAATGAGCGCATGGCTGTTTGGGCAATTCTACCAGGAATTACAAGGCAGGGCTGTGTGCCTCCGGTGCCTGGAGGGAGTTTGCAGATGTCCAATCAGATGGTAGGCTTCGTGCTCATTCATTCAACAAGCAAAGCACTGAAGTGTTGAATGCTGTGTCAGGCACCATGGCTCTGAGCATCCAGGCAGGTTCCTCATCCTCATGGTGCTCACATACCCACGGGGAGACAGACAGTCTTCAGTGAGCACGTGCTTATGAAGCTTGGCTCTGCTGTGGAGTGGCGGTGGGAGGAGCTAAGCCAGGGCACAGTGAGGGGAGACCTGGCTGGTGGGGAGGGGGTAATCAGAGAAAAGACCTGCCCAAGAAGGTAGAGTTGACATTTAAGGGAAAGACTACAGCTAGCTGAGTGCTGTCCCACCTCTGGCCCTGCTGGTGCTCCTAGAGAAGGAGGTGCTGGAGGGATGCTCAGCTCCCCTGTAAGCAGCTACCTACGAGGATGGTGATGATATTTATCTGATGGCCTCATTCACCGTGCTAAGCCTGCCATACATGAGGGAACGGGGACCCGGAGAAACCCAGCAGCCTGCCTTCCCAGAGCAGTGAGGTGCTGTTTCCCTTTGGAAGATGGAGCTGCTGGACACCCCAGACTTCACCCATTAGCAATCCCAATACTATTTCAAATAACTTTCCTTAGAACAGGCTTCTTTACGTTTTGGGGAGACATTTGGAAATGTGATGAAATCTTGGGTTTGTGATGATAAACATATATGTACTTGGTTTAAAAATGTTGCTCACAGTAGCAGAATTTCTGTGGTCCCCCTAAGGCATGTAGGTAATTGGCTTTCAAATTGTGGTGTTGGAGAAGACTCTTGAGAGTCCCTTGGATTGCAGATGTCCAATCAGATGGTGGGCTTTTGATTCTGGGAGATCAAACCAGTCAATCCTAAAGGAAATCAATCCTGAATATTTATTGGAAGGACTGCTGCTGAAGCTGAAACTCCAATCCTTTGGCCACCCGATGTGAAGAGCTGACTCATTGGAAAAGACCCTGTTGCTGGGAAAGATTGAGGGCAAGAGGAGAAGGGGCGACAGAGAATGAGATGGTTGGATGGCATCACTGACTCAATGGACATGAGTTTGAGCAAATTCAGGGAAATGGTGATGGACAGGGAAGACTGTCATGCTGCAGCCCATGGGGTTGCAAAGAGTCGGACACAACTGAGCAACTGAACAACAACAGTTGGCTTTCCAAGAGCTTGACTTGGAGGAACATTGATTTGTTCACTCAACCACTATTTCTTGTGGGCCCACTATGTGCCAGATACTGTACTTGGCTTGGGCAATAACAGGATCTCTGCTTCTCTTGCAGCTTATAGTCTGGTGAGAGAATCAGGACAAAAGATGAATAATACATGAAATAATTACAAATTGTATTGAGGGGGTAAAGTGAGGTGAGACTGGGAATTGCAGGGAGGTCACTTTAGACAGGGTTAGGGAGGTTCTCTGGAGAAAGTAGCCTCTTAACTGGATCCAGGAGAAGGAGATGGAACTTGCCTTGGGTACTTATGTAAGAGGTGCCAGCAGGTGGAACGGAAGGCTAAAGGCCCTGCAGTGGGAAGAGGCTCACTAGGTCAGAGGAACAAAAGAACTGGGTGTGGCTGGGACCATCAGTTAGCGGCCATGTGTCCAGAAGAGGCCCCGGCTCACATCCATGGCTCCAGGGAGGGGCATCCAGCCGAGAAAGGGGACAGGCGGCCCTGGCAGAATGATGGCTGCGCAAGTGCTGTGTACGAGTGCCCTCCTGTGGCCATTGGGAGTGGCTTCCCCCATCTCCTTGCACTCTAAGACAGCTTAAGGTCCCAGGGCAGAGGTCTTCAAACTTCAGGGAGCAGCAGAGTGGGTAACAGGCAGCCTCCTGCGCCTCAGTCAGCAGGGTTTGGGACAGGCCTGCTTGGTCCACTCATTGAGAATCACTCGTCCAAGGAATGGGATCCATTATTCATTGATATGTTATTTATCACACAAGATTAGAAATTTAACCCACATACAAATTTCCCTAAAAGTGGAGGTGGGGGCCTTTCTGAATGGAATATTGGAATTTAACAAAAAATGGTGACAGTGGGTTCTACCGTGGCCTGGAGAAGGGGAAGAGAAGATAGAAGAGCTGGGGTTTCCAGGGCATGGCAGTACTTTTGGAGGGATGGGTGGTCCTTGTGAAAGTGCAGATTTCTAGGCCACCCCTGAGCTATGGAGTCAGAGTCTCTCTGCAGGTGGGACCTGGGAACGAGCTTCTGGGCCATCCTGCTCTACAGGGAGCAGGAGGCCCGTTTAGCTGAAATAAGAGTGAAGATATCAGTCAACATTTGTTGAGTGCTGACTGTGCATGGGGGGGCCATCTAAGTGCTTTACTTGTAATTGCTTAGTTAGTCCCCCACACCACCTTCTGAGGTAGGTACTGTTGTTATTGGCCCCCCTTTGCAGAGGCACAGAGAGGTTAAGAAAGATTCCCAAAGTCACCCAGCTATGGGAGGTGGGGCTGGGGCAGGAACCAGGCAGCCAGACCCACAGGAGGGAGATCAGAGGAGCTGTCACTCATTTCCCACCAAGCTCCCCAGCCTACACTCCTCTATGCCCCCCAACACCATCCATAGCCCCCACAGGCAGCACAAGGAGAGGCAGGAAGAGTAACAAGAGCAGACGCATTGAACTCCGAATCAGTGCCAGGCTCTGTTCTAAGCATTCTTTGCAGATTAATTTGATGACTCCTCCCAATAACCCTTGAGGCCTGCTTTGTTGTTGCCCCATTTCACAGATGCAAAGCCTGAAACACAGAGAGATGGGGGCACTTGCCCACAGACACACACCCATAAGTGTGAAGCTGTCTGATTATGGTAGGTGCTAGTTTGTCTCTGGATAAATTGACTTACAGTCCTCACCCTTCGTTCTGGGCTCTGTGAGCCTGCCTTGTCCAGTGGCATTTCCTCTCGTATTCTACAGAGACCCTAAAGAGTCCGTGGGACCTGCATGGTGAATATCAAAGATTTTCAATGAGTCGGAGTTGCTGGTGCACCAGGGGAGTGAAGACTGCAGGTCTTCCCACAACCGTGCACGCTCTGGACCACAAGGGGGCAGAAGCTGACTCCATCCAGCCCAGGGGCCTGCACAGAGGAGGTGTTCTCAGGAGGACGGTGGAAGGCGGGTCATCCAGGAGCACCAGCCATTCAGGGCCACAATGTTGGGCCAGTGGGAAGGAGAGAATGTGCCTGAGCCCTTACTACACACATCAGACCCCAGCATCCATTGTAAGAAGTTAGAAAAAGAGTCAGCTAAACCCAAAGGGAGCAGAAGCAAGGAAGTAATAAAAATCAAAGTAGAAACGAATGAAATAAATGCAGAAAAATAATAGAGAAAATCAATAAAATCAAAAGCTGTTTCTCTTAGAAGATTAATAAAATTGAAAAAAATCTTGGCAGAGAGATTAGGAAAGAGAGAGGACACAAGTGACCAATATTGGAAATGAAAGGGGTGGCAGTATTACAGACTTCACAGATATTAAAAGGTTAAAGAAATATTATGAAGAATTCTACAACTTAGACAAAAATAAAGTCCTTGAAAGACACAAATTACCAAAGCTTCTCTAGAAGAAATAGATGACCTGAAAAGCTCTGTATCTATTACAGACATTGAATTTGTAGAAAAAGTCTTAGCACACAGAAACACTAGGCTAAGATCATGTCATCACCAAACACGACATTATTATCAAGCTACTCCAGAAAACTGAAGAGGAAGGAAGACTTATCAAGTTCTTCTATGAGGCCAGCCTTACCCTAATACCAAAACCAGACTAATACAGACCAATGTCCATTGTGAACACAGAGACAACCCCCCCCCTGCCAAATTTTAGTGATTTGAATATGGCAGTGTACAAAAAGGGTAACATATCTTGACTATGTAGGGGCTTATCTCAAGAATGAAATATTGGTTTGGCATTTGAAAATCACCACATTAACAAACTAAAGAAAAATTACACAACTCAGTAGATACTGAAAAAGCATTTCATAGATCTCCAACATCTAGATTTGATAAAAACTTTCATCTTGCTAAGAATTGAAGGGAACTTCCTCAGTCTGATAAAGAGCATCTACACAAAACCTACAACTAATATTGTACACAAAACCTATAACTAACGTTATAGTTAATGGTGAAAGATTAAATGCTTCCCCAGTAATTTCAGGAACCAGACAAGGATGTCTGCTCTCACCACTTCTGTTCAACGTTGTTCTGGATGTTCTACCTAGACAGGAAAGGAAATTAAACATCTGGATCAGAAAGAGAGACATCAACTAGCTTTATTCATAAATGATATGAGCATCAACACAAAGTTTGATGGACTCTACAGAAAAGTCACTAGAACTAATGCGTGAGCTTAGCAGAGTTACAGAATACAAGATCAAGAAACAGAATCAATTACATGTCTACATACTAGCCATGAACGATTGGAAACTGACATTAAAGCAGTACTATTCTGATAACATTAAGAATGTTAAATACTTTGGAATAATATGGCAAAATGTGTGTAAGATCTGTACACTGAAAACTATAAAATATCGCTGAGAGACATTTTATTTTATTTTATTTTTATTTTTTTATTTTATTTTTTTTTCTGAAAATGTCTTTATTTTTTAGAAAATGGATTCCAGGAAGGTTAAAAAGCAATACCAGAGGGTATAGAGGTGCAGAACTGGATGTAGTCATTCAAAGCATTCAATTAAGAATATGGCAATATAAATACCTGAAAAGCATCTCTTAGGTGTTTGAAACAAAATGTATAAGTCATTTCTAACTATTTGGAGCTTTACAGACAGAAAATGGTTAACATTTCAAAGTCCTGGAAGCTTTTTCCTTGGTTAATAACATTAAATGGTTTGCCTTTGATCAAATTCCTTTCTTTTTAAACATGGATAAAAGTATTACATAGGTCCACTGTTAAGACGACATGTTGCAAATTAAATCTGGTATAATGTATTCCAACAAAGCTTAGAAAATAAAAGGTGTTGTGGTGGCTTTGGACTAAGTTTAATAGTCGTCTCCTCGGCTGACAACTTCTTTACATGTTGGATGCAAAAGTATGGTATGTTCAAACTGTGCTGTGTATGATCCTTTAATGTCACATAATGGTGGATATGGGTCTACAATGCCCAAGTCACACAGATTCTTCAGAGCCATCAAGTATTTACTTTCTCCCAAACGATCCAGCCATCTGCGGCAGAAGGCAAGAGTGCCAAAGTTTTCATTGATGACGTTTAGCAAGTGTTTTGTTCTTGGAAGCCTTATTGGCACATGTCCAACATCAAAATTTTTCATGTAATGTGAACATTCCATATCATCATGAACCACACCTTTTCCTGTGCTACCAAAGGTTTCGATGGCATATACTTCTCCTTCCTCAATTCTTGTTGCCTCTCCTCCTTTCACAATGGGCACTGTTTTCCCAGCATGTATTCTATATGGCCCGATTGAATGTCCATTTAGATTACGGATTGGTTTCACTTGATATGTCTTCCCATCTATTTCAACTTCATAGGATTCCATAACTTCTTGGATAGCCTCACCAACTTCACAGAGACGAACATCAATTCTGGCACACTTTATTCCAGTGTTAGTGGCATCTTTTACAGCTTTTAATAATGTATCATATTTGGGATTAAAAGTGACAGTAAAAGCACAATCGATAATCCTACCACTTACATGTGTTCCAAAGTCTATCTTACAGATGTCATCATACTGTAATACTGTTGTGTCACCAGCATTGGGAGTATAATGGGCAGCACAGTTATTCAGAGAACACCCAGTAGGAAATGCCAAGCCTGCATTTAATCCATTCTCTTTTATTAATTTTCGTGAACAGTCTTCCAACTTCTCACAGATTTCTATCATTGTCATCCCAGGCTTGATCCAGCTCATAACATATTTTCTAACTTGTCGATGTGCTTCTGCAGCTTCTCGAAAATCATTCCAAATCTCTTCACTAGCTTGATCTAATGCTTTCTTTTCTTCACTTGTAGCTCTCCAAGCAGCTGTTCGCCCATCTTGAGTGGGTGGGTATTCGCATTCTTGTCCTTTGGGAAATACACCATTAGGATACAGGTCACATATTGGAACTGAGGGAGGGTCTGTTTGAACTTTTGGTCCTCTCTTCTTCTTCTTCTTTTTCTTCTTCTTTCCAGCTGCTCCATCTCCATCACCATCTGCATCTTCATCGTCATCATTGCTGAGAGACATTTTAAAAGATCTAAATAAATGGAGAGATGTGTTCTGTTGGAAGACTCAATATTGTTAATAAGTTTTCTTCTCCGGTTTGATTTCAGACTCAATGAAGTTCCATTAAAAATCCTTGCAAGATTGTGTAAAATTGATAAATTTATTCTTAAAATTCACTTGGAGATGTTAAGGAGTTAGAGTAGTTAAAATAACTGTGAAACAAAGCAAGAGCAAGTTAGGTATAAGAAGTTTTCGTGATAGGAAATAATACCAGGTGGAGCCTTTGCTAAGTGCCAACAGAAAATCATAATGCATACCCCTTGGAGTTCTAGAACAAGGCCACACCATCTGCTGCACAGAACTATATATCATTTAGAAAATAGCACCTAGCTTGATACCAGCCCCTGGTAGACAACTGTGTCTGACTGTGGGCTCTCAAATAACCGTGTGGCCAGAACTACTCCTCATGACCTTGGTACAGCCCGAACCAGCAAATAAGCCAAAAAGTCAGGTTGGCCCAGGATCATACATCATACACTGGAAGTGTCCTATCCAGGATTAGTCCTGAGCAGTTCAGAGGGTACAAATAAGGTACATAAGCAGGTGACCCAGATCCAATGTCACCTCTCATTTTTGCATTGGCATCTTCTCCTCGACATCTATGGCCTGATAGAAGTTTTCTACAACCAACTCAGAGAGGAGAAAAATTTTTGAAATTTGATTCATGAGTGGATCATCCTGGTATGCTGATATGACATGAAAAAGATCTGTTCAGCACTACAGCTCCTCTCACAAGGAGCCCAGACCATCTCTCCAGACAGAGCTTTAGGCCGTGTACCTGTCACCTGCTCTGTGCAGAGAGAGTGGCCTGAGCTAAGGTTAGACATGGACTTGCAGGCTGTGATGAAGAGCTCATTGGTCAAAAGACTGGAAGGAACAATATTGGATGATCGAGGATATTGGATGGGTCTGGGGAAGAGGTGCATGAATGGACAATGGGAGTGAATATCACTATAAATGGAAGTTTTTGTCCCCCTGAAATTCATATGTTGAAACCTAACACCCAATGTGATGGTATTTGGAGGTGGGGCCTTTGGCAGATGATTAGAAAATGAAGTTTTCAGGATTACTGTCCTTGTAAAGAGGCGCCAAAGAGCTCCCTTGCCCCTTCTGACATGTAAAGGCACAGCAAAAAAATGGCCATCTATGAACCAGCAAGTGAAGGCTCACCAGACACAGAATCTGTCATTTCTTTAATCTTTGACTTCCCAGCCTGCAGAAGTATAGAAATAAATTTCTGTTATTTATAAGCCATTCAGGCTAAGGTGTCTTATTATAGTAGCCTGAATAGACTGAGACAATACAAAGAATGTGAATATGTGTGTGTATGTCTGTGTGTGTGATCAGTTCCCCTTTTATTTATTATTATTATTATTTTCTTATTTATTATTTTTAAACATTGAAGTAGAGTTGATTTACAATGTTGTGCTAGTTTCTGGTATGTAGCAAAATGATTCAGTTATATATATATATATACAGATTGTTACACACGTATCTTTTCTTTTGAATACACATTTGTTTATGATTTTTGGCTGTGCTGGATCTTTGTTGCTGTGCATGGGTTTCTCTCGTTGTGGAGCACGGGCTTGGCTGCTCCGTGGCATGCATAACCTTCCAGGACCAGAGATATAACCTGTGTCCCCTGCATTTGCAGGCTGACTCTTAACCACTTGACTGCTGAGGAAGTCTTATATTCCTCTTCAAATTTCTCCCATTATTGTTTATTACAGGATGTTGAATATAGTTCCCTGTGCTCTATAGCAGGACTGTGTTGTTTGTCTATTTTATATATAGTAGTTTGTATATGCTAATCCCAAACTCTTAATTTATTTCTCCCCACCACCTTTCCCCTTTGGTAAACAAAAATTTGTTTTCTGTGTTGTGAGTCTGTTTCTGTTTTGTAAACAAATTCATTTGTATATTTTAGATTCCACATATAAGTGATGTCATATGATATTTGTCTTTGTTTGACTTACTTCACTTAGTATGATAATCTCCACTTCTGCCCGTGTTACTGCAAATGGCATTATTTCATTTTTCTTTATATGGCTGATTGCTATTCCATTGTATATATATATACCACATCTTCTTTAGATGTTCATCTGTTGATGGACACAGATTGCTTCCATGTCTTGGCTATTGTTTATAGGGCTGCTATGAACATTGCTGTGCTTGTATCTTTCTGATTTAGAGTTTTCTCTGGATATAGGCCCAAGAGTGGGATTGCTGGATCATATGGCAGTTCTTTTTTAAAGGAAGCTCCATGCTATTTTCTATAGTGGCTGCACTAATTTATAGTTCCACCAACAATGTAGGAGGGTTACTAAAAGGTGTGAATCTTTGTGTTGCACCAGTGCCCACCAGACAGCATTCATTGCGGAAGAGTCAAAACCAACCAACTGGCTGAGATGACTCAGAGGGTAGATGCCAGACAGCCTCTGTCCTCAGCCACTGAGTGCTGGTCTCTCTTCTTAGCAACGTATCTCCACCTAGGGCACACTTGGGTTTCACTCCACCCGAATATTTATCTAAACTAGACAAATTGACCCCAGGTATTATAGAGGCCACTATTCTTTGATCATCTATGCAGGGTTTGTTCATTTTGAATTTAGTTCATTTCAATGACTTAAAGAAAAAGTGTGGATTTCACGTAACTGTTGTTTTATTGTTGAAACAGCGGTCTTTCAATTCTCAGTCCTAACCAATGTGGAAAGCTTTTTCTGTAACATTAAAAAAAAAAAAAAAAAGAACCAACTTTGTTTTGGGATACCATAAGGGTAAATAGGCATTCTGTCAGACCACAGATAGTGATGATGGCTGAATCACTAGGGACAGAAAGGCAAACCTGTATCAAGAAGATGTGCTTATTACAGTGAGTAGAAATGACTGATTCTTCTCAACCTGCCATAACCTGGCTGGATGGTGTTCTTCCTTCCCCCTGGAATGGTGGTATATTAAGGGTTTATCAGAATTAATGTTTAATATTCAGAGAGTATTGGGCATAATGTAAATGAAAATAATAGCATGTTTTTTTCTTTGCAAGCAGTCAAATGTATAAATTACTTGTGACTTTAGGGCCTGCTCAGGCTCAGTCTCTTATAGACTATTTCCAGCTGGACAAGGATTATTGCTGTGCATGCCCAGTATTAAAACCTGATAGATCAGACTACACGTACTCTAGGAAGGGCATCTCAGGTTGCACAGTCATTTGATATCTCATAGTTAGATGGTCATCTCTACCAGGACTCAGTTTCAAGACAGGAGCTGTTTTTCAAAATCAAAACAGTTATCTGCACAATAGGATAGTACTTTCCTCCAAAACGCTGGAGCTTTCTCCAAAATTCTGTGCTGTGTTTCTCTTATTACAGTTTGCCAGAACATCAATACAACACCCTTGTTTGCTAAAGATACTGTAAAAGGATAATTGGCTCTGTCTTGGTCATAAGGGCAAAGTAGTAGAGAAGCTTGAACTGCTTGGTGGAGAGACTTTTCTTGCTCTGATTCCTACTCAAATCTGGTACCTTACGAGTTAGTACATGCAATCAGAAAAGCACTTTTAACTGTGATATGTATGTGTGTGTGTGGGTGCTCAGTCATGTCCAATTCTTTGTGACCCATGGATAGTAGTCCACGAGGCTCCTCTGTCAACAGGATTTTCCAGGCAGGAATACTGAAGTGGGTTGCCATTTCATTCTCCAGAGGATCGTCCCAACCTAGGGATTGAACCTTAGTCTCTTGTGTCCCCTGCATTGGCAGGTTCTTTACCGCTGGCACCACCTGCGAAGCCTTAGTTGTATTATATATTGTCTTAAAAATCAAAATAGATCATGAAGCTTTGTGTCTTTTTGTAAGAATAGGCATTGCAAGGGCACAACAATTTTTATTTATCTTGGAGGGACACCCTGACATGCTCCAAACCATTGTCCTTTCAAGTTTCATCACAGTGGTGGGGTCCTGGGTTTTCATGAAATTTTGTCTCATCTTTTTGCTCTTGAGTAGTTTGATAATGCATTTAAATTTCTTGCTAATTTCTGCTCACCACATCTAACAAGCGTAATGTTAACAGTGTATTGGATGTATGTAAAGTTCTTTGATGTCAAGATAATCAATATTTTTGCAAGCCATATTATTATTATCTTAAAATTGTACACTTCTATTATTTACTTATTTTTGGCTGTGCTGGGTCTTTGTTGCTGTGTGTGGCCTTTCTCTAATTGCATTGGTCGGGGGCTGCTCTTTAGTTGTGGTGCATGACCTTCTCATTGTGTTGGCTGCTCTTGTTGCAAAGCAAACGCTCTAGGGCGAGTGGCCTTCAGTACTTGTGGTGCATGGGATTAGTTGCCCTGCAGCGTGTGAAATCTTCCTGGACCAGGGATTGAACACATGTCCCCTCCATTGACAGGCAGATTCTTAACCACTGGACCACCAGGGAAGTCCAGCAAACTATATTATGGTAGAGAGCAAGATGCTCACTGACCCAAAGCAAAACTGTGAAGGTGTGTTGAGAGCATTGACAAGTAAAAGCAAGCTGATTCTGATTGTTCCTACAGCTTGGTATAGGGTCAAAAAATGTTTCCCAGGGCAATAGTGGATCCCAGGTGCCAGGGGCTGTGGACAGTGAGCAGTCGTGTTAGGTGGGGATGAGATAATAATATGATTTTCTTTTTCAATGTGTCAGTTTGGCTAGGCTACAGTCCCCAGTTATTTAATCAGGTACAAATCTAACTGTTTCTTTGAAGGGAGTTTCCAGATGTAATTAAAGTCCATAATGAGATGATTTTATGTAAATGAGGTTATCTTGGATGATTTAGGTAGGACAAATTCAATCAGTTGGAAGACCTTTAAAGCAATGCTGAGGGGGAGGGAGAGAGAGAGAGATAGAAGGAGACAGAGAATAAGAAGAACAAGAAGGAGGAACAGAAGGAAAAAGAGAAGAAAGATTTCTTGTGGGATGCAGCTTCAGTTCTGGCTTTTCCCTTCCTGGCAGCTTTACCTACTGGTTTTGGTCTTGCTTAACCAACCTCCATAATTACATAAGCCAATTTCTCAAGAGCTTGAGCTTGCACTCTCTCTCTCCTCCCTCTTCTGTAAATTGATCCTGCATGTTACAAGTATCAGCATCCTTTTGTCTCTCAAATCTAAATTATAACCTTTGTCTCTTCAACTCCTCCAACTGCTTTTGGTTTATTATCCTGTGACAAGAGAAAACTCCAGGAGTTTCTGCTTGCCATTGTCTCCTAAAACAATTCTCACTCTATAGATCAGAGAGCCATCTGGGGATTCTGTCAGTTGCTAATTATATCTCTTCCAATTATACATGAATGAACTGGGGAAATAATCACAGAATGGGTCCCCATAATTATCGGGTCCACTCTGAATCAAACT
Source organism: Odocoileus virginianus (assembly GCF_023699985.2). Classification (NCBI taxonomy): domain Eukaryota; kingdom Metazoa; phylum Chordata; class Mammalia; order Artiodactyla; family Cervidae; genus Odocoileus; species Odocoileus virginianus. Next base: position 58,244,283 of record NC_069682.1, on the reverse strand, counting down.
TGTACCAAAATCCTATTTATCACTTGAAAAACAGAAGCCCATTTTAACTAGTGGACCTGGAAAGTTGGGTTCCCAGAAAATTACATAAATTTGCAGCCAGTATCTCACATTCCCAAAAGTTTGGGATATTTTTTTCCATAGTACACCATGATTGTGATAAATGTCAATGGGCCAATCTGGGAGAGACTTGAAGGAAGATTTACGGTATACACTGTGGCCACATTGCAGGATCCTTTGCCTTCCTTTCCATCAGCGTCTTCCTGATTCTGAACTAACTTATAACTGGAAACTGGATGAGAGGCTCTGATTCTCCCTTTTGGCAACCCAAGTCAGGTTTCTGGATACCAAACTTGCAGAGTCCCCTGATCAATTAACATTTAGTAGATGGACTAGTTCCTTTTTGGGAGACTGATCAGTTAGCAACTGCCAAGTAGTCCAATGACCAATTTATCCTTGCTATTCATTAAAATGAGCTTGCCATCTTGTTTCTGCCAATTAAGCTCTGCTCTTGCTTTCTGTTTTTCTTATATCTCATCATCCCAATTGAAATAAAGAAATCCTTCTCTCTCTCTCTTTTTGCAGCACCACATGGCATATGGGATTTTAATTCTCCAACCAGGGATCAAGTCTGTGCCCCCTGCAGTGGAAGCATGGAGTCTTAACCACTGGACCACCAGGGAAGTCCCATTAACCATTTTTTTAGGGAGGCCTTCTCAATGGTCACATTTCCCAGGAAACAGAAAGCCATCATAGAGCTCTTCAAGGATACTGATGCTCTTCTTCTAATGTAAACTATTTCTCAATTTTCTAGTGAAAAGATGTTCTTTGGGCCCCCTCAGGAGATAATGGTGTTGGGGGAGGTGCATGTATTTGCAAAAGATAAATCCACTCCAATAGTCCTATCTCCCAAACCTTTGGGAGACTTACTTTAAGACTTCGTTAAGTAAACCTTTAAAGCCTGGAAAGTTCTAGCATCTCAACCACATTGGATGAAGGCCATTGTTGAGTTCAATTTCCAGTAACCAACATAATAAACTATTAAAGCCATTTTCAATTGTCTGGAACTAGCACTAAATTCAGAACTTTTCATAAATGTACCCATCAATTAATTGAGTACTACCCATTGCTATATTCTATCTTCCTTGGTCTAATGTATTTAGAGTCACTTGCTACAATATTCTCCATATCTGCTTAAATAAATTGTCAAAAATTGAAATTAAGTGTAAAAGTTGTTTTATCTTTTATTTTTGTCCCCCCAGAGCATGCTGAGATCTGAACCTAGTAGTGGGTCTAGTGGCAGTAGAAGTGGTAGGATGAGTTGAGGAGTAACCCTATGAACTTGGAAGCAAAGCTCTGAGGAAGGGACTCCTATTGGCTGGTGCAGTATTCAGAAAAGGGTTTTGATAAGGCTGGTTTTAAGAACATTAAATAAAAACCTGTAAACTCAATCTGACTTCCCCTAGCTGAGTGAAGAACCCTTGCCAGGTGATGCTCAGAAGAATAGAAATAAACAGGAGATAGGAATTTTCTTTTCTCCTCCTCCAGCTTTGTAATCTCCCTCTAGTAGCTTCTGTTGGCAGACCCTAACAAGGAGCAAACCAGCGAAGAAGACACGCGGCTTGCAGTGTCCCAGAGCAGCATGGCAAAGCAGAGTACATAATGATAGATTTGGAAGCAAGAGGCAAAATCTTAATAACCGACATGGTTTATTTAGAAGAGTAAGTGATGTAATATTGTAAAATGCACAGAAGAGTGCCAGGTATGAATCAAGGTAGTGATGAGGAAGAAAAAAAGGGGGCAGAGCAGGAAGGGGGTAGGTTAGGTTGTCATCCAAAGTGCTAACTGCTAATGGATTGAGAAACATGAACACTGGATAAGGGTTCTTTGGTGCTGGACACAAAGAGGTTCATAGATGGCCTAGGGCAAGATATTTTGAGGAGTTAGGGGAGGAAACCAGATTATCCAGAACTGAACAGTGGAAGAAGGTGAAGAAGTAGAAGTAGTGAATAGCTGTATGTCTTTTGAGTCTGGTGATGGGTGGAATAAAAGTGGGGATACTAAAACAGACAATTTTTCTTTCATAAAGCACAAAACTTGTAGACTGTTCTAGTTTGAGAGCACTTAGAGGATGAGATCGACACTCTCATCCTCTGGGAGGTCTCTGGGAGGAGACCGTGGCCCAGAGCAGCGAGCTACCCAAGGTCACAGAATCAGTTTAGAAAACAATTCAGATCAGACAGGAAGACTTGGTTCTTAGCTTTTGGGAAACTCTGTATCGATGTGTTCTGGCATTTCTGAGATAAAGGCTAAATCAACCCAGGCATCTTCTTCCATCTTGTGAACTTTTGTTGACATAACCAGACCCACTGCCATCTCTGGTTATTGTTGTCCCTGCTCACACGGTGCTATGGAAGCTGGACAGTCCACAGGTCAGAGCTGCAAAAAATTTATTGCGGGAAAATTATAGTGAATCAATATATGGATTCTGGTGAGATTTATAGGGAAATAGTCTCTATACCAAGAGGAGTAGTGAGTCTTTGGGTCCAGGGCAGGTAATGAAATTCCAGGCAGCAGCTGAATAATCAACATGAACATCTACATAGGTGATGGCCTGGAGCTTGGAGGACATTCCAGGGAGACCAGCCAGAACCTGACTCTGTATGAAATAATCAAGATATTAGTTAACTTCATACCCTTTCTAAGGAGGTTGTAAGACAGTGCTGAGTCTTTCCCCTTCCCCCACCTTCCTTCACATTGGTACAGCTGTCCGCTATCCATGGTGCTGAACTATATTCCTATCCTGACGCGCATGCTCTGCCTATCACTGAATAACAAATTCTTGCTGTTTTCTGGACTCTCTTCAACTAAGGTGAATCTTGCTCCTCACTTTGGCCTACTTCATGACAGAAAGATGTAAAGTATTGCCAGATGCTTTGGTTGATCAAAAGACATATTTCTTACGTTTAATATTGGCAACTCATTCACATTTGTAAAACAATGGGTTGGCTAAAAAATTGGTTTGGGTTTTTCTGAAGTGTTATAGAGAAGCCTGAATGAACTTTTTGGCTAACCTAATGCTTTCTATGTCAGTGGGCTAAATAAAATATAGGGGACAAAGTTTGGGACTTCTATCCCAAACAGAATGGGATGCCTAAATATATTGATGGGGATAAAATGAGATGCTATAGGCCTTTCAAAAGTTTGCAAATGGCAGCAAACTAGCTTAGTTAGGGCTGCATGTCTAATATGGCAGCCACTAGCCACACGTGCATATTAAGCACTTAATATTGAAATGTGCTGTAAGTATAAAATACACAATAGTTATCAAGGATTTGGTACAAAATATAGAATGTAAAACATTCCATTAATATTTTATATTGATTATATGTTGACATGGTAATATTTTAGATATATTGGCTAAATAAAATTTATTACTAAATATAATCTCTTTCTTTTTCCTTAGAAAATGGCATTACTGGGGCACTTAAAATTATGCATGTGTTTTGTGTGTTACATTTCTGTTGAACCACACTGGTTTATTAATAGACTATTCTGTAACTAAGGTAATCAACCCAGGGACATAGATCCAATTGTGATGTTGACTATTCAGTTTCTTAAGTCTCCTGTCATGGATGGCATCTACTACTTGGTGGCTCAATTTATCACATACACCTTGTCTCCAGAAAGCATGTGTATAGTTCATTACAAACATCACTACCCCTCGGAGGAGGATGCCTCCATCCCCCATGAGTCCTATGTCCAGGCACCCTAAAGTTCTCCCCATTGGAGAGAGCATCAGATGCTTTCCCATCCCTGTGTGTTTGCACATGCTGTGTATCCTTTGCTTTATTATTATTAATTTGTTTATTTATTTATTTTTGGCTGTGCTGGGTCTTCAGCACACAGGCTCTTCATTGCTGTGCAAGGGCTTGCTCTAGTTGCAGCAAGTGGGGGCTGCTCTCTAGCTGTGGTGCACAGGCTTCTCATTGGGGTGGCTTCTCTTGTTGCAGAGCATGGGCTGTAGAGTGCTCAGGCTTTAGTAGTTGGGGCACACAGGTTTAGTTGCCCCATGGCATGTGGGATCTTCCCAAACCGGGGATTGAATCTGTGTCCCCTGCACTGGCAGGTGGATTCTTAACCACTGGACTACTAAGTAAGTCCCTATCCTTTGCTTTTAATGTCTTTTACCACAAGAAAACTCTTAATCATCCCTCATCACCCAGTTTAAATCCTGCCTCCTCTGTGAAGTCCCCCTTGATCTTGCTTCTATACTTCCACAGAACACTTTACTGCACATAAAATTTTCTATTTATTTGTCTTATCCTTCAATAGGCTGGGGGCTCTTGAGGTTATAAGCCCTGTGTGAGTCTTTGTAATCTGGCACCTGGGATAAAACAGGGAAAAAAATAAATTCTTTGTCTTCATGAAGTCTACATTCTAGTGGAGAAGACAGAAAATAAACAGGTAGTATGGTAGGAAATCAGATAGTAAAGAATGTTATGATGGAAAGTAAAGTAAGGAAGAGAGTGGGAAATATGTCTCTTTTCGAGAGACCTGAGATTGTGACACTGAGCAGAGTGTATCAGCACAGAATAATTGCAAAAAGTATATGACACATGAATAATGGCATCTCCTTTTACAGAAACCTCCTTCTTTTCTCCATCAAACATCACCCTTGTAAAGATGCTTCCAATAGCTGAGCCCTTTCCAATGTGACTGCAGTCACATTGCTCTTCTTTCTTTGCTTCAAAAAGGAAATCTTTCTGCTTCAGGACTTTTGCTCATGTTCATCCTCCTGCCAGTGATGTTCTTTCCCAGGGTTTGGTACAGCTCCTGCTTTATAATTCAGGGCTCAGCTGAAAGATCCCCTCAAAGGGACTTCTGCCTGCTTATGTTCTCTTAATTTGATGTGTTCCTCCCTGCATCCATCCCAGTCACTTTCCTCCTATTTGGTTTTTTTTACCGTACTCACCATTCTCTGGAATTTAGTTGACTGTGTATTTATTTCCTAGTTCATTGTTAGTGCGCTCAACTAGGATACAAGGTCAGGAGAGAAGAGTCTTGTGTTGTTCATGGCTGTATCCCTCATATCCAGCACATGTGTGTGTGTGTTAGTCGCTCAGTCGTGTCCAACTCTGCAGCTCCATGAACTGCAGCCCACCAGGCTCCTCTGTCTATGAAATTCTCCAGGCAAGAATACTGGAGTGGGTTGCCATTTCCTTCTCCAGAGGATCTTCCTGACCCAGGGATTGATGCTTTACCATGTGAGCTACCAGGAAAGCCCCATCCAGCACATAGTAGATCCTTAACTTGAAATTTCATGAATGAATGACATAATGCCTCTAGACGCCAAGCATCATCACTAAGGAGTGGAATATGCTCCGATGTCTTACCAGACTGGTACAAACATGGCTTCTTCACTTTGAAGCTATTTCAATGGTGGCTTGGTACCCATTCTGCTGCAGCAGCCAATCTAGAATGCAAAACAGATGGCTCAGAACAGTGGGAGTGAAGGCAGATCAGAGAGACCAAAGGGAATTCCCTCTGCTTTAACTGGGGGTGGGCAGGGTGGGGGAGTGAGCCAAAGGCTTGAAGACAGGAAGCTGGAGCTGTCACTAGCGGTCACTAGCTGTCTTTGACCACTTCACTGACAGTTCTGGGCCTTCTTTTCCTCATCTATATATTGGGAACAACTATCCTTCCCAAGTAAATCACTGAAGAGTGAGACAGTAGAGGAAGCTGGCATTATAGCAGCCAGAGTCTCCATTTGCCTGGCCATCTCCCCATTGTGGTGGCCCAGAATCATCAGGGTGAGATTGAACTCCTCCACTCACATTTACTTTGGGAAGCTGGGGACTAAACTTTGGGAACTTTAAAGCAGTGGTCCCCAACTTTCTTGGCACTAGGGACTGGTTTCGTGGAAGACAATTTTTCCATACATGGGGATTGGGAGAAGATGGTTCAGGCAGTAATGGGAGTGATGGGGAGCTATGGGGAGTGGCAGATGAAACTGCTTTGCGGGCCAATTCCTAACAGGCTATGGACTGATAGAGGTTGGGGACCTCTGCCTTAAAACTCAACCAGATTTAACTGCCTTAAGCTTCCTATTGCATAATCTGGGTGTACCCTGTCAATGGAGGGATGTGAGCAGAGGCCAGAAAAGTGCTTACTGGGAGAGAAACTGCAGCATCTAGTACTTGGTAGAACTAGTGAATATTCAGTGAAGGTAGGAAGAGTCTTTTCAACCCAGCAAGTCCATTGGTTTTCAGATTCCCACTGGGGCCTCAGCGGCTGAGATTCAATCTTGGATTTGTTGCTTTGAGTTCTTGCAGATGTGGGAACTTCGGCGGGTTAGAGATAGTGACTGTTGGAAGGAGGCAGGTTTTGCCTGGGCTGAAACTATTTTCTGCTTATAAAGCAACATCTAAATTTAGGAGGAATTGGACAGCTTTTGTCTCCCACAGAAACCTCCATTCATACTTCAGCTTCTCTAGGCTTTTGGGACCAGAATAGAATTGAAATCAGCAGGACTTAGCTAGTGGTGGAGGCTTAACGGCTAGGGCACGCAGGGTGATTATCCCTGGGCTTGGTGTGCACAGGACTCCCTCAATTAATGGCAGTTGAGGTCATTAGAATTGTTATTTTTAGGGGCCATTCTGGTTCAAAAGATGAAGGGAGTTTCAATCTGAGAGAAGCGTAAGGTGAGGTAAGGGCAGAGATGAAGTGTGAAGGAGGGTTGGAGCTTTCTCCTGGAGTATTCCTGTCCCTTCCCATGCCATCACTTACTCATCAGCTCATTAGCCACCTGTGGGTTCAGGTTATAGAGCCATGAATTGATGAAGGGGCATACCTGAAAGATAAGGAAATATGCAAGAGTCAGGAGCAAGGTGCTACAGACTGGAGCCTGAATGGGAGTAATCAAGGTAAGTTCTTCTAAGCCAACCCATCTGAGGGGAAAATCAGATTAAGGGCTTTGGGGGAGAGACTGCCCTGGCATCATCATATGTCAGCTGAGCCATTTGGCTGCTCTATGACTTGGGTGAGTCATTCTTCTCTGGGACTTTTTTTTTAATCTGGAAAATGGAAATAATATTGTAGCCTAAAGTATGAGATGGTTTGAAGGATGGGATTCACGTAAGATACTTAGAACAGTTTCTGTGAGTTTAATGAACATTAGCTCTCAATTTTATAATTACCTCCTACTGATTTTACTGATAAGGAAATTAAGTCTTGGAGAGGCTTATCAATTCACCTCCTATCACACAGATGCTAGTTTTGATCTGAAGAATTAAATGTCTGTAAAGCACTTTCTCCATGCCTGGATACAGAATGGAAGCTTTTTTCCTCCCATTTCCTCTTTCTCTAACTTTCCTTCCTGGGAGATTTCCTTCCAGTTTAAGAATAGCTAATCCTGGACTTCCCTGGTGATCTAGTGTTAAGACTGCACTTCCAATATGTGTGTGCATGCTAAGTCGCTTCAGTCGTGTCCGACTCTTTGCGACCCTATGGACTGCAGCCTGCCAGTCTCTTCTGTCCATGGGATTCTCCAGGCAAGAATACTGGAGTGGGTCACTGTGCTCTTCTTCAGGGGATCTTCCCAACCCAGGGATCCAACCTATGTCTTTTATGTCTCCTGCATTGGCAGGCAGGTTCTTTGTCACTATCGTCACCTGGAAAGCAGTTCCAATACAGGCAAAGTTTAATTTCTGGTCAGAGAACTAAGATCCTACATGCTGTACTGAAGCAGTTGGATTTTGTAGACTTACTTTTGCTCCCAAATTATTGATGATCAGGTTTTTTATAGTTATCTCCACATATTCCCAAACAAAATTTGGTATCCGACTGGTTCTAAATGAAGAATGAAAAAAGTGGGTAAAATGGATTAATTTCTCCCAAACTCTCCCTTTTTCACTACACTTCTTTGCTCAATGGACCCCAAATTGCTTAAAGTCTATTGCTTGTTTCCAGAGCACTTTATGGGGCTTCCCTAGTAGCTCAGGTGGTAAAGCATCTGCCTGCAAGGCAGGAGACCTGGGTTTGATCCCTGGGTCAGAAAGATCCCCTGGAGAAGGAAATGGCAACCCACTTCAGTATCCTTGCCTGGAAAATTCCATGGACAGAGGAGCCTGGCGGGCTACAGTCCATGGAGTTACAAATAGTTGGACATGACTGAATGGCTAACACACACACACAGAGCATTTCATGACTCAGCCTTGTCCTTCTGCCTTGACCTACTTCTTAGGGATCCTCAAAATGAATCTTCCCATTTAATCACCCTGACCTCATCATTGCTGCCCTTCATCCCCCTATCTGTGACTATTCTATTTTTCTCTCCTGAGATGCTTTCTTCAACTCCTGTCACCCTTTTAGGTCCAACAATTTCCTCCAGAAAGCCCTTCCGAAGTTTTCCAGCCAACTCTGAGTTTGCTCTGGCAAACTCCTGTTTCTCTGATTATCTAACACCCCAGTAGAACATGTGCCCTTGGCCAGAAAGTTGTGCATTCACCAAAGGAATATTTTAATAGTCTTCAGTTGGGAGAGATGAGAAAGAAACAGGAAATAACAGTGACAAGGTATCTTTGTGTTTCTGACTCAGTCTTTAATCCTTACAGGTGAGGGAAAATCTGCCTAACTCTCAGGCAACAGGTTTGTGCCTGTATTTTATAGATTATATACAAATTTATATATATGTAAATATATATAATCACGGGGAGATGGCATGCCTGCGTGCTCAATCAAGTCTGACTTTTCAACTCCATTGCCTGCAACCCACCAGGCTGCTCTCTCCCAGGGATTTTTCTAGGCAAGTATACTGGAGTGGATTGCCATTTCCTTTTCCAGGGGAACTTCCCGATCCAGGGATTGAACCCAAGTCTCCTGTGTCTCCTGCATTGTCAGGCAGATTCTTTACCACTGAACCACCTGGGAAGCCCATATATAATTACATGTAAATATAAATTCCATGTGTCTTTATTCTATAAAAACCTTGCATATAAATCAATTGATCTACCCCTGCCAGCCTGACATCTTAGATTTCCCACAGAGAAGGGACTTGTTTTCTTCAACACATCAAAAGACATGGGAGTCATCTTCAGAGAAAAGCAGAGACATTACTTTGCCAACAAAGGTCTGTCTAGTCAAAGCTATGGTTTTTCCAATAGTCATGTATGCATGTGAGAGTTGGACTATAAAGAAAGCTGAGCACTGAAGAATTGATGCTTTGGAACTGTGATGTTGGAGAAGATTCTTTAGAGTCCCTTGGACTGTAAGGAGATCCAACCAGTCCATTCTAAAGGAAATCAGTCCTGAATATTCTTTGGAAGGACTCATTTTGAAGCTGAAACTCCAATACTTTGGCCACCTGATGTGAAGAACTGACTCATTTGAAAAGATCCTGATGCTGGGAAAGATTGAAGGTGGGAGGAAAAGGGGATGACAGAAGATGAGATGGCCGGATGGCATCACCAACTCAATGGACATGAGTCTGAGTAAGCTCTGGGAGTTGGTGATGGACAGGGAGGCCTGGCATGCTGCAGTCCATGAGATTGCAAAGAGCTGGACACAACTGAGGGATTGAACTGAACTGAAGTGAAGAGGAGGTGACTGAGAGCCAGTGAGGCTGTGTTTAGCTTGGGTCTCACTTATGTTTGAACACGACCGGAGAACATTACCATATCTGTATGGGCTCAGAAAGGATTCCACACTCAGTTCTCTCTGGAAACAGTGAGAAAACTGGGAGATGAATCAAAATAAAGAACGCAGGAGTGAAAAAAGACAGGGTATAAAACAGATCGGGGATGATCATTGGATTCAGTTAATTGTGGATGTCAGCCTAAGTTTTAAAAAATCTTACTAAAGAAGATTGTAAAAAAGAGATTATAAATGTATAGGAAAACACTAAAACTCTAGTTAATAAAAGAGCAAACCTCTGAAGATGGTTACTCAGAAGAAGAAATGTCACAGACTAATAAGAGACTGATGAAATCCTGGCTCTACTGGTAGCCTGGCCCCCTCTGTCTCCAAAAAAAAAAAAAAAAAAAAGGAAAGAAAAAAAAAAGAAAGAAAAGAAGAGAATTGCATCCGTGATATTTTCTAGCTTCTGAAGAAAAAAGTTCTGAAAATAGAATAATTGGTGCTGTTTGAATATGAAGTGAAACTGACCAACACTGGCTAGAAACAAATCACTTAATTTAGTTCTAATGGTGAAGTATTTGGTAAGTTATTTGGAATGTCTTTAAACTATTATATGCCTTCAGATTTTAAAGTCATAAAAATGTTTATACTTTTTCAATATTTTTAGCTATCTACAATAAGGAAATGATCCCATTTGATATTCTATTTTTGGAAAAAATTTCCCCAAAGTCTCAGGATTATTTATGACAGTAAAAAAATTCAGAAATAACCTAAATGCCAACCAATGATCAAGTGATTCTGTTTTCTTTGTCCTCAGTACTATTCAGGGAACCATTTTCATGAAAATGAAATTACTAATTTTACAAACTACACAATTCTAAATTACTGTGAAGTTCTATTTATAAAATGTAGTCCATGGGGTCACAAAGAGTCGGACACGACTGAGTGACTGAACTGAACTGATTTACACAAAAGGCTGATTTTGGAGGGTACAGTTGCTGGTGACATCTTTCAGTTGAAGCCTCATGTGGGCTTCATCACACCTGGCTGGAAAAAGATGAAAAACTCACAGACTTCCAGCTTGGATCCGAACACTCTCAGGAATGAGCCTGCAATGCCCGAAGGTGAGCCGGTATATGCCATTTACGTCCTTCTCCAAACGAAGCTGGACTTTCATATTTGTCCTCACTTGAAATATGAGGGGATTAAGACCTGGAAGCCTGTGGGAAGGAAGAGTTAAGGATGGTGGGAGAGAATTTCAGAGCTTTCTACATTTCCATTTATTTCTAGAATGAGGGTCCCCATGTTTGCACAAGATCCTAAAAATCACCCTACTACAACCCTTTCTTCATTTTTCAAAAGATGTGACTCAGGACTGGAGAACACGAATGGCTTTCTTGAAGTCATATATCCAGCCAGCAGCATCCAGATACTACTATGATACTACTATGGCTCAGGGGACAGTTAGAAAGGAAAAAATTGATTCTGAGTATGGCATCCTATCAAACCAAGAAACCGTGACCTTGGAAAATACTCTTTAAGAGGTCTCAAAATCTACTGTGTCGGGGGTCAGGTTTGAAATGGAAATGAATGAAATAGACCAGGGCTTGTCTTTGTAGGGAGATGAGTGAAGGCTGTGATGAGCTGAAGAATGCCCATCCTCTCTAAAAATATACCATGCAGACTAAAAAACATATCCCTAGGCATCTGTACGTGTTAGTGCCAAGGAGTGTAGGAGTCTAGAGCAGATTCCTGAGTTCTCACCTTAAATCCTATTCAGTCAGAACTGAGTTGGCTCATGAAGTCCAAATCAATGAATGGGGGGGGGCCTTTGAATGAAGCAGGGAAAAAGAAACTCACTCAACCTTCCTCCTTTCCTTAGAGGGGCCCCAGGATGGAAGCATTCAAGTATTCTGCAGACTCCTGATTCTACACATAGGGTGACCCAGGCCTGGCGGGGAGGGGCTGTTTTATCCCAACCACACAACGAGCCTTTCTGAGACTGTGCTGGACGTCCTCCCCCTGCCCTCTGCTGCGCAGTGCGCAAAAGTGAATGGAGCTGCACTTGAGACGCAGCCGTTACTTACTTTGTATGTCCAGAAAATGCCAACGCTACCAGTAATTCTGCTTCCTTGTTGTTGACGGAGTCCTGGAGGAAGACCTGAAGGAGGCGGGGGTCTTCTAGTTCTACCCTGGGTGAAGAAATAGCACAACAGGGGAAGGTTGCAGACTTCAGCTGTGGGTGGGCCTCACTTTGTGTGAAGGCAGGTCCCCTGCAGAGCAGAAGCTGGAGGTATGCAAATATGGTTGCTCACTCATTAATCATGGAATTTCATAACTACTGCATGGTATGAGCATTGCATGGATATAGCCCTGAGCAGGAAGAAACTCTTGTCCTAATGCATCTCAGGATGATCCAGTCCAGTCCTTTGGTCAGCATTAAGCAGTTTGGAGGGCTTCCCAGATGGCACTAGTGGTAAAGAACCCACCTGCCAATGCAGGAGACATAAAGAGACATGGGTTCGATCTCTGGGTTGGGAAGAGCCCCTGGAGGAGGGCATGGCAACCCCCTCCAGTATTCTTGCCTGGGAATAAACAAGTCACAAGGATAACCAGGGGAAGAAACAGTTAGGCTGAAGACAGAGTAAGTGCAAAGGTCCTGAGGCTGAAACTTGGCTGGCATATCTGAGGAACAGCAACAGACTCAGTGTGGCTGGTGGGCAGTGGGTGAGGGGAGAATTATAGGAGAAGTGAGAGAGTCAGGGCCAGGCATCATAGAGGCTTGTGGGCCAGTGAGAAGGACTTTGGGTTTGGTTTTGAGAGCAAAGAGAAGGCGTTGGAGGGTCTCAGTAAGGGAGTTACAGAGTCTGTCTTACTCCTTAGATTTTTCTGGTTACCGGTGGAACAGAATGGAGGGGAGGGGCTGAAAGTGGAAGAAGAGGGTCTCTCAGATAAGAGGAGGTGGGCAAAATGGGCATATGCCTGGATGTGTTTTGAAGGTAGGGCGGCCCATATTTGCTGACAGGAAGCGGCTCTGAGGGAAAGAGAGGAGGCTAGGACTACATTAGGAGCTTTGGTCAGAGCAAACTTCATGAGTAGAGTTGTCATTAACTAAGATGAGCTAGGTCGGGGAAGGACCAGGTGGGGTGGGATGAGGGTGGGTGGGAATCAGCAGTTATGTTGGATGTATTAGGAACAGGAGCTGGGTCTTTTTCACTCTGGTGGTCAGATAATATTGATTATCATGCTGCCACATTATTATTGTAGAAAAAGTGAAAGAGAAGGTGTTAGTCGCTCAGTCGTATGCGACTCTTTGAGACCCCATGCACTGTAGCCTGCCAGTTTCCTTTGTCTATGGGATTTTCCAGGTAGGAATACTGGAGTGGGTTGCCATTTCTTTTCTCCAGGGTATCTTCCCGACCCAGGGATTGAACGGAGGTCTCCTGTGTTGCAGGCAGATTCTTTACTATCTGAGCAACAAGGGAAATCCATTATTGTAGAGGTTGTTATTGTTACTGCCAATTGGGGTCTTACTAAGGATGGGGAACTGTGCAAGCATTTTACATGTATTAGTCCATGTAATATTCACAGCAGTTCTCCGGGGATAAATGCTATTATCCCCTATTTAACAGGGAACAAGATTTGAGAAGGGAAGGGAAGAGGAAGAGAGAAGGGAAGAGAACTGTTGCCTTCCTGGCAGATGGGGAGATTGAAATCTGTCCGCAGCACCTCCTCAACTCCTGAAGCCCCCTTGACAACCCCCACTGTGGGGATTTCTTCCAACTATAGTACATCCCCATTGTACAAATCTTTAAGTTGTGAACTTTCAAAGATGCAACATGCGTTTGCGTGTCCAGTCACAGAAGGTGTGAGTGAAACTGCAGCTTGCCCTCTGTCTCCTCTGACCATCCTTCAGCTCTGCCATCTCCCACCTCATCCAGTCAGCAGCTCTTCTTGCCCTGTTCACTCAGTGCCAGCTCCATTGTGTCACTTGTACTGTACGACTGTACTTTTCAAGGTACTGAGCTATAAGACTTAAAATGTTTTCTTAATTTTTTCTGTATTTTTAATGCATTATTTGTGTGAAAATATGATAAACCTATTCTAGTACCGTACTATATAGCCAATGGTGTTAGTTACCAAGGCTAAATTTGTTGGACTTACAGACACATTGGATTTACGAACATGCTCTTGGAAAGGAGCTCCTTTTATCTAGGGGACTTACCGTAGTGGATCTAAGGCCGTAGGTGCTGGAAGGGCTGCTAACTGAAGGGAAGGCCTCTGTGAAGTCAGGGAACGTGGGGTGAGCTCTAACAAACTGACAAACCAGGAGAGCCTGGGCCTGGGGGCGGTAACTGGAGCACACTCACACAACATAGATGTCACTGTTGATGCCCAGCACGTCTGCTGGAAGGTGGAAGACATTCTGCAGTGACTCTTGAAGGCTGATTTTCTGCAGGCTTGGGAGGAAGCCCATGCTGAGGAGTTCTTGAGTCAATACTGAAAAACATACCCCCCACCCCACCCCCAACCCAATTAGACATTTAGAGGTCAAAGTGTCTCAGATGCAACCTTGACCTCTGAGTAAGTCCCATATGAGGAGCTTCCTCTTCATTCACCTAGTCTTTCTGGTCATTCAGTGCTGGACCAAGTTCCAGACACCGTCACTCAGTAAACATTTATAGGAGCCACAGCTGTCAGGGACGGGGCTGCCACAGGGAGATCAGGCAGAACTCTCTGCCCTGGTGGAGCTGGAGTTTCAGTGAGAGTGAAGGGAGAGACGGCAGAGCCATGAATGAAGAGACACGTAGGAGGCGGGGGCAAATAAATGCTGTAAAGGGGTTGATTTTAAAATATTTAGCAACCAGTTTGGCATGGCACTGGCTGGTCAGAAAGAACATCAGCTGTAGCTGAGGCCTGGTCCTGGGGCGCCTGTGCTTAACTTTTCAGATTTTTGGTTGGTGAGGAGCCTGGAGTTCTGGGCAGGTGAACCTGGGATGTTTTGGGTGATGAGTAAGATGCTGGGAGTTTCTGAACAGGGATTTATTTCCCCGGGAGAATAGAAAATTTTTTCAATATACTGAATTCCACTGAATGCTATTTCTGTCTATGAGGGAAAATAAAAGGTAGAGTGAGGAATTGAGAGTCCTGGGTGAGGATGCTAATATATGCAGAGAGATGGAGGAAGGTCTTCCTGCAAATTCAAAATTTTAGCAGAGACCTGAAGAAAGGGAGGGAACTGTGCTGATAGTTAGGGGAGGAGTGTTCCAGTCAGAAGGAATAGCATGTGCAAAGGTCCTGCGGTGTGCTTAATGTGCTGAGGAGGCTACTGTGGCAGAAGGGAGGGAGTGAGCAAGCGGTAGTAGGAGAGGTGGACAGAGGTTTTAATAGATGAAGCAAGGAGATAGGAAAGGGAGAAACCTTGGGGGAAGAGGGTTAAATAGAGTAATGCAGTGATGATCAAAGCTGTTAATGACTGTTAATAATCATTGGAGTTAACTATGTCCCAAGCACTAGGCTAATCAGAACTTAACTGACATTAGTTAATGACCTGGATCTCTAGAAGAGGGCTGTGGGCCTGATGCAACCAGGCGTGACCCAAGGCTGGACAGTCTCACCATCGTTGATCTGGGAAGAAACTTCAGACAGGACTTCTTGAGCAGAGGATATAGCAAGCAGCCCACAGAGGAGAATGAAGAGGCTGGAGACCTTCTGCATCTTGGAATGGGCACCTGTGGGTAAGCAGGGCAGAGAGGGTTCTCTGAGAGAATCTCCCCAGAGCTTGGGTCCAGGATGACCACAGAACTCAGTGGCCCCATTTAACAGTTGGGGCCACTGAGGCTCGGAGAGGAGACATGCTTTTCCTCATAGTACCGAGCAAGAAATGGAAGGTCCAGCCCAAGGCCTCACAACCCATATTTTATGCCCAAGAGATCTAGACATACAACTCTTCCTGCAGGGACACAGCCTCCCCCAGTGGAGCTCTGACTGCCCCTGTGAGAGGCTGTATAAAGCTGTAGTTATGAGAATGTAGCAACAAAATCAGAAATGAGGCTTTTCCTCTCCTGATAACAAGGAAAATGCTCTAGAGAAACAGCAAACTGGTCCAGAGAAACAACATAAACAGGCCTGAAAAAGTTGATCTATCTGAGTTTTAACTGTTACTAATCTGTAGTATCTGTAACTAGACGGGCTTTTCAGAAGCTAACCTCTAACACTCCCTGACTTGGTGTGAATTACATTTGGCAGGGATTAACACTCTTCCCTCCTTTGTGGGCTCCCTTGGTGGCTCAGATGGTAAAGAATCAGCCTGCAGTGCAGAAGACCTGGGTTCAATCCCTGGGTCAGGATGATTCCCTGGAGAAGGGAATGGCTATCCACTCCAGTATTCTTGCTTGGAAGTTCCATGGACAGAGGGGCCTGGTGGGCTACAGTCCATGGGGTCACAAAGAGTTGGAAATAACTTAGCAATGAAACAACAATAGCAACAACTATGTGTGTGTGTGTGTGTGTGTGTGTGTGTGTAAAACTCAATCACTTTGCTGTACACTTGAAACATCACAAATAAACTATACTTCAATTTTTTGAAAAATATTCTGTAAAGAAATAGAGAAAAACAGTTAAGTGCTCTCTGCTCTCCAAGTTCCCATTTCTTGCTCATTAATGTCAATATCTTCTCTTAGGACTGAGCTGTTATAAGGACTTAGTGCAGACTTCGAGCATTCAAGGTCCCCCTCTTCACACTTTGTTAATTTGTGAAACTTCCAAAGGCACAGTCAGGACCAGGGAGGGCTAATGAGAGAGTTTAATACTGTGAATGAAAAATGTTGCCTGCCTTATCAGTAAACAGGATGTTGCAACAATCAAGCCACTACAGCCACCACCAAAGGTGAGCCTTGAGGGAACTCAGGATGGAGACAAGCAGGCTGCCCACAGCCAAGCCCACAGCATCCCAAGTGGTGCCCCTCGTTCCTGAGGGGACTCAGCATAGGAAAGAACAGGATACTGGCCATGGATACCTAAGGTGCATACCAAAGGAATCATATCAATGAGCCCAGACCCCCGCATCTTCCCATATATAGAAAAGCACTAACTTCTTTAGCTTGAGATATCTGGTTCTTTTTAGGTGGCAGTAATCTTTTTTTTTTTTTTAATCTTTCAATTATTTCAAGTTGATGTTTCAACTACCTGACTTTTTTTGCAAAGCTCTTGTAGATTCTGGCTCTTCCCTTACGTCTTCAGAGCAGTCCCTCATACCTATCTGAGAGACTGCCCCCGGTGCTTGAAGTCCTCAGGAAGTCAGCCAAATAAAACATAATTCTTAACTTTTAGGTTGTGCATTCTTTTCAGTTGAAAGTTTTGGTGACCAATTACGAATGGACTAAGACCAGATTTCTCTCCTTCACCTGAACTCTATGAGGAACTGGAGCTTGGTACCAGCAGAGCCTTTTTGCTCTTATTTGCCTTCCTTGAAGAGTCCAGATGAATTTGAGTGAAACTTTCTCCTGGTTCTTGGATCTCCCATTTGTTGGTTGATGATCCTGATTTTTAATTGGTGATATCTGACAGGAACCTGGTTCCCTAGTGGAAAGATATTGGGAGGGACCACCCCTAGTTAAAAGATGCTGAGGGTACCCAGTCAAAAGACACTATGGAAAGGGTAAACTCCCACAGTTGAAAGTTATTAGTCAAGTCTGGTTGAAAATACTGGGATTTGCTCAGTTACAAAGATACTGAGCTGTCAGAGCTGAGAGGTTAGGGAGGAGACTGACCTGTTTTCTTTCTTCAGATTGGCTACCTTAACAAGAATTTGTAGAGCTAGAAGTGAAGATATTACACAAGAGTTGTCAGCTCCGAAGAAAGGGACTCTCCTCCTGGCCAGCAAGGGCTTTCTTAGGTGACTGAGAAACTTGCAAGAGTGCTAGAGGCAAGTGCAGCTGTCCCTATAGGGAAACCCACTCATTTTAATTAACAACTTGCTCTGCAGGAGATTTGGGCTTCCCTAGTGCCTCAGCTGTTAACGAATCTGCCTGCAGTGCAGGAGACCTGGGTTTGATCCCTGGGTTGGAAAGATCCCCTGGAGAAGGGACTGGCTACCCACTCCATTATTCTGACCTGGAGAATTCCATGGACTATACAGTCCATGGGGTTGCAAAGAGTTGGACACTACTGAGCAACTTTCACTTTCACTTCTGCTGGAGACACAAATAAGAACTGGCTTCTCTGTGATCCAAGCATCCGCCATGGTCTTATATTGAATACTACCAAAGGGAGACATAAATACTACCCTGAGACACATAGAAGGAGCTAAAATGACTCCAGGGTAAAAACCTAGAGGAGTTAAGCTCACAAGCAGCATACTGGCCCACCACACAATTTCACTAGAAAATTTTATCCCTGACCAATCCAAGTTTAAAATGGGAGACAGATTCTTTCAAAGAGAAAAATGAGTGGCATCAGAAAGCCAGCCTATAACTAACACACTAGCCAGATTGAGGTATCATACGTATCAGTTTCATACTTGCAAGTACCCACTTAATTGAAAATTAAAGTAAATCTTGCCCTGAACATGAATAAGGGGGCTCTTGTTGCATAGGCAGTTGTTAGAAAAGCTATCTTGATATAAACCCCCTTTCAAATATCTGATCTCAAAAAAACCCCAAAAAACAAAAGCCCTCTGCGGGAACCTGCATTTCTCTGCCTGTGCCTTTGAAATGTAAATGTTCTGATTTTCTTCAGCTAAAGTGTATGAGTTGAAAACTTGGTCTTTGCCATCCAAAAGATACACTTACAGTGTGCATTTGGCAGTCAATCATATACACTGGGATTATGAACAGTGATTTTTCTGACAGTACCAACTCTCAGGGGCTTTTGGACATCTTAAATTTCATTGCATCAGCCTGTACAATGATGGTCTTTACTTCCTTAGACTATTTTGGGGAGTAAATTTTCTAGATCTTGTATAGGCAGCCTCATTCACACTTTCTTGTGGGGAAAGCTATTCCATCTCTACACTATTAAAATATATCTCACTAATGGCCAGACGATGGATCCTTTAAACTAGAAAAACTCTAAATTGATACATTTCTAGACAGCTCTCATTATAAGCAACTCCTTTATTGGTACCTATGAGGAAATTATCAAATTAAGAGGAAAAAAAAATATATACCTAATTGTTAACTGAAGAACTTCCTCAAATTTAGAAAGATGGAAACGATAACCCTATATGCAAAACAGAAAAAGAGACTCAGATGTATAGAACAGACTTGTGGACTCTATGGGAGAAGGCGAG
Organism: Odocoileus virginianus; assembly: GCF_023699985.2. NCBI lineage: Eukaryota > Metazoa > Chordata > Mammalia > Artiodactyla > Cervidae > Odocoileus > Odocoileus virginianus. Next base: position 58,225,358 of record NC_069682.1, on the reverse strand, counting down.
GGTGGGATGTTTCAAGAGAACAGCATCAAAACATGTATATTATCTAGGGTGAAACAGATCACCAGCCCAGGTTGGACGCATGAGACAAGTGCTCGGGCCTGGTGCACTGGGAAGACCCAGAGGGATCGGGTGTAGAGGGAGGTGGGAGAGGGGACCGGGATGGGGAATACATGTAAATCCATGGCTAATTCATTTCAATGTATGACAAAAACCACTGCAATGTTGTAAGGTAATTAGCCTCCAACTAATAAAAAAAAATAAAAAAAATTAAAAAAGAAGAACTTCCTCAGTTTAAAACAAACAACAAAAATCAGTTTAGGAAGACTTGTGTTTCCTCTTCCCCTTGGTGGTCTTACAGATGATAATAAAAATATTAATTGGTTAATAGGGAAATAAGAAAAAAATGAAGGGAAAGCCTAGAGAGTTTTTCCCAAGAAGGTAGGAATTTTAAGGGGACTTATCTAAATGGATAAAGAAATCTTTGGATGGTTATTTTTAAATGGGTTAAATTTAAAGGACATTTATGAGATTAAAACAGAAGGTTTTTTAAAAAAAAATTATTTGATACTATACTACCTAAGGTTGAACTGGCCAAAGGGATCCCCTACTGTCCCCCAACATTAAAGAACCCCTATGGGCTTCCCTGATAGCTCAGATGGAAAGGAATCCACCTGCAATGCAGGAGACCTGGGTTTGATCCCTGGGTTGGGAAGATCCCCTGGAGGAGGGCACGGCAACCCATTCCAATGCCCATGGACAGAGGAACTTGGAGGGCTACAGTCTATGGTGTTGCAAAGAGTTGGACACCACTGAGTGACTAAGCATAGCACATATACGTATATATATATACACACACGCATATATATATATATATATACACATACATATTTAAAGGGCTAGAAAAATTTACACTGAGATATCTGACCAATGATTACTTGGGGTAATGATTAGGCCAATTAATCAAATTAAAAGATTGACAAAAGTGCCTGAGTCCCTTGGCTCAACCCCTCTCGGAGGACACCAGAGCCTTTTATACAAAATAGATAAAACAGTTAAGAAATAAAAGAAAGGAAAGCTCCTAGAACTTGTAAACCCAAGACTTGTTGATTGGATCCTAATGAAAACTAAAGTTGAAGGTATAAAGGTTGATAGAATTGAGATAAATGTTGTAAAAAGTGGTGTATTTAACTGAACTTTATATAAAATGGTTACATCTCTCTTGCTTAATTATGTGGGATAGACATGATTCACTGGGAAATATTTCATCTGCATAAGACAGGGCACACAGGAAATATTAATTAAATATACTAAAGGAAACCAATAGCATTACCTGAGGCATACAATATAAAGTAAAAACTGGCAACTAATATTCAGGGGCTAATAAAACAAAATTAGTGATTTTGCTTTGGGTTTAACTTGTGCACTCAGAAAGAGAGCCTTGTTGAATTACCTTATGCAAGCTTCTTTTTTTTTTCTTATGCAAGTTTTTGAAGGCATGATAAATTAAAACCTAAATTTGAAGAACATAAAACTCTCAAATTTCAGTTTAGCTGGTAATCTTCTCATTGAAAAGTGAATTAAAGAAAATATAGTTGAGCAAATCAATTTTTAATATTATTTAGGTGACAAACCAGTTCTTTGGGGGAATCAAAAGCAATTGTCTTTATTTTTCTAATCTCTATAAATCAGAAATGTAAATACAGTCCACAAGGACCTTAGACTGAACCTAATTAGCCCAATCAAATAGAACCTAAAACCAAAGGGACAAAAAAGAGGAAAAGTGGCCTTTTTAAACTCAAGTTACAGAAAAGTCCCCCTCAGACAAAATCTAATTCATAGCCTCCTTAAGATTTTATTAAGGACAAATACAAATTTTGAAAGTCTTTCCCACAAGTAGTAAAGCCTTAGTTATCTAAGCAACCAACTGTTACTTGTAAACTTGTAAATTTTCCTTATAATGCCTGATTTGTAAGTTTTTAAAGTGAAGCTATGAGATCTATAGTTTTGTCTATTTGTTACTGAGTACAAGCTTGCTTTGCTTGCTGCAGGACAGGCCAATAAATTGGGAGACAAGATACTGAGACAAGGAACAGTGACTTTATTTGGAAAGCCAGCAGACCGAGATGACTGACTAGTGTCCCCCAAAACCATCTTATCAGGGTCTGGATGACAGTTTCTTTTATAGAACAGAGAAGGGGAGGAGATGAGGAAATAAAATAAAAAGGCTATTAGTCTTGCAAAAATATCTCTTGGCTTGGCCAGCATCGTAGAGAGGATGTATTAATTTCTTCTTTTCTGTAGCCATTCACAGGCTGGAAGGGTTAGAATGTCTCCATGTGAGCTGAATAGAGGCACTTAAGTCAGAGTGGCAGGTTCCCTGAGGCAAGTCATTATTTATGCTTACAGCTAGCATCCATTTAGTGATTATAATAACAAAAGCAATGAAAAGCAAAGGTTAAAGTAAAAGAAACAGATCCAGCATGGAGTCAGGTTTTGCTCTTCCATGTTAGAGGGCTTCGAAAACATTCTTTCAAGGTGGTTGATCCAGCTTTTGTTTTCCTGTCCCATTTTTTCCTGATTGAATATCAGACATGATGGCTGGAGCTCAACAGCTGTTTCATTATCATAAAGATGAAAGCCCCAACCTAATGGGGTAGCAGAAGGAAGAGCTGGAAGGATCCCCCATGTCAGTGTAACGATCTACCTCTGCACTTTTCATTGTTTAAGCGACTATTTTTGTGTGTGTGATCTGTGCTACAACCAATCATAACAGTAAGGGGTAGCATTTATCAGAGGCTTTAGTCTGCTTTGACATCTGATGAAAAGGCAGGCTGGGGAGTGTCATTGCGTTGGGCTCACCTGGATGCCTCTGGTGTGCTGCTGAGCTGCCCTGGGTCTCCGTCAGTTGGTTCCCAGTGGATTCTGCAGTGGGGCAGACTTTATAGACGGTGAGTGACCCTATTGCTGGGGAAGACGTGGCACTGAGTGATGGACTGCTGGAAAACTGATGAGAAGCCCTTGACCTCACCATGTCCATCCAATACCTCCAAAGCAAACTTTCCCGCATGGAAGGCCCCAGGGGATTAAGGGGATTAGGGAGTCACTTAAGCAATTTAATGGATGTGTCAATAATATATTTGAAACTGTACATCATGAATGTACCATATGCAGAGGTGTGGGGAACATGGAGAGCAACCAAGAGGGCTGGGAGACTGTGTTAATGATTCATTCACATTCCTGTCCTGCTTTGAGCCATTTTCCTCGTCTGTATCATGAGTGAGGAGGACCCAGGAACTGTGAGGGAGGAAGTCTCTGAGAGGAAGCAAGGGAGAGGGTACTCTTGCTTCCATCTGCTGCAGGGAGGAAGACAATTCTGACTCCATTTGGAAACTGTTTCTTTGACTTGCTTTTCATTGCTCTTGTTGTTATCAGTTCAGTTCAGCCGCTCAGTCTTGTCCGACTCTTTGCAACCCCATGGACTACAGCACCTCAGGTTTCCCTGTCTATCACCAGTTCATGGAGCTTACTCACACTCATGTCCATCGAGTCGGTGATGTTATCCAAGCATCTCATCCTCTGTCGTCCCCTTCTCCTCCCACCTTCAGTCTTTCCTGGCATCAGGGTCTTTTCCAATGAGTCAGTTCTTTGAATCAGGTGGCCAAATTGTTATTTGTTATTATAATCATTGTTATTACAAAATTAAAATCGTTATTATAAAATTGTTATGTAAAAATTCTTATAATCATACTTAATAGCTTGCCTCAGAGGACCCTATCCTTCTGATACCTAAAGTGCCTTTGTTCAGCTCATAGAGAATTTGTCCCTACCCACCTGTGAACTGAAGAGATTAACACACCTTTTCCAAAGGCTGGCCATTCCTTTGGAGATGTTTTTCAAGATTGAAGACTATTTCACTTCACTTCCCCACTGCCACTCCCTCTCTAGTCTACCTGTTGACTCTAGTTGCTCACAGCTTTTCCTCTGACTATACAAAAGCAGCTGGCGTCCAAACCCTTACAAGATGGTTATTTTGAGGCACTAGCTTGCCATCTTCTTGGTCAGCTGCTTTCTGAATAGAGTTATTTTCCTTGTCTTAGCACTTTGTCTCTCAGATTCACTGGCCTGTTGTTCAGTGAGCAGAGCGAGTTTGTACTCCTTAATGCATCCAAGGAATCTTGTGCTCTAGACTGGCTCTGCCATTCCTTGCTGTTTGACACTGGGCAGCTCCCCTGCCTTTCCTGGGCCTCAGTCTCCCCATCTTTAATAACAGTAGCTGACACTGACAATTTTCACAAATGTTTGTGGAATCCTCCTTGAATCCTTATAATATAAAAACTTTCATTAGTCCCATTTTACAGATGAGGAAACTAAGACTCAAGAGAGGAAAACTTTTGCTCAAGATCACAGAGCTAGTCTACTGCAGAGTCAAGACTTAGATCCAGTTCTGCCTTATGCAAAAGCTTATCACCTTGACATCACATCACAAATTCCTCTTCTTAGAGCAGAGCTGAAGCCTCCTTTTTGGGTAGGGGTAACAGCTCTCTGTTGCACGGAGAAAGAAGTCTTACTCTTAAGGTCCCGAGGACAGACATGCTCCATCATTTGTTACAAAATGCTGGCACCACCTCCTTCAAACCTTAGTTTTGAACTTGTGTTAAAATGTGTATTTCAGGTTGTTTAGAGAATCCATGTTTTTAAAGAAATATTTTGAAAATATAGAAATATGGAAGACAATGTCTCTATTTAGAGCTAAGCCCTGCTAATACTTTGATTCATTTCCCTCTAGTCTTTGTCCTGTGAGATAGACGTAGACAGAGATGAAGAGACATGATCAGCCAACTATCCTCTGTGTGGCAGGTCCTCTGGAAGGGAGCACTTAGGGATCTGCTTCCTCATCTCCCACATTAAGTCATGTAACCATTCTGGGCAAAGATCAGACAGTCTTACGGAATCTCAGCCAAGGGGCCCTTGTCATGCTGATCTCCACCAACCATCCCCAAATGCACCTGAAGTTCTCTGCTGCTTGCCTGTTGTTTCCCTGGCATGTCCCTCCTGCCTCAGGGCCTTTGTTCAAGCTGTTCCTGTGGCCTGCCTGGGAGATAGCAAATGATCCATAAAGAATGAATGATTCAATCCTTGCAATCTTGCTTTATTTATTTATTGAAGTATTCTGTAGCTATTTAACAATGTTGTGTAGGTTTCAGGTGTCCAGCAAAGTGATTTAGTTATACATACATACGTACATGAAAGTGAAAGTGTTAGTCGCTCAGACGTGTCCAGTTCTTTGTGACTCCATGGACTGTAGCCTGCCAGGGTCCTCTGTCCATGAACTTCTCCAAGCAAGAATACTGGAATGAGTAGCCATGTCCTCCTCCAGGGGATCTTCCCGACCTAGGGATCAAACCTGGGTCTCTCATGTTGCAGGCAGTTTCTTTACCATCTGAGCCAATAGGAAGCCCCACATACATATATACATAGACACATATATTCTTTGTAAAATTATGTATGTATTAATTTATTTTTGGCTGCAGCAGGTCTTCACTGCTGTGTGCAGACTTTCTCTCATTGCAGAGCATAACCTCAGTAGTCGTGGCATGCGGGCTCTAGATTGCAGGCTCATTAGTTGTGGCATGTGGACTTTGCTGCCCCACGTCATGTGGAATCTTCCCAGACCAGGGACTGAACGTGTGTCCCCTGCACTGGCAGGCAGATTCTTAACCACTGAACCACCAGGGAAGTCCTATAAATTCTTTTTCAGATTCTTCCCCCTCATTCTACAAAATATTGTGTATACTTCCCTGTGCTAAACAGTAGATCTTTGTTGATTATCTATTTTATATATAGCAGTATGTATATGTTAATCCCAACCTCCTAACTAAAATCTTGCTTAATTTCACCCTAAGTTAGAAACTGTTTTAGATTTCCTTGCTAGAAATTAGTTTCTCTCTTATTGCAAGGCTGGACATATGTCCCTCTGTTCAACCCTAGGTCTGAGTACATGAATTCTTCCACTTATTGTCAGGTCTTAGAGGCTGTATCGAATTTTGCTGTCTTCCCAGAGCTGTACTTTGTACTGTGTACACCACATCTTATATCATCCTCTCCAAACCCTATGAGGTGTTGATGCTCTATTACTCACATTGTAGGCAAAGAGATTGTGATCTGAGAAGCTGAGCAATGTGCTCTAGCCTCTGAAAGAGTCAAGATTCACAGCCAGGAGGCAGACCCCAGAGCACTTAAGCATGATTCAGTTTCATCTAGTATATTTTCTACCTACTGATACATGGTAGAGCCAGAATGCCAATCTGACTTGGGTCTTTGGAAAGCAGAGTTCCCAGTAGATGTTTCAGCACAGCCACCCACCAAAACCTCACTGCACAATTCTTTGTTATAGAACGTGAATCAGGAAGCCCAGGTGAGGAGGCTGGAAGGGGAGCAGTGGTCAGGTTCTAGGGGAAGCGCAATGCCAGACTTGGATCCTCTACCCTGGAAGTTTTAATTTTTAATAGACTTTATTTTTAGAGCAATTTTAGGTTCTCAGCAAAACTGAGAAGAAAATGCAGAGAGCTCTTATATACCTCCTTTCCCTCCACCCCCACAGCCTCACCTGTAATTGATATCTTCTACCAGAGTGGGACATTTGTCATAATGATTAACCTACATCATCATCACTCAAAGTTTACATGAGGGTTCCGTCTTGGTCTTACACCCTCTGTAGGTTTTGACAAATGGGTAAGAATGCTTCTCTGACCCTATAGTATACAGACAATTTCGCTGTGCTAAAAACCCTTTGCGCTGTGCTGTGCTTAGTTGTTCAGTCATGTCCAGCTCTTTGTGACCCCATGGACTGTAGCCCACCAGGCTTCTCTGTCCATGGGATTCTCCAGGCAAGAATACTGGGGTGGGTTGCCATGCCTTCCTCCAAGGGATATTCCTGACCCAGGGAATGAACCCAGGTCTGCTGCATTGCAGGTGGATTCTTTACCATCTGAGCTACCAGGGAAGCCCAAGAATACTGGAGTGGGTAGCCTACTCCTTCTTCAGGGGATCTTCCTGACCCAGGAATTGAACCAGGGTCTCTTGCATTGCAGGTGGATTTTTTTACCAGCTGAGCTACCAGGGAAGTGCCCAAACCCCTCTGTGCTCTGCTAATTCATCTCTCCCTCCCTCCTAACCTCTAGTAACCACTGATCATTCTACTATCTCCATAGTTTGCCTCTTCCAGAATATCACATAGTTGGAATCATATAATATGTAACCTTTTGGTAGGCTTCTTTCATGTCATCATATGCATTGGAGATTCCTCTGTGTCTTTTCATGACTCCATAGTTTATTTTTTTCAGGGCTGAATAATATTCCATTGTCTGGATGTACCATAGTTTATTTATTTATTCACCTACTGAAAGACAGGGGCTTCCCTGGTGGTTCCAATGATAAAGAATCCACCTGCGATGCAGGATACCTGGATTTGATCCCTGGGTTTGGAAGATCCCATGGAGAAGGGAATGGCTACTCACTCCAGTATTCTGGCCTGGAGAATTCTATGGACTATACATGGGTATAGTATAACCCATGAGAATTCCATGGGTTTGCAAAGAGTCAGACATGACTGAGTGACTTTCACACACGCTGAAAGACATCTTGGTTGCTTCCAAATTTTGACAATTGCAAATAAAACTGCTATAGACATCCACATGCAGGTTTAGTATGGGCCTTTTATTGGACACCATAGAGTGTGACTGCTTGATCATGTGGTAGGACACGCTGGAAGTTTTGATGAAGTTATAACATTTAATCAATGGGTACCATTGTCAGCCCAGTTGCTCCCATTGGTGGCCACATCTGCAGAGGCTCAGATGGATGGATAAGAGCCAAAGGGAATGGCTTTGTTCCCTCTTCTGGAACCAGTGGTGTGGTCTTGCTCCTTCCTGCAACACTGGCTCCCTCCTAAGTGGGGGAGATCATAATGTAGGCCCCTGAGCCATAAGCCCTGGCCCTGGAGCCTAGTCTGGGGCCCCAGGATGGCAAAGGCTCAGCATGAATGAGTCACAGGAAGGCCTTCTCTGGCTGTCCCTCTGTCATAAGCACCCCTTTCCTGAGAGGGGAGTCTGTCTGCAGCCCTGCCATCTACCCCAACAGCTCCTGCCCTGGGTTGGACCTGGACCAGCCACAGCCTTTGTCACCTTTTAATCCACCTAGCAGAGGAAACTTCTTCAAACTAAGAGCTGAGATGGTTTCTCCTCTGCTCAGAAACCTTCCATGGCTCCCTAGTGCCTAACCTGGCTGCTAAGTCGCTTCAGTAGTGTCCAGCTCTTTGCTACTCTATGGACTCTAGCCCTCCAGGATACTGTGTCCATGGGTTTCTCCAAGCACGAATACTGGAGTGGGTTGCCATTTCCTTCTCCAGGGATCTTCCAGACCCAGGGATTGAACCCACATCTCTTATGTCTCCTGCATTCACTGGAGGGGTTTTTACCACTATTGCCACCGAGTGCCTAACCTGGTGGTTCTCAAAGTGGTCTGCGGGCTCCCAAGTCCCTTTCCAGGGAATTTTCAAGATTCAAATGAATTCTAAATTAATTTAAATACATTATTTGCCTCTTCATTCTCATTCTCTCACAAGCGAGGGGCAGAATTTTCCAGACACTTCATGATATGTGATTTTGAAACAGACTGAAGTCTTCTGAAGTCCAGAAGACTCTTACCACAGACCATGCTGGCTTTGAGAGGAACAGCTTAAGTCACCCTGAAATGCCCAGTAGAGAGCATGGCTTAGTTATGTAGTCAGTCATCTTTCTTTTGAAAATCCATTTTATTTTTTGCATGAACATTTCAGCATCCTTTTCAGTTTTTACCACCTATGTTCTGTTTTTTGCATCACTATGATCTGGCTAAGCACAATTCTAAGATCTGTATTTTCACCCAGCTGTAAAGCACAAATATTTCCCAACATTTTTGTTTTTTTTCAACATTCAAAAAATAGTATTGAATTGTAGTAACAATGAAGTCTTCTAATTTGGGACCTTGACTTTTCCACTGTGATGAAGTTTATTCTACCCACATCTTAAGAGCAAATATCTAAAATAAAAGTGTCCATCTACTGTCAAATATATGGGGAAAAGTATATACTCTCCCATCTTTGTGTAAATAGAAAGATCCGGTTTGGCAAATAAATTTATGACGTGTTCTTGGAGCCATAAAATGTTCCAAGGCATAGAGCTAATAATTCTGATCCTCAGATATTATCCTGAGGGAATTGGACAAACATTGGAAAGATCCAGCATTTACTTAACTGAATTAAGTCTCCAAAACAGCCTGCACTGGAGTTTGGCACTCGAGTTTGTGGATGACTCAGAGGCCACTCAGGTTTTGCCATCTTTCTTCCTATATATTCCCCTATGGCAGACAGCCTCTCACCCTCTCAAAGCATCCTCCTCTCCCCTGAATCCTCCCTCATGGGGTATCACTGCCTTTAGGAAAACTTCACTCCTCTTTGAGGTCTGGGCAGGGAGCCAGAGCTGGTCCTGGGGGTGCCAGAGTCACAGTAGTAGAACATTCTCTCACTTCTCCACCCATCCGCTTTCCCCTGCATTGGCCACATCTGTCATCTCTGGGGCCCAGTGGCCTTGGCCCCACCACTCCATGTCCTGGCTTTACTCACCTAGGCAGTTCCGTTCAGTTGCTCAGTTGTGTCCAACTCTTTGCAACCCCATGGACTACAGCACACCAGGCTTCTCTATCCATCACCAACTCCCAGAGCTTGCTCAAACTCATGTCCATCGAGTTGGTGATGCCATCAACCATCTCATCCTCTGTTGTCCCCTTCTCCTCCCACCTTCAATCTTTCCCAGCATCAGGGTCTTTTCCAACAAGTTGGCTCTTCATATCACAGGGCCAAAGTTTTGGAGCTTCAGCTTCATCATCAGTCCTTCCAATGAATATTCAGGACTGATTTCCTTTAGGATTGACTGGTTTGGTCTTCTTGCAGTCCAAGGGACCCTCAAGAGTCTTCTGCAACACCACAGTCTTCTCCATCACTCAACTAGGGCCAACACAATTGGCCATAACCCATCACTCATGTCCTTGAGTGCCTGGTATCTGGCCCTGGCTACTGGAAAATAATGACAAGTCTCCCACATCACCCAAATCCTGAGTTGCTAGAATTTTCCTGTTCACCACCCACTTAGCTGTCTTGGAGATGATGTCTGATTGTGTACAGTCAAAAAGAGGTTCATCATACCTCAACATAATAAAAGCTATATATGACAAACCCACAGCAAGCATCACCCTCAATGGTGAAAAATTGAAAGCATTTCCCCTGAAATCGGGAACAAGACAAGGGTGCCCACTCTCACCACTACTATTCAACATAGTTTTGGAAGTTTTGGCCACAGCAATCAGGGCAGAAAAAGAAGTAAAAGGAATCCAGATAGGAAAAGAAGAAGTGAAACTCTCTCTGTTTGCAGATGACATGATCCTCTACATAGAAAACCCTAAAGACTCTACCAGAAAATTACTAGAGCTAATCAATGAATACAGTAAAGTTGCAGGATATAAAATTAACACACAGAAATCTCTTGCATTCCTATACACTAACAATGAAAAAACAGAAAGAGAAATTAAGGACACAATACCATTCACCATTGCAACAAAAAGAATAACATACTTAGGAGTATATCTACCTAAAGAAACAAAAGACATATACATAGAAAACTATAAAACACTGATGAAAGAAATCAAAGAGGACACAAACAGATGGAGAAATATACTGTGTTCATGGATTGGAAGAATCAATATTGTCAAAATGGCTATACTACCCAAAGCAATCTATAGATTCAATGCAATCCCTGTCAAACTACCGACGGTATTTTTCACAGAACTAGAACAAATAATTTCACAATTTGTATGGAAATACAAAAAACCTCGAATAGCCAAAGTAATCCTGAGAAAGAAGAATGGAACTGGAGGAATCAATCTGCCTGACTTCAGGCTCTACTACAAAGCCACAGTCATCAAGACAGTATGGTACTGGCACAAAGACAGAAATATAGATCAATGGAACAGAATAGAAAGCCCAGAGATAAGTCCACGAACCTATGGTCACCTTATCTTCGACAAAGGAGGCAAGGATATACAATGGAAAAAAGACAACCTCTTTAACAAGTGGTGCTGGGAAAACTGGTCAACCACCTGTAAAAGAATGAAACTAGAACACTTTCTAACACCATACACAAAAATAAACTCAAAATGGATTAAAGATCTAAATGTAAGACCAGAAACTATAAAACTCCTAGAGGAGAACATAGGCAAAACACTCTCCAACATAAATCACAGCAGGATCCTCTATGACCCACATCCCAGAATTTTAGAAATAAAAGCAAAAATAAACAAATGGGACCTAATGAAACTTAAAAGCTTTTGCACAACAAAGGAAACTATAAGCAAGGTGAAAAGACAGCCCTCAGAATGGGAGAAAATAATAGCAAACGAAGCAACAGACAAACGATTAATCTCAAAAATATACAAGCAACTCCTCCAGCTCAACTCTAGAAAAATAAATGACCCAATCAAAAAATGGGCCAAAGAACTCAACAGACATTTCTCCAAGGAAGACATACAGATGGCTAACAAACACATGAAAAGATGCTCAACATCACTCATTCTCAGAGAAATGCAAATCAAAACCACAATGAGGTACCATTATACGCCAGTCAGGATGGCTGCTATCCAAAAGTCTACAAGCAATAAATGCTGGAGAGGGTGTGGAGAAAAGGGAACCCTCTTACACTGTTGGTGGGAATGCAAATTAGTACAGCCACTATGGAAAACAGTGTGGAGATTTCTTAAAAAGCTGGAAATAGAACTGCCATATGACCCAGCAATCCCACTTCTGGGCATTCACACCAAGGAAACCAGATCTGAAAGAGACACGTGCACCCCAATGTTCATCGCAGCACTGTTTATAATAGCCAGGACATGGAAGCAACCCAGATGCCCATCAGCAGACGAATGGATGAGGAAGCTGTGGTACATATACACCATGAAATATTACTCAGCCATTAAAAAGAATTCATTTGAATCAGTTCTAATGAGATGGATGAAACTGGAGCCCATTATACAGAGTGAAGTAAGCCAGAAAGATAAAGACCATTACAGTATACTAACACATATATATGGACTTTAGAAAGATGATAACGATAACCCTATATGCAAAACAGAAAAAGAGACTCAGATGTATAGAACAGACTTGTGGACTCTGGGAGAAGGCGAGGGTGGGATGTTTCAAGAGAACAGCATTGAAACATGTATATTATCTAGGGTGAAACAGATCACCAGCCCAGGTTGGGTGCATGAGACAAGTGCTCAGGCCTGGTGCACTGGGAAGACCCAGAGGGATCGGGTGGAGAGGGAGGTGGGAGGGGGGACTGGGATGGGGAATACATGTAAACCCATGGCTAATTCATTTCAAAGTATGACAAAAACTACTGTAATGATGTAAAGTAATTAGCCTCCAACTAATAAAAATAAATGGAAAAAAAAAGAAAAAAAAAAACATGTCTACTTGAAAAAAAAAATAAAACATGTCTACTTGAAAAAAAAAAAAAAGAGGTTCATTCACTCATGGATTCATTGAATACTGGTTAGTGCCTGTATTACATCTGGTCCTTTACTGGACACTGGGGTTGCTGAGAAGACAGAGGTACTGGCCCTCAAGGAGCTCACAGGCTTGTGGGGCAGAGATGAATAAGGAAAGTGAGAGAGTGATGTCACCAAATGGAGACATAGTTCACTTCTGACTTTGCTTCTGTCACAAGAACAACTAACAATGATTCAAGAACAAGACACCACTGAGAGGATCCTAGTGAGGCTGAAGCACCCTCCACAACATGGAGAATCAGGACAGACCATCTTAGAAGGGTAAGAAGGAGCTCCATATTGTCCTCCTATAGGCCAGCACAGCACCACGTGGAGAGGTCTCCTCTGAGCCTCCAGAGGGAAAAGAGAACCCTGGGGGGACAACCTCCTCAGCCTTGGGGTCAGTTTGGGGGATGCCTTCATTCTTATTTCATAGCATGGGGACTGCTGGGGAATCTATGAAGGCTCAATCACTGGGAAAATGACTGCTGGAGAAGGGGGAGGAAGTATTGCATGCTCAATCGTGACCAAATCTTTGTCACCTTGTGGACTGTAGCCCACTAGGTTCCTCTGTTCAGCAATGAAGTGAGCGAGTGAGTGAGTGAAGTCGTTCAATCGTGTCCGACTCTTTGCAACCCATTGAGCCTGCCAGGCTCCTCCATCGATGGGATTCTCCAGAATACTGGAGTGGGTTGTCATTTCTTTCTCCAGGGGATCTTCCCAATCCAGAGACTGAACTCACATTTCTTATGCCTCCTTCATTGGCAGGCAGTTTCTTTACCACTGAGTCACCTGGGAAAATGGGAATGAGCTGGCAAAAACAGCACATGGATCCTGGCAGACCAAGTTCGTACTTGCAGCATCCAAGTAGTCACCATAACCAGTGGTTTTGTCCATCTGCAGAACCAAGCTGGGGGTGCACTCTGATGAGGGAACTTGGCCAGGAGCAGTTCTGCTTGATTCAGATCCTCAGACAAGAGTTTTGCTGGCCCCAGAGCTCAGTTTGTCCATGCAAAGGCAGGGAGGGGAGTCCTAGCTCCACTCTCTGAGGAGAGAGTCTTCTGGCCCCATCTGTCCAGAAGGGCTGATGGCAACTCCTGGAACTTGTGCTGCCCAGCTGGAGCCTAGACAAGGTCAGGCAGAGCTCAGAGTTTGCAAAGAAAAGGTAGTGACTCTGTTCACTCAAGAAACTTGGGGGTGTGGGTTAGTCTGAATTTAGATAACAAACAAAAAGCTTTACCAGCTTTGGAGCTGCTTCTCCTACTGTACGTGGGCAGGGAATCTAATTGATTGTCCCCTTGATAGGGGCTTCTCTGGTGGTTTAGATGGTAAAGAGTCTGCCTGCAGTGTGGGAGACCCGGGTTCGATTCCTGGGTTGGGAAGATCCCCTGGAGAAGGAAATGGTAACCCACTCCAGTAATCTTGTCTGGAAAATCCCATGGATGGAGGAGCCTGGCAGGCTACAGTCCATGGGGTTACAAAGAGTCAGACACAACTGAGTGACTTCACTCACACACTCACTCACTTCATTGCTAAACACAGCCTTCAGCCAGTTTAGCTAGGGAACCTACCCAGAGCACACAGGAAGTTGTGTCACCCATTCAACACTCCCAAGTACAGAGGCATTTGAAGAGAGCACAGTTCCTGGCTTCCCTTGTTTGCAGAGCAAAACTGATGGCCTCACCTGACCGGGGAATTCAGTGCACATGCAGGCTTACCAACAACAAGCTGTGTAGATACTGGGTCCTGTCCTGCTGCATCTCCTACTACAAATAGTATCAAGTCTTAACCATCTAGTAAGGCTGGCCAGAGAATCCAGGCAACCTTAGAGCCCATCCTACAGCCTCACCAAGGTAGGAAATAAGCCAGCAGTCCTATCCAGCTGTCTTCATGCAGAGGCACCCCCCACCCCCGCCCCCCACAATCCCCATTCTCAGAGCTCAAACAGTTGCCTCACCCCAACCATCATTATGCGCAAGGACATCACTAGCAGACAACCACCCCACCCCTTCAAAACAAAACCAACAACAACTGAGCTGACTGGTGAAGAACTATCTCTGCCAAAGCAAACTTATAAAGTGTGTAAGAGGACTCAAATGTGCAGATTCCAGTGTAAGGAATCAAGGATCACACACAGAAAACCAGTGAACTACAATACCATCAAAGGAAATTAATACAGTTCTATAAATGACCCTCAAGAAGTGAAGATCTGTGAACTGTTAGACAAAGAATTCAGAGTAATCCTCTTAAGGATGTTTTGTTGTTCAGCCACTCAGTCGTGTTCGACTCTTTGTGACCCCATGGACTACAGCACACCAGGCTTCCTTGTCCTTCACCATCTCCCAGAGTTTGCTCAAACTCATGTCCACTGAGTTGGTGATGCTATCCAACCATCTCATCCTCTGTCATCCCTTTCCCTTCCTGCCTTCAATCTTTTCCAGCATCAGGGTCTTTTCTAATGAGTCTAAGGAAGTTTAGCAACCTGTAAGAAAACAGAACTAGAGGAAATTAGGAAACCAATACATAAATAAAATGAGAAGTTCAATAAGGAAATTGCAACCAAAAAAAAAAAAAAAAACCCCAGAAATCCCAGAATTGAAAATACAATAATTAAATTGAAAAAAGTCAATGAAAAGTTTCAAAAGTAGACTTAGCCATAAGGAAGAAAGAATCAGCAACCAGGAGGATAGGACATTAGAAATAAGCCAGTCAAAAGAGCAAAAAGGAAAAAGAATGAAGAAATTATTGATCCCTGGGTTGGGAAGATCCCCTGGAGAAGGAAAAGGCTACCCATTCCAGTATTCTGGCCTGGAGAATTCCATGGACTGTATAATCCATGGGTTCGCAAAGAGTTGGACATGACTGAGTGACTTTCACTTTCATGGAAATTATGGGACACAATGAAAAGAAATAATATTTTCATTATGGGAATTCCAGAGGAGAGGACAAAAAGGACAGAAAGTATATTTAAAGCCACAATAGCTAAAACTCCTAAACCTGGGGAGAGAAATGGACATCCAGACCCATGAGATCCAAAGAACCCTAAATAGATGGAATCTGAATAGATCTATGTGAAGACACTTTATAGTCATATCCTCAAAATTCAAAGACAAAGAAAGAATTTTAAGAGCAGCAAGAGAAAAACCAGAAGTAACATGTAAGGGAATCCCATGAAATGACTGGTGAATTTCTCAAAAGAAACTATTCTGACCAGGAGAGAATGAGATGACATTCAAAATATTGAAAAAAGAACTGTCACCCAAGAATTCTATACCTGGCAAAGCTGTCCTTCAGAAACAAAGGAGGGATAAAGAAAACATAGGAATAAAATTTCTTTTCTTTTCTTTTTTTTTAAAAAAATTTTCCTATTGCTTTTATTTTTTATTTTTATTTTTTTTCATTTATTTTTATTAGTTGGAGGCTAATTACAATATTGTAGTGGGTTTTGTCATACATTGACATGAATCGGCCATGGATTTACATGTATTCCCCATCCCGATTCCCCATCCCAATCTCCCCTCCCACCTCCCTCTCTACCCAATCCCTCTGGGTCTTCCCAGTGCACCAGGCCTGAGCACTTGTCTCATGTATCCAACCTGGGCTGGTGATCTGTTTCACTATAGATAATGTACATGTTTTGATGCTGTTCCCTCGAAACATCCCACCCTCGCCTTCTCCCACAGAGTCCAAAAGTCTGTTCTGTACATCTGTGTCTCTTTTTCTGTTTTGAATATAGGGTTATCATTACCATCTTTCTAAATTCCATATATATGTGTTAGTATGCTGTATTGGTCTTTATCTTTCTGGCTTACTTCACTCTGTATAATGGGCTCCAGTTTCATCCATCTCATTAGAACTGATTCAAATGAATTCTTTTTAATGGCTGAGTAATATTCCATGGTGTATATGTACCACAGCTTCCTCATCCATTCGTCTGCTGATGGGCATCTAGGTTGCTTCCATATCCTGGCTATTATAAACAGTGCTGCGATGAACATTGGGGTGCACGTGTCTCTTTCAGATCTGGTTTCCTCGGTGTGTATGCCCAGAAGTGGGACTGCTGGGTCATATGGCAGTTCTATTTCCAGTTTTTTAAGGAATCTCCACACTGTTCTCCATAGTGGCTGTACTAGTTTGCATTCCCACCAACAGTGTAAGAGGGTTCCCTTTTCTCCACACCCTCTCCAGCATTTATTGCTTGTAGACTTTTGGATAGCAGCCATCCTGACTGGCGTATAATGGTACCTCATTGTGGTTTTGATTTGCATTTCTCTGATAATGAGTGATGTTGAGCATCTTTTCATGTGTTTGTTAGCCATCTGTATGTCTTCTTTGGAGAAATGTCTGTTTAGATCTTTGGCCCATTTTTTGATTGGGTCATTTATTTTTCTAGAGTTGAGCTGGAGGAGTTGCTTGTATACTTTTGAGATTAATCGTTTGTCTGTTGCTTCGTTTGCTATTATTTTCTCCCAATCTGAGGGATGTCTTTTCACCTTGCTTATAGTTTCCTTTGTTGTGCAAAAGCTTTTGAGTTTCATTAGGTCCCATTTGTTTATTTTTGCTTTTATTTCCAATATTCTGGGAGGTGGGTCATAGAGGATCCTGCTGTGATTTATGTCGGAGAGTGTTTTGCCTATGTTCTCCTCTAGGAGTTTTATAGTTTCTGGTCTTACATTTAGATCTAAAAATATGGAACGCTTCATGAATTTGTGTGTCATCCTTGTGCAGGGGCCATGCTAATCTTCTCTGTATCGTTCCAATTTTAGTATATGTGCTGCCGAAGAGAGCACGGAATAAAGTTTCTTGACATGGGTCTTGGTAATGACCTTTGGATGTGATACCTAAAACACAAGCAAAAAAGTACAAAATAAACAAGGGAACTACATCAAACTAAAAATCTCTGCATAACAACAACAACAACAACAACAACAACAACAACAAACCCAACAGTAAAATGAAAAGACAAGGCGTGCTATTAAAAAAATATTTACAAACCATATACCTGATAAGAGGCTAATATCCTAAATATATAAAGAATGCAAACAACTTAATAGCAATAAAAGAAAATACAGCAACATGGGCTATTTTGTTCACTGTTGTATCTATAATTACTAGGAGTTTCTTAGCACACAACAGATGCTCAGTAAATACTTATTGAATGTATACATGCACTCATCAATGAAAAACCCAATTGACTGGTATACTGCCCCAAATGGTTGTCTAAGATAACTCAAATATAAACTATAAAAATTGTGCTTTTATACTAGTTATTCCATACTGAGGATAAATATGTGGTATTTAATGATAAAATATTTTTAGGAAGTACTAAAGGAGCATCATTTTTTTCAAAACATGGGCTTTTATAATGAGAAGAAAAAAAGAAAACAAAATTAAGAAACAAAACAAAAAATGAAAAATGGGCAAAGGACCTGAATAGATATTTCTCCAAAGAACATATATGAAAGACAAACAGGTACATGGAAAGATTTTCAATGTCACTAGTAACTAGGGAAATGCAAGTTAAAACCACAATGAGATATCATCTAATGTCTGTTCGAATGACTATCACCAAAATGATGAGATAATAAATGAGGTTGTAGAGAAAGGGGAACCCATGTGCATTTGTTGGTAAGGATATAAATTAGTGTAGCCACTATGGAAAACAGTATGGAAATTCCTCAAAAAATTAAAAATGGAACTATCATGTGGTCCAGCAATTCTACTTCTGGGAATATATCCAAAAGAAATGAAATCATTAACTTGAAAAGAGTTTATAACAGCATTATTTATAATAGCCAACACACAGAAACACTGGTGTTCATTGGTAGATGACAAAATAGATAAGTTATAGTATATACACACAATGGAATATTATTTAGTCATTAAAAATGAGGAAATCATACTATTTGTGACAACATGGCTGGACCTTGAAGGCATTATGATAAGTGAAATAAGTTAGAGAAAGACCTATACTATGTGATCTCAATGTGTGGAATCTAAAAAACAAAAACACCAAACTCATAGCAAAACAGATCAGACTTATGAATATCAAAGGAGGAGGGTGAGGGAGAGGCAATTGGAGGATGATGGCCAAAAGATAGGAACTTCCAGTTCTAAAATAAATGAGCACTAGGAATGTATTACACAACATGGTGACTATACTTAACAATGATGTATGATACATAGGAAAGTTTGTTAAGACAACAAATCCTAAGAGTTCTTATCATAAGGAAATTTTTTTTCTTTTTTTCTTCTTCTCTTTTTACTGTATCTGTATGAGATGATGAATGTTAGCTGAACTTACTCTCATAATCATTTCATAATACACATAAATCAAACTGTGGTCTTCAACTTATTTCAATTGAATGTCAATTATTTCTCAATAAAAATTAAAAAAAGTATTTAAAAAGTGTAATGAGATACTCATACACATACTCATACATGATAGTGAGAGCTGACACTTCCTGAACCCTCTGTCTGTATTGGACAGTAATGACAAGGTAGCTTGTTTAGACCTCCGAGTTGGAAAACATGGTCTCTTATTTTGGGAAACATTGAGGAGTGGCCCCCATTTAGCTGGGAGACAGCTCCTAAGCAGAGCTATGGGGCTGAGGAGGATTGAGAAGCTGGAGGGAGAGAAGAAATGGTGGATGGAATAGTATGCACAGGGTCAAGTGGGTGGCTGCCCAAAAGAGGTCTTGAATTTTGAGACCTTCTTGTATATTTTTTGTGGGAGTTGAGATAGTCACAAAAAAGGGTCAGAGAGTCTGATCCATCTTCCATGGCCAGGGGAAGAACCAGCTGTGGAGACTGACATCAAATGGAATCCAGCTTTGCCTCTGACCAGCTGTGTGGCCCTGGAGAAGTCACTTCACCTCTCTGAGACTCAGTTGCCACGCCTACTCCAAGAACCATTCACTGCATCACTCAGTAGAAATCAGAATCTAATGAAATACAGTGTATAAAGATTAAATGTGTGGTTTCTCAACACTGTTTGACAGTAATTCCAGGGGGTAGAGCCTGACTTGTGCTCACCAGTGTCAGATCCTGGTAAAGCACTTTCCACTCATTGACTCCTTTAAACCTCACAACAGCACAATGAGGGAGGTTTTACTGTTAATTCTGTTTGGCAGGTGAGAGAACTGTGGTTGCAAGAGTAACTTGGCTTGAGATTATACAGTTAGCAAGGGGTAGAGACCAGGTAACCAAGTTCAGCTCTGTCCAAACCCTCACCCTACACCTTGTCAGCAGTCCTGGCACAGCCTGAACTAAGGTCCACTCGGCAGAGCTAAGGAGAGATGGTTGAAGTCTCCCGTAGGCAGCCCCAGGGGCTCAAGGGCCCCCTGAGGTGATTTGACCTTGTGAGGCAGCCTTCATCAGGTAGAAAGCTCTTGGGTGAAGTAACCGTTCTTGCAGGCCTCTGTGTGACCCTGGCCTCTCATAACCTGAGTCTCACATGAGGATGACGGTGGTTCTTCCCTCACAGAATTGCACACAGCACTGAGATGGCTGCTTGGCCAAATGAGCAAAGGTTCCCTGGGCCTTTTGGCAGGAAAGTCAGATGCCCTCCTGGATAAGAGAGGCTGCGGGATCCTGAGGTGATAGCCTGGATCATTTCTCCAAAGAGGTGATGCAGCAATGAGTACGGGGTGTGGTCCTCCCTCTTCCAGGGCAAAGGGGAAACTGAGGGCTTCCATGTTAGGGAGGAAGAGTAGACTCGAGAGGACCTCATCAGTTTTGCTCAGAAGAGAGCAGGGCTAGGATGATGGGACCTGCTGGGGACAGGGGAGAGGTGGCTGAGTACTGGGAGCCAGGGTGTCACCTCTCTGAGCAAGCTGTCCATTGCCATGGGTTTAAATCCTAGTCCTGCCACTTACTACCCCGTAACCTTGATGAGTCACTTATCCTCTATAAGCCTCAGTATCCTCATCTGTAGAATGGAGACAAGAGCCATGTCTCTTGGCAGAAGGGTGTTGTGAGGAGGTCATGAGGTCAGGTGTGCTGTCTCCATGTGACCTTGGGTCACTTTCTTGCCTATCCTGGACCTCAATGTTCCCTCTTGTAAGACAAGAAGTTGCAGCTGGTTAATCCCAAATGTCCCCAAGTCCACCTTTGGATCCAGGTCTCTGTTGACCTGATTGCCCATACCTCACCTCCCCCAAAATCCCAACGGAAGGAATGCCACGGGCCACACAGAAGGTGCAGAAATGCCTTTTTATTGCTGGGGGTGGAGGGTGATGAGCATAGGGTGTCCTGATTGCAAGGAGGAGTATCTGAGAGGTGTCCTTTGACTGGGTTCAGTTGTCACTTCTGGGGGATGGTGGTAGCACCGCCCATCCCAGAGGGAGATGATACAGAGATTCAGTCACGTTCCTGGGAAACAATCTGGAAGGAGACCCCAGTGTGAGGAATGGACACCCCAGGGCCCTTACTGGCTTCTGTGTCCAGCAGGCACATCTGCTGGAATACTTTCCCCAAAACACTGTGAGCTCTGAGGCTCGGGGAGGGACTGGCAGCTCTGGTTTGGGGGTCTTTCTCTGGCACCTGGCATTGACCCCTCCTCATCCCCTCACCCTCCCACCCCCCTCATCTTAGCAACAATGGCTGATGTGAAAAGACTGATTGGGGACCCAGAGGAGCCAGGGTTCAGGGCTCAGTGTCTGATCAGGATCAGGGATCAGATTGAGATGCAGTTGGGTCTCTATCCATGACCATATCAGGGCTCAGTCAACTACTGGAGTTAAAGTTCAGTCTGACTGTTCCAGGCTCAGTCAGGGAGCAGAATCAAGTGCTGTCTGGGTGTGTGATTAAGGGCCAGGACTCGGTACATGACCAAGATCAGGGCTCAGTCTTCTACTAGAGAAAGAAGAGAAGCCAAGTTTCTTTCTGCTTCTCCACAGGCCCCTGTGGGAAATCTCATCCTCACTCAGCCTGGGGTCCCGAGCCCGGTCCTCACCAGGGGATGGGCATCGCAGCGATTTTCCTCATCTGTGCTCTTCACTTTTACTTTGAGTTTTTCTGAACAGCAGCTGAAGGGACAAAATGAGAAGCAATTCTCAGGCTCCAGCACTAGAAAGCTGAATAGAAATCAGACACTGGTGACTGCCACCCTCCAGCAGGTCAGACTTGACAGTCATGGGACCTCTTGCATGTCACTCTATCTCTCTGAGCCTCAGTTTGTTCATCTGCAAAATGGCTATGATAATGTTACCCACCGCCCAGGGATGTTGAAAGGATCCAATGAGATTGAGATGGTATGCGAAACACAGAGCGATTGCCCAAGGAAGTGGGCCTGTGGCTATTTTCTAGAAGGACCACCTCCAGCACCCTGACACTGTTGCTCAACCCATTTCTGTTGCCCCACAGCCCCAGCAACCACAGTTATGCCAGAGACCCAGGTTAAGGACAGTGCCCTGGAGCTGGAGGTGAAGCCATAGCTCCTCATAAGACAGGAAAGGGAAGGGGCAGTGTTTATTAGCAACGAGGATGGGATATTAGGCTCTTTCGCTTTTTCTTTAAATCCACTCATCAATTCGGCAGAGTTTACAGTCTCCTTTCATCTGGGAGGAACCCGAGGCTCAGGTGGAGCCAGTTGACTCTGACCCCACAGTGCTAAGTAGCAGATCCAGGATTTGAACCCAGATTGGGCCCGTCCTCTTTCTCATATCATTCTGCACAGCAGCTTCTGCAGACTTGGCAAAGGAAGGCAGGAGAAGCTCTCAGAGGCCTCCAGAGGCCCTCAGTCTGTGGGGACCCCTCGAGCCACCCTCTCCTGATTTGCTCAGGGTGAAGGGTCTTCAGTTTCTCCAGGGTTGCCTGACCAGACCTGACTGTCGAGCAGGCGTAGAGCAGGGTGCCTGCCCCTTGGAAGGCTGCAGAGGGTGCCCCCTCACCCCTTTCCCAGGCTGTGACTTACCGATGACTTCCTTAATAAAACTCACATCCAGGGAGCTGATGATGCTGTGGATTCGTGGGAACACCTGAGGGCCAGAGGGAATCACGGAGACAGACAGACACACACACACACACACACACACACACAGAGGAAGGCAGGGAAGAGGTTGGGACGAGGAAGAGAGGAGAGACGGGAGAGGAGAGGATTGATCATTATCCACAGTGAGTGCTCTGCCTGCCTCCTGCAGAGATCCTCACTATTTGGGATCTTAGAATTTTTGAATCTTAGGATTCTAGATTAACGGAAAACTAGAAGGCACAAATCTGAGAACCAGAGGAAGCTAGAATCCTAATACCTCAGAACACCAATATCCTAGGACCTTGAGAATCTAGATGGTGAGTATCCCAGAACTCCATGCTCTAGAAACCCTGACCTTCAGAACACTAGAATTTTAAGCAGTTAAATGAGGCCCTTGGAATCATAGTTTTCCCATGATTTGAACCAGGATTCAAATCAAGTGTTTCCCATGATTTTGTGTGCATACAATCCCCAGGGTATCTCGTGAAAATGCAAATTCCTGAGTCAACTGGTCTAGGGTAGGACCTGAGAGTCTGCATTTCTAACAAGTGCCCAGATGAGGTCAGTGTTGCTGATCTGAGGACCACAGTTTGAGCAGTGATCCTCCAGTTCAGTAAATCACAGAGCCACCTGGAGGATTTCTTTTCTGTAAACTGAGATTCCCAGTTCCCTTTCAGAGTGAATAATTTAGAATCTTTGAAATTTTCTGGTTTATGGTACATATGGCCTTGTTTATGAAGCACAGTAAACTTACTTATGGTATGTATAGTTTTTGTATTTAAATAAACTAAATAAAATTGTGTCCAATAAAGAACATTGCTAAAAGCCTACTGGCAGTCCATGGGTATGGTAAATGGCTCAAGTGTGGGACCCAGTGATTTCAACTCATATCAGACCCCTGCTTACCTCCTCCCCAGGCCAGGCTGACTGAAGGGGAGAAGGCAGCAGCTGATATCCCAAAGGGAATTAGGCCCCTCAGAAAGGAAGGTGCCCAGAGAATACAGCCCGCCAGGGAATGTCACACCTACCCCCACCAGACCTGACTCTGCACCCTGAGAAGTAGGGGACTCACCATGTCTGGCACTATGAAGGTCTCCACCTCTTCTACAAGTGTGATCGCAGTGTTATTAATTTTCTCAAATGGTCCAAAGGGCCTAGAGAAGAAAATGATAAAGTTTAGTGAAGCTGTCAGAGCAGCTAAGCAGGAGCAGTGGGAAGAGGGTGGGAGGTGGTGGAACACCTTGAAGTCAGGGGACATGAGCCTCTACTCAGGGGGATCATCACTTAGAACATGACTGACCAGCAGCTCATGAGAGTCCCATCACAACCATGAGACCTCATTCATCATCTCTCTTTATCCATCCATCCATCCATCCATCCATCCATCCATCCATCCATCTATCCTTCCATTCATTCATTCAACACATATTTATACAGGACCAACTATATATGCCAGGAACTAAGCCAGACTAGAGAGACAGGGATGAACAAAGCACAAGCAGTTCCTGACCTGGTAACTAAATATGAAACAAGTTTTCCTAAGCCTGGCTCCTTCCCACCTTCAGCCCCCAGCATAACTGTCACCTGCTTAGGGCAGCCCTCCCTGACTGCTGCCGAAGGGAGGGCTTTGTATCATTGCACCTGTTAAGTGTGATGCTCTTAACCTAGGATGGTTGCCATCTGACATTTACCTTGTGGGCTGTTTATTGTTGGACTGAATGTTCATCTGTTTGTCATTCCCTCAAGAGAATAAGCTCCATGAGAGCAACTTCTTTGCCTGCAGTCACCAGTAAATTCTCCAGAGCTCAGAATGGTGACTGCCTGGCATGGACGGTATGCTCAGCACCTTTTTGGCTAAAGAAATAAACGAAGTAAACCTACAACTAAATATATAATGACTACTTGTGGCAGGTATTCAGAAGGGCAAGAGCAGATTCTTACAAGAGAGAAGAGGAAGAACCTTGTTTTAGACCCTGAGTGATGAGATGTACATTGAGATGCAATGGGGGAGAGGTGTTCTTGGCATCCAGAACAGCCTGTGCACAGGTCTTGAAGTGGAAGGAGTTTGTTTGAGGCTCAGAGCAAAAGCTAGTGTGTCTAGGGAAGAGTGGGCAAGGGGGAGAGCACAGTGATATGAGGGTGGATCCAGATCAGGCAGAGCCTAAATGGCCCTGAGGAGGGCTTGGGATTTTGCCCAAGTGGAGACAAAAGGCCCGAGAGGGTTTGGAGCAGCAGAGTGGAATGCCATTTTATAGACATGAACACTGAGACCCAGAAGGCAAGATGATTTTCCTGGGACTATAGGCTAGGCAGTGTCTACCAGGGCTCAGGCGTTTGGACTTATATCTCAGTCTTTCCAAGTGATAGTAGGCTGCAGAGCCTATCTTTGGTTTTGGGAGGTCTTTAGGGATCTGTGATCAGATCCCTTCTTGAGGCAGGATGGACTGACCTCTGCTCATGACTCAACCTTTTTCCTTGCCAAGGCCAAGCCTGCTCCAGGCTTCCGCTTCCAGACCACTTCTCTCCCAGCCATGACCAGGGTCAGCCTTTCTCCCTCCACCCTCTTCCTTGGGCTAAACATGCCCTTTCAAGTGCATCTTAAACCGGGAGTTTTAAGATGCAGATTTTGTGAGTTGCCAGAAATCAGGGATTTGAAAGGAGAGGATTAAGTTTTTCAAGATCTCATTTTGGGAATTTTCCAGTGGGTGGAGGATGATTTGGGGACAATCTGAACTTAGAGCCCATGGCAAGTATTTATTACTCCTCTTGCCCTTCCTAACTAGAGGCAAGAAGGTGAACACTGAATTATTATTATTATTGAGAGTCAGTATATAATAACAAAAGGGTTAGTTCTTCAAGAAGACATAAGAATGCTAAATGTGCATGCACCTAACAACAGAGCTTTAAAAAGTATGAAGCAAGAACAGATAAAGTTGAAAGGTGAAATATACAAATTCAGTTATGGTTGACGAGGTCAACACTCCTGTTTCACTTATAGGAAGAACAAAGAGACAGGAAGTCAGCATGGATATTATTATTACTGAGAGCTTAGTATGTGCCAGGCTGTATGGTAAACACTTGGATTTTCTCATTTGGCTAACACAGTAGACTATGAATTAGATATTACTACCATCCTCAGTTTAAAGATGTGAAAATTGGAGTTCTTAGAGATAAAACGATTATAAAACCACAAGTTAGTGGCAAAACTAACTTGACTCCAGAGTCTGACCTCTTTTTACCATACTCTGCTCCCTCCCAGGTATAGGAATAGGTCTGAAATTAGGGGTTCCAACTCTTCTGGGATCCCCATTCTGCTGAGATGTGTAGACCTGACCTGTACAGCGAGGGGAGTAAGATGATGGCTGGTTTGTGGGTGAATCCTCCAATGACCACGGCAGTTTCAATGGTGACACTTGTCTCGAGGACCAACTTGAGGGTCAGGTCAATAACCGTGCCCGACAGAGGCCTGTAGGGAACAAGATTCATAGTGAACAGAGGTGGAGAACTCCCTTCACATTTCCCACAGGAGTCCCTCTCTCTGTGGACATTATATAGGATGTCTATAGACAATGTCAATATTGTCTGTTTTCTTAATGGAATCTACATTCTTACATTAGAGTCTCTTCTCCTGGCCATATAGGTTTGGCTCACATGAAATTTCATATTATACTAATGATTAAAATAAAAATAATACTTAATATTTCTTGAGTACAAATTCTGTGTTAGGCATTTTTAAGAAAAGTATTTTACCTGGATTAATCCATTTAATCATGACAGCAATACCATGAGGGAAAAGTACTATCATTATCTCTATTTTCAGCATGTGGAAAACCTCTTTTGGTATAGAGAGGTTAAATAACTATCCCAAGATATCAGAGCTAATGAATGATGAAATCATAGTGCACTTAACTGATAAAGACTCTTCTATACATCTTCATTTTCATATCTCTTTGTATCTTGAAAGCAATTAAAATGCTTGAAAATTCTTTCCATATAATATTCACAGCCCTTTATTACATACTGTACACTACTATATGATACATACTGGTCACTGCTATTTAAAGAGAATCTTGAGAGACAAAATACTGCTGGAGAAAAATTTGGCAAGGAGTTATATATGTTTGTGTTTTCTCAATTTTTCAAGTTATATAAGTACATAAGCATTATGATTTTAGAAATATATTTCACAGAGATGTTTTTAAAAAGAGACTGGTTATGGTCAATGTTTCTTAGAATGTTTTAAAGGTTAGGATTTTAGAGTTCCCTACTTATTTTACAGTTGGGAGACCAAGGCAAGAGCATGGAAAAGTGCCTGATTTCAGATTGGAGTTCTGCTGGCCATACTGCATTGCCTTTCCCAAACCTCAGATTCTAATGCATACTCACAGGGTCACGGTGACCTTAATGATGATTGGGATCCTCAGGATAATGCCATTGCCATCATAAGTCGCTGTGACTATGATACTCACGACGTGGATTTTCCTTATTCTCAACCTGTGCAAAAACAACAACTCACCCTTGTCATTCCTCTTGACAGCCATTGCTGGGTACCTCTCTATGCCAGTGTTATGCTGAGTTTTGAGCCTCATGGATTTTGCCAGCTTTGGTCTTCATGAGAGCCCTGTTCAGGGGTTGGATTCTCTACATTGGGTGGCGTGACAAACTGAGGATCAGACAGCTGTGATTTCCCTCAAGATTCCAAGGATGAATATTTGTCAGAGCCAGATTTTGTTTTTTTTAATTGAAGTATAGTTTCTTTACAATGTTGTTTTAGGTTCATATGGATAGCAGAGTGATTCAGATATATATATATATATACATATATATATGTATATATATGTATATATATATGTATAGATAGAGATATATTTTATTTTCTCTTATTGGTTATTACAAAATATTGACTATAGTTCCCTGTGCTACATAGTAGGTCCTTGTTGGTTATCTATTTCATATATTGTAGTGTATATATGTTAATCCAAAACTCCTAGTTTATCTCCGATACGGCTTTCCCTTTTGGTAAACATAAGTTTTTTGTTTTTTGTTTTTTTTTACATCCAGGAGTCTGTTTCTGTTTTGTATAAGTTCACTGTTTCCTATTTTAGATTATACATATACATGGTATCATATTTATCTTTCTCTATGTGACTTACTTTGCTTAGTATGATTATCTCTGCATCAAGCCTTATTTATGCAAATGGCATCATTTCATTCTTTTTTATGCAGGGCCAAAATTTGAATGGAGAACTGCTTGACTCCCAAACTTCAAGTATGGAGACAATTTATGTGCTGTGAATTCTAGTTTCTTCTCTCTTGAAGGCATTCAGACTTTTATACTCAGCTATATTCATAGAGGAAAGTCTTACCCCTTGGAAAGGGGACTTTAGGCACCATCAAACAATTAGAGGTGAGGGTAAAGAGAAACTTCAATCTGATACTGAAATCACAGAATGAGAAAGCCCTAGCCCGTGAGATGCCAGACAGGTCCTGCAGCCCTGATTCCAATTTTGCCAAGCTCTGGAAGAGCTGGCCTCAGACTACTACCACTCTCAGGGACACATAAGGTTAATTCACCATTCTGTCTTTGATCTTAAACTTACCTCCCCAAAGATATATATTCTCTTTACTTGGGACAAAGAACTCCAATATGAAGCATTAACTCACCAGAAACACTTGTATGCTACATGAAAATTTTTAAAAATTTTCTCATCCAACATGTTCTCCGGGGCATCCGCCAAACATGCGGGTTCCTGGAGCGAATCGAAATCAACCTTCACTTGCTCAAGGATAGCTGCAAAAACAATCTTCATTTAGTATGATATTCAACGGATAAAGCAGCTACTATGCAGCAGGTACTAAATGAGACTATTTGCCTAAGTTATTTCATTCAATTTTTATAACAACTCCATAAAGTCGGTATTACTATTTTCTGCACTTTCAGATGAGGCAAGAAAGGATCAAAGGTTAAGAAATGGGCCTAAAGTCACACAGTTGGAGACCTTGTTCCTTCTGTGTTGCCTTCATGTTAATATATACTCATCATTCATCAACAAAGCAATCAATCTACTTTGCAGGCAATAGATATTGATTGTACATCAACTTCTAATAGTGAAGCTTTAATGATATACTCAAACAAAAGAAATAAACTTAGAATAAATTAACAGAATCAAGGGAAAAATATGGTTTCAACTTAACAGAAGTGGCAAATAAGAGTCCCTGGATGACAGCTTTGCCACAGGCCTAGAAAGCTATAATTCATACAGGAGCAGGAGGACCATATCCTGATGGTGGTGGGGGGGTGGTCTTCCGAGAAAAGAGGGATTTGACAGAGTAAATGACATGGCAGATGTAGAATGGCACATGTGAAAAGAATTAAGAATACATATTGTGAAAATAATTCAAATGAGAAACAAGGCAACAACTAGCTCAAGGAAAAACAAAAGGCTATAACGAAAGTTATGAAAGCATAGTAGTGATATTTGGATCTGCAATGGACAATATCTACCTAATTATAATGATGCAAACAGAGATGCAAACTACATCTGGTCCCACAGCTTAACACAGACACTTTTCCTTCTGAGCTCAGTTTTATCAGTAATAAATTGGAAACTGGGTCCCTTCTGAATATTTGAAGGTTGCCTAAGCCCTGGCAAGGTTTAAAGCCAGTTATTTTCAGAATTAGCTTCTCCTATAAAGAATGTTTGTCAGTGTGCTGGTAATGCTTCCAGAAAATGAAAAGAAGGCCAAGTTCAGAATTATAAAGAGATATGACTAACTAGAAAGTTAGGTAGTTTTAAACCTACTTAAGCTTGGTAGGGAGTAATTTCTAATTAGGTAATACAAATTACTGAGAAAATTGAATGATCCGGCAGAAGAATATGCTACAAATTTTAATAAAATATTTAATTTAAAATATGTAAATGGCTAATAAAATATGAAGAATTGTACAAAAAAGATCTTATGATCAGGATAACCACAATGGTGTGATCACTCTTCTAGAGCCAGACATCCTGGAGTGTGAAGTCAAGTGGGACTTAGGAAGCATTTCTATGAACACAGCTAGTGGAGGTGATGGAATTCTAGCTGAGCTATTTCAAATCCTAAAAAATGATGCTGTGAAAGTGCTGCACTCAATATGGCAGCAAATTTGGAAAACTCAGCAGTGGCCACAGGACTGGAAAAGGTCAGATTTCATTCCAATCCCAAAAAGGGGCAATGCCAAAGTATGTTCAAACTACAATAAAATTGCACTCATATCTCATGCTAGCAAGATAATACTCAAAATCCTTCAAACTAGGCTTCAATAGTACATGATACAAGAACTTCCAGGTGTACAAGCTAGATTTAGAAAAGGCAAAGGAATTAGAGATCAAATTGCAAACATCTGTTGAATCATAGAAAAAACAAGGTAATTCCAGAAAAGCATCTAATTCTGCTTCATTGACTAAGCTAAAGCCTTTGACTGTGTGGATCACAACAAACTATAAAAAATTCTGTAAGAAATGGGAATACCAGACCACCTTACCTGCCTCCTGAGAAACCTGTATGCAGCTCAAGAGCAACAGTTAGAACCGGACATGGAACAATGAACTTGTTCCAAATTGGGAAAGGAGTACGTCAAGGATGTATATTGTCACCCTGCTTATTTAACTTATAAGCAGAGTACATCATGCGAAATGCCAGGCTGGATGACGCTCAAGTGAGAATCTAGACTGCTAGGAGAAATATCAATAACCTCAGAGATGCAGATGATACCACTCTAATGGCAGAAAGCAAAGAGGAACTAAAGAGTCTCTTGATGAAGGTGAAAGAGGAGAGTGAAAAAGCTGGCTTAAAACTCAACATTAAGAAAACTAAGATCATGGCATCCAGTCCCATCACTTCATGGCAAAGAGATGGGGGGAAAATGGAAACAGTGACAGATTTTGTTTTCTTGGGCTCCAAAATCATTGTGGATAGTGACTGCAGCCATGAAATTAAAAGATGTTTGTTTCTTGGATGAAAAGCTATGACCAACCTAGACATCCTATTAAAAAGCAAAGACATTACTTTGGTGATAAAGATCTGTGTAGTAAAAGCTATGGTTTTTTCAGTAGTCATGAACAGATGTGAGAGCTGGACTGTAAAGAAGGGTGGCACTGAAGAATTGATTCTTTTGAACTGTGGTGCTGGACAAGACTCTTTTTTTTTTTTTTTTGGAATTTAAGTTAAATATTAAAGAATCTCAGGACTCATTAGGCCATATGGGAACTTCTTAAATTTTTGGAACAGTTTCTGAAGTAATATCTGATCATTCTACATACCAATTCATCCTGCATATGACTTACAAGTAAATCAAACAACTTAAAATACCATTCTAATCACCTCTCCTTTAAACAAGAGCCTGTAATGATTTTCCATTTTTCATGGGATTGAGGTCAATTCTGATATTTATGAAGGTTTAGTCTGACTTGATCTCATCTTCCTAGTCCATATCTTCCTAGTCCATATCTCTCCAAAGTGTTCCCTCTATTTCTGTCAGGCATATCTTTTCATCTTCTCTTCACAACACGCTGTTTTTTACTGCCATCTCTTGTTAATGCTGTATCCTGAAAACTGAAAGCCCTCACCTAAATTAAACCTATTTTAAGTCAAGCTCAAGTTCCATAACTTTCTAGAAGCTGCCACTTTAGCCTGCACTGACTCATCTCTTCTTTCAGACAGCGATTCAATCCTTGCTTCTTGTAATTTCAAAACTGTTGGCTCACTTTGAATGAGTCACTGTGTTTCATGCAAAGCCAGTTATATATGTATATATATAAAAAACAGGACTATTATTTGAACATTTAAAAAATTCAATCTGATTAGAATTTCCTCAAAAGTAACCAGTTAGTCCCCTAGCAGTCACCACCTACCAGTCAATAAAGAAAAAAATTAAAACAGAAGTCACTGACCCCACAGCAAACTCCTCTTTCAGACCACAAAGTTGACCTGAAGACAGGCACACTCAGGATGAGGGACAATCCCTAAGACATTTAAGAAAACATATCAGATCACAAGGGTCTGGAAGGTGCTCATGTAGGAACAGACCTGGATCCACTCAAAATTATTTATTTTTTAACTTTAAATTTTCATATGTTAACTAATTTTTCTAACAAGTTACTTGCTTCATACCTCATAACTAGTGGTTTTCTATCATGACATCATATTAGAGTAAAACTGATTTCAAAAACAATGCAACTGGTTACTGCATGTTATTACAACAATGACAATTTTACAGAAACACACACATCTGTACTTACTTCAATGATACATTTACTTTGGGTTTAAAATAGGGTGCATTCTGGTCTGCCAAAAAGACGATTAAGTCATTTCCTAAAAGAGGCAAATATGTAACATTAGAAAAATGCTTCCCATTAAGACACCCAATCAGTGGTTACAAGAAGCTTTCCGGGCACTGTTTTCAACAAGAAAACTTCTATTTTACTTCAGATTGTCTGCCCTATCAAGGATGGTCCTATCAGACTAACGGAATGGTGATTCCTAATAGTATACAAGAAATTCAATATTCAAAGCAGCAGAGAAACTAGAAGGATGAACATGGAAAATATAGTTGGTCTTGCCTTCTCCTAAGAGTCAGATCAACTGACTTAAAGGAAACATATAAAGAATATGCCTGTTAAGGCTAAGTCATAACCTCCCCAAACCTAACAACTCAACCTCTTACAAGGCTGTTTAGTTCACTGCACAGATGCGTCACACCAAGGACACAGTAACTTCTTACTGTAGGCATTTGATTAGTAACAAGGGTGTGATTTCATATTTAAGCAGATAAAAACTGAATCCTCCAAGACCAGTCCCTTGTGGCTCCTATAGATCCATGCCCCCATGAATTTCTGGAGTTCAATGAACACTCATTGGAACAGACTTTTCAAACTGTTTAGCCAAACACACATCATCTTTAAAGTTAAAGGGAGAGTCCCTCTCCACTTTGGATGGAGTGGCTATGGGTTAGGCAGTCTGCACCCTTCCTGCAGTAAATGGAGTCATATAAAAACAGGGGAAATACCCAAGGTCCAAGGTCCACCAGAAGTTCTGGGGTCCCAGAAAGGACTCCAAGAGATCTGGGCCAAGATCCTGTCAAACTTTGTATAAGTGCTTCACTTCCTTCTTTCACAGCCTTGACCTTAAATAGAACCTGTTTTCTGGGTACTCAAGAATACTGAGACCCTCTACTGCCCACTGTCAGCATCAAGATTTACCAAAAAGTACTTTAGTGATGGTTAAAGCAAAGAACTCCCAAGAACCTCAAGGTGGAAAATAAAGCAGAGATTTGGAAGAGGAGGGTGGTGGCCAAAGCAAGGAGGTCTTCTGCACACAAAAGATTAGGCAGCTCAGAAAGGAGAAAAACCTGCAGTTTGAGAATCCTCTTCCAAAGAGACACTGGGTTTATTTATTAGTGGTGCCTGCAAAATACTTGAGTTAATTGTGAAGTGTTTAGTTCTTGGGAAGGAATAGTAGTTTCAAAGAAAGCTGGGACCCAGACAAAGGGAGTGGAGGATGACTTAGATTAATTAGAAGGTAGGGAGAAGTTCTTTACCAGAGGAAATTATCAATTTGCACATTTTCCAGTTCATCAAAGTGGAAGGGAGACTGGAGGAAGTAAGGCAGATAGGAATGAAGGGGCCTTGGGAAGGAACGTATAGAAAGCTAGAAAGACTCCCGGCGATCAGGAAGGACTCTGGAAGGCAAGTGATTCTATGAAGGGGCGAGGTGCCTGAGTGAAGGCCGCGGTCTTCTCAAGAAAACAAAACAAAAAAACTGGGGTGTTTCTAGTGCGGTCAAACTGTGAAGTGGTCAAGCCAAGACCCGGGTTTGGAAAAGACATAAAAAAAGGAGGGGGGGTTGTCAAGGAAATTGGAGATAAAGGGGGGGGGGGGTTGTCAAGGAAATTGGAGATAAAGGGAGAAAATTAGGGCTGCCACAGAAGGGCGGGGAAAAGCAGGAGAACCGGCCCCCCAAGTAGGGGGCGTGGGGAACACCGGGAGGGGCACGCGGACAGAGAGGGGCCAGGGAAGCACTGACTTTCCCGCAGCACGAAGAGGTCCGTCTGCTTGTCAGAGTTGAGGTCTCCGAAGGCCGCCAGGGTGCCCCAGGCCTCGGCCCCAAACAGCTCGGCCGTGACGTTGTGCAGCGCCCGCGCCGGGACCGGCCCGACTCCAAGCAGCGCGAGCCTCCCAAGCAGCAGGGCCAGCAGCACCCAAGAGTCCGGCAGCCGGCTCGCCGCCGCCATGGCAGCCCCTCCGCCCCAGCCCGCCGGCCCAGCATATTGGATGCCTGATCTCACCTCATCCTCTCCATAACCCTGTGCAGTGGCATCATTGCAGATAGAGGATCTGAGGTGGAGGGGAGGAAATGACCAGACACCAGCAATATTTATATTCATCATCATCACTGTTGTAACCGTGTATCAGGGGCCTACACACATGATCCCTTCACATCCTCACAGCACACCTGGGAGGACAGTCCCATAGTTAGGTCCCTTTCATACTAGGGCACCTGAGGTTAAGGGAGATGAAGTCTGTTGTCCAGGTACCACAGCCAGCAACAGGCAAAGAGAGGATTCAAACCCAGTGTGCCTGACCCCAAAGCTGGGTCTGACAACCACGCCCTCGGTACGCATTTTATTTACATTTTGCCAACAGGATCCAGGCACCATGTTTTCCTCATTTACTCAGTTTTACTCATTTTTCAATGGGGCAGCTGAAGCCTGGGGCCAGCACTGTGTCTGAGTTCACTACATCTCTCTGGAACTCCTGGGCCATGGCTCTGAGGTGAGAAAAAGTCTCTTCACAAGATTTTGGCACAGCCCTCAGCTCTGTGCCCACAACCAGGGAAAGAGGGACCTCTGATATTTGTAGAACTGGGTACAGCCAGCGAAGAGGGTGGTCTGCTGACAGGTTCAAAGTTTTTCTGGATGGAATCCTCCATGTCCCAGGCCCAGGCTTGGGCACCTGGCCTGCCACCTTCTTCCTGTTCTGTGCTCTGATGGTGGGACCACAGTCAGGGTGAGGCAGGCTAGCTTCTCAAGCTTCCAGCCCAACTCCTACTTTGTCCTGGTGGCGTTCATCCAGACTCTGTGAGATGCAGCTGGGGGACCAGAGGTGATGGACTCTGGATGACCTGGAACTCTCCACCGGTGCTTCCAGCCTGTGCCAAGTGAGCACCCATCTGGGCTTCCTGGATCGGATGTCCTGGTTGACAGGGGCTCAATGCATCAGGGGTAACAACCAACTCAAACAGAAGCAGTCGAGGAATAAACAAGATATTTAAGTCCATGGACGATCCTGCCCCACCAGCTGGCCTCAATGTAATCTGGGTGAAAGGTTCTTCCCCTCGGGTCCAAATTCTGGGTTCCTGTCCTTGTGAGACCTGGGCGAGTCACCTCTCTTCCCTGAATCTCAGTCTTCCAAACCTTATAAGGTTGTGGTGAGCATTAGTGGCAAAAATGGATGTGCAGTGTCAAGACTAGAGCCACGCATTCACCTGCACCTCCTGAGTGCTGGACACTGGGGCCAACAACTGGGACTCACTGCTGCCCCCAGAGACTGGAAGAGCTGACCTCGATGGGAGAGGATGCAGAACTGGGTGCACTCTTCAGCTCTGCCCCTTCCCATCATGTGGCCTTCAGTAGGTCATCCTGCCCCTCTGAGCCTCGTGTTCCTCAGCTGGGAAATGGGGCAGTAGCACCTTCTGCGTGGTTGCTGAGAAGATGAAACAGGATATGCATGTAGGGTTGTGAGGGTCATGTCTAGGCAGAGGTGGGATTCTAGAGGAAAGAGTGGAGGCTCAAGCTCTGAGAACTTAAGTTAGAAAGTACCTTTGGTCCATCCAGTCCAGTTGTTTCCATTTCTGGCCAGACACCCCGGGGCAGCCTGTCTGGGAGCTGGTAACCCTAAGTATCTAGGAAGTGGCTCAGGCATCTATCATTTAAGCAGCCTTAGAAGATAACTTTGTTGATCTTTTTTTCTTTTTTTTTCCAAAAGCAAAGCTTAGCATCTGTGATCTGAAGAAAATAGGTGGGGTTAACGTCATGTGTACTTTGAACCCCTCTTTGGGCCATAGTCTTCCTAGACTTTCCAGCAAGAGGTTGAAATGATTATCTCTGAGCTCTCTGGTGGTTTTGATGTCTATGATGCTTCCAGTGGTTGTGTGACCCTTAAGGAGGTCTCAGAATGGAGGAGGCAGATGTGATCCACAAATGTGCCAAGTCAGGTTCTGCCTACTCCAACTGACTTCAACAAAAATAAAAATTAGAAAGGGAGAAATATATTTTAACTGGAAAATCTGTGGCATGGAGGACTTCGGGTACACTTGGATCAGGGCACTGAAAGAATACATTCTCTTATGTCCTTAGTATAGCGTCTTTTTCTAGTGAGCTTTGCCAGGTAATTGTATCTAATCTTTATCTCTGAGGACAAAAGCAGACCCAGGCTATATGTGAAGACCTAAAGCTCTGTTTATGTGTCATGAGATCCAGCTAAGGGCTTTTCAATTTCTTTACATTTTCAAAGGCCCAGCTGTTTCTTTGTTAAATATTTTCTATTATTTTTCTCCTCTTTATTTCATTTAGGGGCTTCCCTGGTGGCTCAGATGGTAAAGCATCTGCATTTCATTTATTCCTGCTGTAATCTTTATTGTATTCCTTCATTGATAACTTTGGGCTTAATTTATTCTTCTTTTTCTAGCTGCTTAAGGTATAGAGTTAGGCTGTTTATTTGGAATTTTTCTTGCTTCTTAATGTGGCATTTATTGCTAGGAACTTCTCTCTTAGAATTGCTTTCTCTGCATCCTGTATGTTTTGCTACATAGTGTTTCCATTTTCATTTGTTTCAAGAAACTTTATCTCCTTCTTTCTTCTTTTTATTGGTTTTTCAGGAGAATGTTCAGGGCTTCCCTGATAGCTCAGTTGGGAAACAATCCTCCTGCAATGCAAGAGACCCCGGTTCGATTCCCGGGTCAGGAAGAATCCCTGGAGAAGGGATAGGCTACCCACTCCAGTATTCTTGGGCTTCCCTTGTGGATCAGCTGGTAAAGAATTCACCTGCAATGTGGGAGACCTGTGTTCAATCCCTAGGTTGGGAAGATTCCCTGGAGAAGGGAAAGGCTACCCACTCCAGTATTCTGGCCTGGAGAATCCGTGGACCGTATAGTCAATGAGGTTGCAAAGAGTTGGACACAACTGAGTGACTTTCACTTCACAGGAGAATGCTGTTTAATTTCCATGTGTTTGTGAGTTTTCCAGTTTTCCTCTTACCAATTTCTAGTTTAATGCCATTGTTTTCAGAAATTATACTTGATACAATTTCAGTCTTTTTGAATTAGATCCAAGTTGTTTTGCAGTCTTCCTAGAAAGTGTTCCATGTGTGCTTGAGAAGAACGTGTATTCTGCTGATGTTGACTAGAATGTTCTATACTTGTATGCTAGGTCCATTTGGCCTATGTGTTTAGTCTCTCAGTCATATCTGACTCTTTGTGACCCCATGGACTGTAGCCCGCCAGGCTCCTCTGTCCATGGGGATTCTCCAGGCAAGAATACTAGAATCGGTTGACATGCCCTCCTCCAGGGATCTTCCCAAGCCAGGGATCAAACCCTGGCCTCCCACATCACAGTCAGGTTCTTTACTGTCTGAACCACCAAGGGGAGCCCAAGAATGCTGGAGTGAGTAGACTACCCCTTCTCCAGGGGGTCTTCCCGACCCAGGAATTGAACTGGGTCTCCTGCACTGCAGAAAGATTCTTTACCGAGTTACCAGCAAGTCCCCATTTGGCCTCTAGTGTTGTTCAAATCCTCTGTTTCCATACTGATTCTCTATCTGAATGATATCTGTTTTGAGAGTGGGATAGTAAAGTCCCTGACTACCACCGCATTGCACTTTATTTCTCCTTGTAGCTCTATTTACTTTTGCTTCATATAGTTAGGTGTTCTAATGTTAAGCACCCAAACATTTGCTATTGTTAAATCTTCCTGGTGTATTGACCCCTTTATCACTCTATAATCAGTCTCTTTTTCTTTTTATCATTTTTAGTTTAAAGTCTATGTTGTCTATTTTAAGTATGGCTAGCCCTGCTGTTGATTTATTTGTTAACATTTTCTTGAAATGTCTTTTTCTATCCCTTAACACTCAATCTCTGTGGGTACTTACTGTTAAAGTGAATCTCTTCTGGGCAGTATATTTTTGGATGTTGTTTTTTATTCATTTAGCCATGCTATGTATTTTGATTTGATAATTCAGTCCATTTATATTTAAAGTAATTATTGATTGGTAAGAACTTACTATTGCCGTTTTAATTGTTTTGTGTTTTTTTTTTTTGTAAATCCATTGTTTCTTATTTCTTGTTATGCTGTCTTTTGTGTGTGTGTGTTTTAGCAACTTTTTGTTTCAGTACTATTTAAATTATTTATGTGTTCTTTTTTGTAATAACTACGGGGCTTTCTCTTGTGATTGTTGTTGTTCAACTGCTCAGTAGTGTCTGACTCTTTGCAAACCCTGGGACTGCAGCCTGCCAGGTGATGGTGAAGGAGAGGGAAGCCTGGTGTGCTGAAGATTTCTATAAATGGTGAAGCACAAGCTGTCCTTCAGAACCAAAGGAGGGATAAAAACTGTTCTGAACAAGCAGAAGCTGAGAGAGTTCATTGTTTGTCTGACAGTTCATAGATCTCCATTTCTTGAGGGTCAGTTATTGGAGCTTTGTTAGTTTCCTTTGGTCGTATCATAGTTCACTTATGTTGTGTGATCCTTGATTCCTTACACTGAAATCGCACATTTGAGTAATCAGGCTCCTCTCCCAGATTTACAGGTTTGCTTTGGCAGAGACAGTTTTTCACCAGTCAGCTCAAATTTGTTTTCTGGGTGTGTCTGAGGGTGATGTCCTTGGCCAGAGGGAACCTGCTATTTCGGTCTCTTTGGAGCTGAGGCAATGGTTTGAGTTCTGAGGATGAGGACGGGGGTGTGCCTCTGCCTGAAGGCATTTGGATCCAACTGCTGGCTTGAGCTCCTCCTTAACTGAGGCTGTAGAATGAGCTCTGCAGTTGCCTGGATTCTCTGGCCAGACTTACTAGACATTCAGGGACGTGATGTTATATGCAGTACAATATGCTGCAGGACTGGACCCACAACCTCTAGAACTTATTCTTTGAAAGCTTGAGTGTGCTAAAATCCATTCCATGAAGCCATCAGTTTTGCTCTGCAAACAAGCAAAGTCACTGGCTGTGCTGTCTTCAAGGGCTATGGTACTTAGGACTGTTGAATGGGCTACACAGCTTCCCACGTGCTCTGGTTAAGTTCTGTAATTGAACAGGCTACAAGTTGCACTCAGCAATTAGCTTTCATGTCCCGGCAGGTGGGGGAAGTTGCTCTAATGCTGGTAAAGCTTTCTCTTTATTGTTTTAATTGAAAGCAACTCACACCCCAAGTTTCCTGGGTGAGCAGTCATTAGCTTTGCTTGTAAACTATGGGTTCTGCCTGCCTTTTTCTTGTTTTGTGCTTGGTAAACAGTTTCCAATTGTTGCCACCAGCCCTTCTGGTCAGATGGAACCACAAGACATTCTTCTTGGGGGAGGGAGCTGAGACTCCCCTCCCTGACTGTTCATGGACAAACTGAGCTCTAGGGCCAGTAAACTCCTTGTCTGAGGATGTGAATCAGACAGACGTGCTTCCCACCAAGTTCTCTGCTCAGAGTGCACCCCCAGATCAGTTCTGCAAATGAGCAAAGGCACTGGTTGTGATTACTACTTGATCGCTGCAGGTATGAACTTGGTCTGCCAAGTTCCATGTGTTGGTTGTTGCAAGCCCCTCTTTCCTTCTGTCATTGAAGTCAGTATCCCAGTGGTGAGCCCTTGCAGGTTCCCTGGCAGTCCCTGTGAGATCATAATCGGGTCATCCCACAAATTGATCACAATTCCGAGGGTGCTCTGATTGTCCCCCAGTGTTCTCTTTTCTCCCTGGAGGCTCAGAGGAAGCCTCTCCATGTGGTGCTGTGCTGGCCTAGAGGAGTGACATGTGGAGCTTCTTTCTTACCCTTCTAAGGCGGTCTGTTCTCTGTGGTGTGGGGGATGCTTCAGTTTCATCCTTGTATTCTAGGATCCTCTCTGTGGTGTTTTGTTCTAAAAAATCATTAGTTGTTCTTCTTACGAGGAGAGCAAAGTCAGGAATGATCTTAGTCTCCATCTTGGTCACAGCACTCCCTTACTTTTCTTACCATCTCTGCTCCACCAGCTTGTGAGGTCCTTGAGGGCTGGCACCTTCCTTGAGGGCTGGCACCTCCCTCTTCTAAGAGCCCTATTACCAAACAAAGGGCCAGATGCAATACAGGCATTAACTGGTGTTGAATGAATGAATGAGTGAATGAATGAATGCACTTCTTTTTGACTGTACACAATGAGACAGTAGTCTCAGGATAGCTGAATGGGTGGTGAACAGCAAAATGCTAGCAAAGAGATTCCTTGTACCCTGGAGGTGAAGGAAGAGGTGCGATGCCCGAGGAGGAGGGATGAGGGGAAGCTTGATTGCTTCTCTTTCTGGGATTATATGGACAAACCAGCCTGGAACTCAGATAGCCACAGAGCGTTCTAATGGCCCCACGCGATGCAAGCACCATCTGTGTGCCCTTTGTACGCAGGCCCTGCAGGCTTTGAAGAGTTGAGTCACTCAGCACTGTGCCAGGCCCAGGCCGGGTTCATCTTACCCAATGTCGCAGCAGAATAGAGGAGCCTGAGACTGACGTTAATGCCCAGAGTGGCTGTGTGGGGGCTGCGAGTGTGGCCTTGGCAGGCTGGGGGCTTTTCTCCTCAGCGTGGGCCACTCTGAGCCAGTTGTTTCTCTGCTCTGGATTCTAACGCCTTGCTCAGTGCATGTGGGGTGTATCCACGCCCCTGCCTGCCCGAACACGCTTCAAATGTGGCAGAGTCTGGGTTTGAGGGACATGCAAAGGGCAGGGAACTTGGTACCCTTGGACAAGGACCAGTTAGGTTTGTCAAGGTCACCCATAGATTAGTGAACTACAAGAAAACACGGACAAGTATAATAAAACTAGGAAAACAAAGCATGAATAAAATGAGAAGTTCAGCCAAGAAATAGCATTCATAAAAAATAGCAAACAAATCCTGCATTGAAACTACAATGACTGAACTGAAGAACTCAGTGGAAAGTTTCAAAAGTACTAAGACTTGACTGCACAGAAGAAAGAATCATCTACCTGGAGGATAGGACATTAGAAATTACCCAGTCAGACAAGCAAAAACAAAAAGAGTAAAGAAAGCCTATGAGAATTTTATGGAACAGACTGAAAAGAAATAATATTCATTATGGGAATTCCAGAAAGAGAAAACAACAGAAAGTATAGTTAAAGCAATGATGGCTAAAATCATCCTGAAACCTGGGGAGAGAAATGCACATCCAGATCCATGAGGTCCAAAAAGCCCCAAATAGATTGAATCTGAATAGGTCTGCAACAAGACACATTATATTATCTTCTTAAGAGTCAAAGAAAAAGAAAGAATTGTAAGAGCAGCAAAAGAAAAAAGAGAAGTTGTGTACAAGATTATTGGTTGATTTCTCAACAGAAGCTGTTCTGACCAGCAGAGAATGGAATGAGATATTCAAAATACTGAAAGAAAATAACTATCAACCAAGAATTCTATAGCTGGTGAAGCACAAGCAGGCCTTTAGAAACAAAGAAGGGATAAAGATTTTTATGAACAAGTAGAATCAGAGAGAGTTCATTACCATCAGACCTGCATTATAAAAATGCTAAAGGAAGTTCTTTGAGTGGAAGTAAAAGTAGGCTAATTAATAGCATAAGAACATTAAAAGTAGCATAAATTTCACTGGTAGTGGTAAGTATATAGTCATAGTTAGATTTCAACATGGCAATATTGGTGCATAACTCACACAAGTTTAATTAAATGTTCAGAAAAGAGAGAAGAAAGATAGCCATAACTAATAATCTGTTATTGGTTTTATGATATGAAAACATGTAAATTATAAAAATAATAACCTAAAATGTGAGGAAAAGGTGAAGTAAAAGCATAAAATTTATTAATTCTACTGAAGATGAATTGTGACCAGTTTAAAATAGAATGCTTCAAGCATAAAATATTTTATGTTATCCTCACGGTAACTAGAAGAGGAAGCCCTGTAGTCACTATATAAAAGAACACAGAAAGAATTCAAAGCATACTGAAACCAAAAGACACTAAAACACACACAGAAAAGGTAGCAAGATAAGAAATAAAGAACATTGGATCTATCAGTTCAGTTCAGTTCAATTGCTCAGTTGTGTCTGACTCTTTGTGACCCCATGAACTGCACCATGCCAGTCCATCACCAACTCCCAGAGTCCACCCAAATCCATGTCCATCGAGTCGATGATGCCATCCAGCCATCTTATCCTCTGTCGTCCCCCTCTCCTCCTGCCCTCAATCTTTCCCAGCATCAGGGTCTTTTCCAGTGGGTCAGCTCTTCGCATCAGGTGGCCAAAGTATTGGGGTTTCAGCTTCAACATCAGTCCTTCCAATGAACACCCAGGATTGATCTCCTTTAGGATGGACTGGTTGGATCTCCTTGCAGTCCAAGGGACTCTCAAGAGTCTTCTCCAACACCACAGTTCAAAAACATCAATTCTTAAGCGCTCAGCATTTTTTATACTCCAACTCTCACATCCATACATGACTACTGGAAAAACCATAGCCTTGACTAGATGAACCTTTGTGACAAATAATGTCTCTGCTTTTAATATGCTATCTAGGTTGGTCATAACTTTCCTTCCAAGGAGTAAACGTCTTTTAATTTCATGGCTGCAATCACCATCTGCAGTGATTTTGGAGCCCCCCAAAATAAAGTCAGCCACTGTTTCCACTGTTTCCCCATCTATTTGCCATGAAGTGATGGGACCGGATGCCATGATCTTAGTTTGTGGGAGTTAGGGTTGTCACAAAATATAGACTGAGAGGAAAACTCTCATCCCTTTGCTATGGCCAGCAGGGGGAAAACCAGCTCTAGA
Organism: Odocoileus virginianus; assembly: GCF_023699985.2. NCBI lineage: Eukaryota > Metazoa > Chordata > Mammalia > Artiodactyla > Cervidae > Odocoileus > Odocoileus virginianus. The sequence goes on along the minus strand of NC_069682.1, from coordinate 58,182,706 downwards.
GAAGGCTGACTTCAAATAGAATCCAGCTTTGCCTCTGACCAGCTTGTGCGGCCTTGGAGAAGTCACTTCAACTCTCTGAGACTCAGTAGCCTACCAGGCTCCTCTGTCCATGGGACTTTCCAGGCAAGAGTACTGGAGTGGGTTGCCATTTCCTTCTCCAGGGGATCTTCCTGACCCAGGGATCAAACCCAGGTCTCCAGCACTGCAGGCAGACGCTTTATTGTCTGAGCCACTACTCCAGGGCAAAGGGGAAACTGAGGGCTTGCGTGTTGGGGAGGAAGAAGGGCCACAAAAGGACCTCAGCAGTCCTGGGTGGAAGAGACCAAGGCCAGGACAGCGGGGCCTGCAGGGGCTGGGGAGCGGTGGCTGAGTGCTGGGAGATGGGACATCACCTCCCTGAGCAAGTGACCCCATAGCCACGGCTTTAAATACTAGTCCTGCCACTTGCTACCCTGTAAATTTGATGTGTCTCTTGTCCTCTATGAGCCTCAGTTTCCTCATCTGTACAATGGGGACAAGAGCAGAAGGGTGCTGTGAGGAGGTCATGTGATCAGGTGTGCTGGGGAAGGCAGCCCCCCATCATGGTGGTGCTGTAGCGGAAGCAGACTAAGGCTGTCTCTGTGATATCTCAGGTCACTTTCTTGCCCATCCTGGGCCTCAGTTTTCCTGTTTGTAAGACAAGGAGGTGAGGCTGGATAATCCCCAAGCTCCCTTGAGCTTCAAATCCAGGTCTCTGCTTACCTGGTTGCACATATCCCACATCCCCCAAAATCCCAATGGAAGGAATGCAATGAACCACACAGAAAGTGCTGGAATGGCTTTTTATTGCTGGGGGTGGAAGGTGATGAGCATAGGGTGTCCTAACTGTGAGCACGCGTATCTGAGAGGTGTCCTTTGACTGGGCTCATTTGTCACTCCTGGGGGATGGTGGCAGCACCGACCGTCCCAGAGGAAGATGGTACAGAGATTCAGTCAAGTCCCGGGAACCAATCTGCAAGGAGACCCTGGTGTGAGGCATGGACACCCTGGGACCCTTACCTGCTTCCTGGGTTCGCCAGACATGGCTGCAGGAGTACTTTCCCCAAACCCTGCGAGCTCGGAGGCTTGGGGAGGGACCGGCACCTGTGGTTTGGGGTCTTTCTCTGGCACCTGGCACTGACCTCTCCTCATCCCCTCACCCTCCCACCACCCTCACCTTAGCAACAATGGCCGATGTGAAAAGACTGATCAGGGCCCAGAGGAGCCAGGGTTCAGGGCTCAGTGTATGATCAGGATCAGGGATCAGACTGAGATGCGATCTGGTCTCTATCTGTGACCAGTGTCAGGGCTCAGTCAACGACTGGAGTCAAAGCTCAGTCTGACTGTTCCAGGCTCAGTCAGCGAGCAGAATCAAGCCCAATCTGTGTGTCTGATTAAGAGTCAGGAGTTGGTCTGTGACTGAGATCAGGGCTCAGTCTGCCACTAGAGAAAGAGCAAAAGCCAAGCTTGTTTCTGCTTCTCTATAGCCCCCTCTGGGGTGTCTCCCTCAGCCCCGGGCCCTGGACCCAGCCCTCACCCGCAGGCAGACATCCCAGCTGTTTTCCTCATCTGCGCTCTTCAGTTTCCTGTTGGGTGGGTGTCCTGAGGTTCACCTAAAGAACACAATTAGTAGTAGTTCTCAGGCTCCAGCACTGGAAAGTTGAATATAAATCAGACACCAGTGACTGCCACCCTCCAGCAGGTCAGACTTGACAGCCATGGGACCTCTTGTGTGTCACTCCATCTCTCTGAACCTCAGTTAGTTCATCTGTAAAATGGGTATGATAATACTACCCATCCCCACAGGTCATTGCAAGGATCCAGGGATAGTATGTAAGAAACATAGAGCAATGGCCCAATGAACTACATCTGTGGCTATTTTCTCGAAGAACTGCCTCCAGGACCCTCATGCTTCACTCATCCCATTTCTGTTGCCCACAGCCCCAGCAACTCCAGCCAGGCTAGAGACACAGGTCAAGGAAAGTTCCCACGGGCTGGGGGTGAAACCACACCTCCTCACAAGAAGAAAAAGTAAAGGGACGGTGTTTATCATCAATGCCTACTGGATATTAGGCTCTTGCTGCTTTTTCTTTAAATCCATTCATCAGCTAAGCCGCGTTTACAATCTCCTTTCACCTGGGAGGAACCCGAGGCTCAGAGAGGCGGAGCCAGTTGACCAGGACTGCACAGTTGCTAAGTAGCAGATCCAGGGTTTGAACCCAGATCTGGCCTGTCCTCTTTCTCACATCATTCTGGGGAGCAGTTTCTGCCAGTGGGAAGGAGGGCAGCAGAAGCTCTCAAAGGCCGACAGAGACCCTCAGCCTGCAGGGACCCATCCAGCCACACTCTCCTGACTTGCTCAGGATGAAGGGTCCTCAGCTTCTGCAGGATCCCCTGCTGGTGCTGTAGGGATAGAGCCGCATACCATCCCCAGTGAGGCTGCAGAGGGAGCCCCCTCCCCGCTTCCCCAGGCTGTGACTTACCGATGAGTTTCTTAACACACTCTGCATCCAGGCTTTCAAGGAGTTCACGGATTCGTGGGCACAGCTGAGGGTCACACAGAGCCAGGGAAAGAGAGAGACACACACAGAGAGAATTGGAAAGAGGGAAGGAAAGAAAGAAGTCAGGAGGTGAGGAGGGAGAGGAGAGACGGAGAAGGAAGACGACTGGTTATTACCTGCTGTGAGCACCCTGCCCCCCACCCACAGAGATGCTCACTACTTGGGGCCTCAGAACTTCTGACCCTTAGGAATCTAGAACAAAGGAAACCTAGAATGCCCATATCTGAGATCCAGAGGACACTGGAACCCTAAAAACCTCAGAACATTAGAATCCCAGTACCTTAAGTATCTAGACTGTAAGCATCCCTGATCCCTGTGCTCTTAGAAACCTTGTCCTTTGGACTCTGAAACCTCAAGGGTCAAATGGGGCCCTGGGAACCATAGAGAAGTGTTTCTCACAATTTTGTGTGCATACAATTCCCCAAGGATCTTGTTAAAAGGCAAATTAATGAGCAGCAGGTCTGGAGTGGGACCTAAGAGTCTGTATTCTAAAAAATGCCCAGGGAAGGTCAGTGCTGCTGGTCTGACAACCATAGTTTTAATAGTGACCCTCCAGTTCAGTAAATCTCAGGGCCTCCTGGAGGATTCTTTAAAAAATAAACCCAGATTGCAAGCCCCTTTCCAGAGTGACTAATTTAGAATCTTTGGCATTTAGGGCACATGGTACATATGGTTTTGTATATGATACGTAGAAATCTGACCTATGGTATGTACAGATTTTGTATTTAAATAAAATAAATGAAGTTGCATTGAAATAAGAAAAATATTAGCTAAAAGGCCTACTGGCAGTCCATGGGTATGGCAAATGGTTCAAGTGTGGGACCCAGTGATTTCAGCTCATGTTGGGCCCCTCTTCTCCTCCCCAGGCCAGGCTGGGTGAAGTGGGGTGGGGCAGGGCAGAATAGCAACTGACACCTCATAGGGAAGTTGGCCCCTCAGAAAGGAAGGTGCCCAGAGAGTGCAGCTCACCCATGGAATGTCACACCTGCCCCCACCAGGCCTGGCTCTGCACCCCCAGGAGTGGGGGACTCACCTCGTCCTGCACTACAAAGGACACCACACTTCTCGCAAGGTTGACGCCAATGTCCACAACGTCGTTGAGCAGTCCAAAGCGCCTGGAGAAGAGAGGAAATTGATAAAGGCTGGTGAAGTTGGCAGAGCGGCCAAGAAGAAGCAGTGGGAAAGAGGGTGGAATATGGTGGAGCACCTTGAGGTCAGGTGACTTGAGTCTCTACCCAGGGGGATCATCACTTAGAACCCCATGGTTGACCAGCAGCCCACCCCAGTAGCTCATGAGAGTCTCATCACAACCCTGAGACCTCATTCATCCATCCTTCCATTCTTTTATCCATCCATCCATCTAGCCATCCATTCATTTATTTGTCAGCACATATTTACAGAACACCAACTATATGCTGGGAACCAAGCCTGACTTAGGACACAGTGATGAAGAAAGCACAAGCAGCTCCTAACATGGTACCTAAGTACTAGAGGCCAAAATGATTGTTCAGCTTTCTGTAACATCTTATGGAAAAACCCAAATAAATGTTTTGGCCAACCCCGCATTAAACAAGTTTTCCTAAGGCTTGCTCCTTCCCACTATCAGCTCTCAGCATAACTTTCACCACCTCAGGGCAGCCCTCCCTGACTGCTTGCCTAAGGAAGGACTTTGTATCAGTTTGTATCATAGCACTCTGTTAAGTGTGCTGCACTGCTCAGGGATCTTTGCCATCTGACATTTCCGTGTGAGCTCTTTATTACTGGACTGAATGCTCTCCTGTCTGCCTTCCCCTCAAGAGTGTAAACTCCACGAGAGCAAGGTCCTTGCCTGCAGTCACCATAAATTCTCCAGAGCTCAGAAAGGCAGCTGCTTGGCATAGAACAGATGCTCAACATGTTTTTGGCTGAAGGAGGAAAGGAAGTAAACATACAACTAAATACATAATGACAACTTATGATAGGTATTGAGAAGGGTGAGAGTAGATCTTCCAAGAGAGAAGAGGAGGAATTTTGTTTTAGACTCTGAAGGATGAGAAGTACAATAAGAAGGAATGTGGGAAAGGTGTTTGAGACTAGGTTCCAGAGCAGCCTGTGCACAGGTCTTGAGTGGAAGTTTTTCTGAGACTCAGAGCAAAAGCTAGTGTGTCTAGAGCGGAGAGGGCAAGGGGGAGAGCACAGTGATATGAGGGCGGATCCGATCAGGCAGAGCCTCAGTGGCACTGGGGAGAGCTTGAGATTCCACCCATGGCGAAGAGAAAAGCCCCAAAAGGATTTGGAGCAGCAGGGTGGAATGCCATTTCACAGGTATGGACACTGAGACCCAGAAGGCTGGATGATTTCCCTGGGGCTATAGGCTAGGCAGTGTCCAGCAGGGCTCAGGCATTTGGACTTACATTAGTCTTTTCAAGTGATGACAGGCTGCAGAGCCTATCTGTGGGTTTTGGGGGGTCCCTAGGCAACCTGTGATCAGATCCCTTGTTGGAGCAAGATGGACTGACCTGTATTCATGGCTCAGCCTTGATACCTGCCAAGGTCAGCCTGCCCCAGTCTTCAGCTTCCAGACCACTCCTCCTCTCCGAGCCAGGACCAGAGTCAGCCTTTTTCTCTCTACCATTGTCCCTGGGCAAAACCTGCTTTTTTCAACCACACAGTTTAAGATCTAGATTTCGTGGGTTACTGGAGATCAGTGACTTAAATGGAGATAATTAATTTTTCAAGGCCTCATTTTGGGAATCTTCCATTGAGTGGAAGATGATTAGGGCACAATCTGAAATTAGAGCCTGTAGCAGGGTTTACTCTTCTTGCCTGCCCCTAACTAGAGGCAAGAAGGTAAACACAATATATTATTATTGTTATTATCATTATTATTATTTGAGGGACATTCGACTCCGTGGACTGTAGCCTACCAGGCTCCTTGGTCCATGGGATTCTCCAGGCAAGAATACTGGAGTGGGTTGCCAGTTCCTTCTCCAGGGGATCTTCCCGACCCAGGGATCGAATCTAGGTCTCCTGCATTGCGGGCAGACGCTTTAACCTCTGAGCCACCAGGGAAGCCTGATATAATAAGAGAAGTGTCAGTTCTTCAAGTAGATGTAACAATGCTAAATGTGCATGCAATAGAGCTTCAAAAACCAGGAAGCAAAAACAAATAAAGCTGAAAGGTGAAATATACAAACTCACAGTTACGGTTTGAGAGGTCAACACTCCCGTCTTAGTAATGGGAAGAACCAAGAGACAGAAAATAAGGATAGATATTACTATTACTGAAAGCTCTGTATGTGCTTGGCCAAATATTCTCTGAGTATGCTATGTATTTTCTCATTTGGTCAACATAGTAGCATATGAGTTAGGTAATGTTACCAACCTTAGTTTAAAGATGTGATAGCTAAAGCTTCTATAGGCTAAATTGATTACAAAGACACAAGTGAGTGGCAAAGCTAGCTTGACTCCAGAGTCTGAACTCTCTCTCTCTCTCTCTCTTTTTTTACCATACTCTGCTCCCTCCCAGGCAAGGAATAAGGCTGAAATTATGGGCCCCAACTCCTCTGGAATTCCTTGCTCTGCAGAGATGTGTGGGCCTGACCTGCGCAGCACCGTGAGTGAGATGCTTTCTGGGTCGGGTGCATTCTCCCACGACCACCTTGGAGTCACCAGTCTCGGCATCAGTTTCAATGCTGACACTAGTTTGGAGGTCCACTTTAAGGCCCAGGTCGACAATGTCACCCAACAGAGGCCTGCAGGGAATAAGATTCACAGTGAACAGAGGTGGAGGAGTCTCTTCACATTGCCCACAAGTCTCTCTCTCTAGATGGCCATTGCATGGGATATCTATGGATAAAGTCAATGGTGGGTAAATTTTTTATGAAATCCACATTCTTTCATTAGGTATTACTTTTCCTGGCCCCATGGGTTTGGCACGTATGAAATTTTTATACAGTATCACACCGATAAACAAAACAAAAATAATAGTTAACCTTTCTTGAGCACAAACTCTGTGTTAAGTATTTCACAAAAGTCTTTTACTTGAATTAAGCGATTTAATCTTGACAGCAGTACCATGAGGGAAAAGTACTATCATTATCTCTACTTTCAGTGTGAGGAAATGTTTGGTATAGAGAGGTTAAGTAACTATACCAAGATCTCATATCCAATGAATGATGAAATAGCAGCACACTTAATTTATAAAGACTCGTCTAAAAAAAAAGACTCATTTGCACATCTGCATTTTTCTTTCTCTTGGTATTTAAAAAGCAATTAAAATACTTAGAAATTATTGTTTCTAATATAATTTATATAATTAATGAATTAATAAAATTTCTAATATAATTATAGTTTCCATATAATTTCACATGCCTTTCATTACATACTGTTTACTACTATATGACCATACTGGTGACTGCTATTTAAAGAGAATCTTGAGAGACAAAGTGATGCTGGAGGAAACTTTGCCTAAGAGTTATAAATGTTCATGTCTTCTCAATTTTCAACTATTATGATTAGATAAGTTTTATGATTTTGGAAATATATTTCATGGAGGACTTTTTAAAAAAGAGATTTGGTTCTGGGCAATGTTTCTTAGAACATTTTAAAGGTTAGGATTTAGGAGTTGCAAAGGCCTCCTTATTTTGCAGATTGGGAGAGCAAGGCAGCAGGGTGGAAAAGTGCCTGATGCCATTGGAGACCTATTGGCCATACCTCACTGCCTCTCCCAACCCTCAGATTCTAAGGCTACTCACAGGTTCACGGTGACATCAGCAGTGATGGGGATCTTCACGTCAGCACTGTTGTCAGAAGTCGCCTCAAATGTGATATCCGGGACTTGGACATTCCTGATTCTCACCCTGTGTAAAAACCACAGTTCACCCTTGTCACTCCTGACAGTCATTGCTTGGCTCTTCTCTGCCAGCGTTGTGCTGAGCATTGAGCCTCATGGACTTCACCTGCTTTGGTCTCACGAGAGCCCTGCTCAGGGGTTGGATTCTTTCCATTGGAGGCATGGCAGACTGAGGATCAGACGGCTGTGATTTCCTCAAGACGCCAAGGGTGAACATGTGCCAGAGCCAGTATTTGATTTTTTTGTTTTTGTTTTTAGTTGAGGTATAGCTGCTTTATGATGTTGTGTTAGTTTCAGGTGGGCAGCAGAGTGATTCAGGTAGAGATATGTATATTTAGAGAGGTATCTTTATTTCAGATTCTTCTACCTTATAGGTTATTACAGAATATTGAGTATAGTTCCCTGTGCTCTATAGTAGGTCCTTGTTGGTTGTTTATTGTATATATAGTAGTGTGTATATGTTAATGCCTGGAGTAGGAAATGGCAGCCCATTCCAGTATCCTTGCCTGCACAATCCCATGGACAGAGGAGCCTGGTGGGCTACGGTCCATAAGGTTGTAAGGAGTTGGACATGACTGAAGCAACTTAGCATATGTTAATGCGAAACCCCTAATTTCTCTCCCACATTGCTTTCCCTTCTGGTAACCATGCGTTTGCTTTTTATGTCCACAAGCCTGTTTTGTATAAGATCTTTTGTATCATATTTTAGATTCCATACATAAGTGGCATCATATGGTATTTGTTTTTCCTCCGCCTGACTTACTTCATTTAGTATGATAACCTCTATGTCCATCCTTTGGTTGCTGCAGACAGGATTAATTAATTCTTTTTATGCAGAGTCAGAATTTGAACCCAGAACTGCCTGACTCCCAGACGTTATGTGTGGAGCCACCTACGTGGTGTGAATTCTAGTTTTCTCTCTCTTGAGGCCATTTAGGCTTTTATACTCAGCTATATTCAGAGAAGAAAAGTCATTCCTTAGAAAAGGGACTTTAGGCATCAGCAAACAGATAGAGGTGAGGGAGAAGAGAACCTTCATCCTGACCCTGAAATCACAGAATAGAAGGTCCAGACCCATGAGATGCTGGACAGGCCCTGCAGCGCTGACTCTAATTTTCCCAGGCTCTGGTAGAGCTGGCCTCAGACTGCTTCTGCTCTGCAAGAACACACAAGGTTTGTTCATCTTTCTTTCTTTTATATTAAACTTACCTACCCAAAGGTACATATTCTCTTTTCTGGGAGCAAAGATTTCCAACATGAAGCATCAACTCACCCTGTAAGCCTGTTCACTACTTGAAAAATTCTAGAAATGAGTTGTTCCAACAAATTCTCAGTTTCCTGGGTTCTCCACAACCTCGTCCAAACACCTGGATTCCAATTCAGTCTTCAACCTCTGAAGTATAACTGCAAAAACAATCTCCGTTTAGTGTAGTACACAACTTAAGAAGCAGTTCCTAGGCACCAGGTACTAATGAGACTACTTTCTTAGGTTATTTTATTTCATCTTATAACACCTCCATAAAGTAGATGGTATATTATCTGCACTTTCAGATGAGGAATTAAAGGATCAAAAGATTAAGACATGGGCCAAAGTCACACAGCTAGGAGACCTTGTTCCTAGTATGCTACCTTCATGCTAATATATGCTCATCATTTCAACAAAGCAATCAATCCACTGAGCAGGCAGTAGATACTGATTGCACATCAGCTTCTAGTAGTGAAGATTAAGGAGATGCTCATACAAACAGATTAAACTGAGAACAAAATGAGAAATGGAAAATGTAGAATCAAAGAAAAAACATGGCTCCAAATTATTAAAGTGGCAAGTAGGAGCCCTGGATAACAGGCCTAGAAAGCAGTGATTCATTCAGAGCAGGAGGACAGAGAGTCCTAACAGAGGGTCTTTCAGAGGAAAGAGGGGTTTGATAGAGGAAGTAACATGGCAGATACAGAATGGCACATTGGAAAAGAGTTCAGAATATATGTGTAGGAAAGAATTCAAATGAGAAACAGGAAGGCAACAACTAGCTCAAAAAAACACACAAAAGTCTACAAGAAAAGATCTGCAATCAGAGCACTCCAACTTGGCTCTGCAATGGACAATATGTACCTAATTATAATGATGCAAACAGAGACGGAAACTCTGTCTGGTCCTATAGATAATCCAGACACTTCTGCTTCTGAGCCCAGTTTTATCAGCACTGAAACTGGAAAGTGGGTCCCTTTGAAGTTTTCCCAAGCCCTGGCAAGGTTTGAAAGGCAGTCATATACAGAAATTAGTTTCTCCTATAAAGCATGTTTGTCAGGGTGCTGGTAATGTTTCCAGAAATTGAAAAGAAGGCCAAGTTCTTTCAAGAAATCAGAATTACAAGGACATATGATTAACTAGAAAGGTAGGTAATTTTAAAGCTACCTAGGCTAGGTAGGAATCCTTTTCCAATAGTTAATACAGAGTACTAAGTAATTGAATGACCCAGCAAAAGAATATGCCACAAATATAAATAAACTATTTAAGTAATTAGCCATAATTATGAAAATGTGAAAATATGAAAAATATGAGTGAATTCTTTCAAAATTAGAGAAAAGCTAAGTGACATGAATTATAACCTTTCATCTGTGAGACTGGCAAAAAATTCAGTTGTTCAAAACAGTGCTGTCAGGGAAGTAGAAAAAAAGGTAACCTCATAGGCTATTGGAGAAAATGTTAGCATAGGGTATTATTATTTGTCAATATCTGCTGTAATTTAAAATATGCATAGTTTTGAACTTTTGAAATGTCACTTTTAGGAATTTATCCTACGAACATATTAGAAAATTTACCGTGATAGAAGATGGCATCACCAGCTCAATGGACATGAGTTTGTGTAAACTCCAGGAGTTGGTGATGGACAGGGAGGCCTGGTGTGCTGCAGTTCATGGGGTCGCAAAGAGTCAGACACGACTGAGTGACTCAACTGAACTGAACTGAACTGAAGATGGAAAGTGATATTCAGCTAATCTTTGCGTGTTTCTAGAAAAATAATAAACAATGACCCAGGAACCAACTAGTCACCTCTCTTAGTAAACAACCCATAAAGAGAGTCCCTGCTACAGCTTTTGGTAATACAGGCATAGTATTTAGCAGGAAGCTCCCAAGTGCCACTGACCGTCCCGGTTGTTAACTCACTTTCAGATGTACTGTCAAAGATGCCAAGTCTGCTCTCAAGACCAGAATTCACTGTCCTCAGAAAACTGTTGCCACGATTGTTAAGAAGAGATGCTGAGGTCCCAGCGAGCAGGCCGCACAAGAGAACAAGTTTCCAAAGCTGAAACATCTTGTCCTGACACCTGGACAGTCATGGGAGGAACAGGAGTGAGAATTACCCACAGGGAAATGGGATCTTGGATGAGCACCTATCACTCTTACACTCAACAGACCTTGAAGATAGATGTGGTTATCTCCCCTCTCACCACCCAGGTCAGAAAGCTAGAGCAACTTGCCCAGAGATAAACAACCAGTGAAAGAAGGAGATACTATTTGAAAAGTCATACTTGACTCCAGATCAGTGCTCTTCGCTAGGGGTCTGTGGCACTTGCTGTCTTCTCTGCCTGGAACATTTCCCTCTTCTTTTCATTTTCACCTGAGTCACTTCCTACTGACTCCAAATTCAGTAAGATAGCATGTCCTCTATGAAGATCACTCTATACCTCTCCCCAGAGTCTAGGATAGGGGGCCCCACTCCACCATCTTGCTGCCTTCATTGAATGGCCAGAGTCCTGGGGACCAGTTAGAGAAGATTGACTGCCTTTCCCATCAGGCTGTGCACCCCTTAGAGGAGGGATTGTGACATATCTCACTATTGAATTCATTACACATAGTAAAAACCCTGCTCCTTGCTCAGTACAACAAAATAAAGTTTGCTGAATAAAAGTATGAACATGTAAACGGGCACCACATCATGAGCGAGCTTTTCATGTCAGTTTGGCACTTCTAGTTGAATCCATTTCTCAGTTTACACTAGTCAAGATAATTGAATTAGACCAATCCCTCTGCCTCCTGCCCCCAAAGCCTTCTGAAGGCCTTAGGCTGGAGTGACAATAGGTAGAAAACCCATCATTCACAGATTTGGAGAAAAATACTTACAAAATCCTTGCTCCCCTGCAGAGTCTCCTGAATTCTGCTGGGTGGTGATGGCCCTTATATCTCCTGAATGGTGATGTGGTGGGAGGCTGCCCCCGGAAACAAGCCCTGTGTCTGGAGCCATCCAAGGAGACTCCAATGAAAATAACCCCTGTCCAGAGTGAATACAGAGAGACTTCCGAAGCAAAGGTCACCCAGGATGATTGAATTGGAATAAGTGGATGTGGAGAGGACTTTGTGCCAAGACTAAGAGCAGGTTCTCATGCTGCCAAGACAGCGGCCATTGCAAGTCGGGATAAAGACCGAGAATGGATGAAGTGGAGAATGTTCTGGTAGAAGGACCCATGGTGATCATCCAGGTTATTCTATCAGGATTTGGAAACACAGGCTGAGAGGGAAATTATGATACTATTCTATCAGTATTTGGGAATCAGCTTGAGGTCCCCCAGAAAGACAGGGACAGATATGGGGCTAGAATTGTGGCCCACAGAGTCAGGGTCAATGACCAGCGAGTCATTCTTCCCAAACCTTCTGTCTGAGTGCTCTCCATAAAATCCCTCACAGTGGAGCCAGCCTTAGAGCAAATGTTTTCAGTTCAGGACCACCCTCCCCTCTCTGCCTACTCCATTTAGCCAGTACAGTTCCTCCTGTGAGTGAACAAACCCTGCCTCCATACGTACCCTCATGTATGCAGGATTCCTATGCACACTTGCCCCCAACCCTTCTACTCTCAGTGCAGTGGCCAGAGGTTGAAGCACTCAGCTTCAAAACAGCATCCTTATCAAGGCCTTGTGGTGCAGTTCACTGCCACCCCAAACTCATCTACCTCTCCCTCCGTGGCCCTACTGACTTCCTTCTGTTTCAGAAGGATACCAGCCCTTTTGCTGCCTTTGACCTCCACACAGACCATTCCCTTTTTGCAGAACTCGCCTGCCTAGCTGTCCCTGGCTCACGACATCACCTCGCAACCTCTATGACGGCTCACCTGAGGTGGTCCCTCCCCATCTCCCCTGAGCGCAGCTTCTTGCTGGCTTCTGTCACAGCAGATCATTATCATTTGGCTTTTCCACTTATTCTCTGCCCTCAGCAAGTTGTTACCACCCTTTCCTCTAGGGCTTTCCTCTCACGTGGGTCCCAAGACACTGACCTTGCTCTAGAATGCTCCAAGCATCTCTGTGGCATCTGATAAGGCCATCCACTCCCTGATAAGGTGGTGAGGGTCCCATCCTTAGAGATGCTTGGTAATTTGACCAGATGACTGCTAACATCCTGTGTGACTTGATGTGACTGTGAGCCATGATTTGAAATTTCCTTGGTCTCTCATTTGAAGATCATTGTGGCACATTTGTATGACTCTTGCTCCCACGTTTTTTTTTTTTTCTCCCTGAGTCTGACTACCCCATGGGGATATGGTTCCCTCAGGCTTCCTGCTTCTTTCCTTTTCTCGCCGGCCTGTCCTCCCAAGACCCACATGCACCTGGCCATGGCCTCCTGGAGTCACACTGGCTGGTGCTGGGTAGTTTGTCATCACGGATCACACCCAGGACAAAGCCAGCTTCTTTTTTGTCTTCTGGGGGATGCAATGAGTGGCATTCATTAGCCGTGATGCCCAGCTCCCAGTAGGGGCAGGAGAGTGCCAGGGCCTGGGCTTGGCACTGCAGTTCCTCTTTCCCAACTGGTGCTCAGGACAACTCCATGAGGAGGTTCAGAAAGACCCACTTTCTGGTTGAGGAAACAGAGGTTTAGGGAAAGGAGGTGGCTGGCCCAGGTCTCACAAGGACAGGGCCCAGTGTTTGGGTCCTCAGGGAAGGACATTTCACATACATCATATTGAGGTCAGCTGGTGGGGCAGGAGAGTCCTTGCACTTGAATACCCTGTTTATTCCTTGACCTCTGCTGTTTGAGTTGGTTGTAATGCCTGGTGCATTGGGCCCTGGTCAACCCGGAACACCCAGTCCTGGAAGTGCAATTGCATGCCCACTTGGCATTAGGCTGGGAGCACCCGCTAGTCACCCAGGGTTGTCTCCTCCATTTGCCCACCTGCATCTCAGCAGAAACCTGGAACCCTGTCCTGGACATGATAGCAGCCAGAAGAATGTAGGGGTAGGTCCAGAGGTTTTGGGAGTTAGCCTTCCTCACCCTGACTCTGGTCCCACCATCAAAGCACAGGGCAGGTGCCCAAGCCTAAGCCAGGGACATGGAGAACCCTGTCCAGCAGAGCCTTAGGCCTGTCAGCAGACCACCCTCCCAGACTGTCTGTGCCCAGTTTTGCAAATATCTGTGGCCCCTCTTCTCCTGGTTGTGGGCACAGAGCTGAGGGCTGTGCAGAAACCTTGTGCAGAGAGTTGTCCCAACTCAGGAACACAGCCCAGGGGACTGAATGTAATGTAGTGAGCTCAGACCTGGTGTTGGCCCCAGGCTTCAGCTGGTAAAATAGGTAATCAACCTGCGTTTGGATCCTGGTGGCAAATGGAAATGAAAATGGTACCGAAGGACTGCTGCTCATAGCCTGGCTCTAGTGCCGGGCCAGCTGAGTTTGAATCCTCTCCTCCTGTTACTGGCTATGCAGCCTGGACAAGGAGCTTCATCTCCCTGAGCCTCAGGTCCCCTGTGTGTGACATGGCACTAAAGATGGGATTCTCCTCCAGGTGTGTGGTGAGGATGTGGTGGGATAATGTGTATGAAGGGCTGAGCATGAAGTAGGTACCTGATATGCAGTAACACCAATGATGAAATGATGATGACAGTTGTTTCTATTGTCAGGCCATTTCACTCCCCTCCAACTCAGGTCTCCCATCTACAGATGGGTGGTCCTACCCCAGAGGGTTATGGAGAAGACTAAGTGAGATGAAGCACTCAATACGCTTAATCTTAAGCAATGGCTACTGCATTTCTTGGGCTTCCCTGGTAGCTCAGATGGCAAAGCTTCTGTCTGCAATGCAGGAGACCTGGGTTTGATCCCCAGTTTGGGAAGATCCTCTGGAAAAGGAAGTGGCAACCCACTCCAGCACTCTTGCTTGGAAAATTCCACGGATGGAGGAGCCTGGTAGTATACAGTCCATGGGATCACAAAGAGTCAGACACGACTTAGCAACTTCACTGACTGCATTTCTTACTTTTGTGTGCAGTAAAGACTGAATGAGATAAAATGGGCTCAGGTCTCCAGTATACCAGTGTCCACGAATCCTGGCTCCCTTGGGTGATGGTGTTTAGTCCTTGGCAGGTGTGCCTCCTCATAAACCAAAGTTTCCCTTCTGGGGCTGAGTTAGTGAAGACAGTACCATGGTCTCAAATATGATCTGATTGAATATAGGGATTGGATGGGGCTTTATGTTAAGAAGCCCTTGCAGGCAGCTCCTGAACTTGGAGGGAAGGATTGATTAGTGATGCCTGCCACAAATTCAGGAGGGGAGAATGGAAGCACTGCGTGTGTGCCACTGTGTGACCAGGTCATATCCAAGAGGCTCTTTATCCAGAGATGGGCATACCAACACCACTCGTTCATGGAGGGTGGAATTCTGGGACCTGCCTGGTGCAGGAGAAGGAGATGAAGACCCTTATCTAGGTTCCAGTCTTGACCAGAAAATAACCTGCTTTGTGACTCTGAGTAACATGTTCATTTTCTCCCAAAGTCTCTGTTGCCTCTAACTACAAAATGAACAGAGGGTCCCTGCTACATGGCTGACTCCTCGGGGCTCTGAGAGGTGGTCAGGAACATCTAAGGGATACTTGCTACATTCCCACCTGCTGGGCCACCCCACACTCTTGCTTTGAGCCTGAATCCCATCAGCTCCTTGGGCACAGTGATAACTGCCCCCTCTCTGACGCCATAAGGGCCAAAACCACAGGCTTCATGCCCAGGCCCTGACACAGAGCAGATTTTCAATAAATATTTATTACAGCTTGCATAAGCATTTTTAATGCTGATTAATTAAAAGGTACCCATCAAGGAATCCATGCATTTTAGTTGCAACAGTACTAAAAGCTTGCTCTAGGTCATCCTGGGGTGTACATCCCAGAACTTTTCCTTGTTGGTGGTGTGACAGCAGGTAAATGTCATAACCTCTTGGAGCTCTGTTTTTTTTTTGCTTTCAACCATGAAAAGGAGCACTAGATTATCCTCTACCTTAGAAGAGCAGCTGGGGGCACTAAATGAGGAAATGTCAGTAGAGAGCCCAACCCAGCCCTGGCTGAGGAAGGTGCTCCATGAATAATAGAGATCATCATAATTGCTGTCACTGCAATACATAGTTGTGAGTTGTGACCTACGGCAGCATTCAGGAGCCTGGAAAATAGGGAGGGAGACAAGGGGCAGTGTGTGCAGTTCTTGAAAGTAGATGAGACTGTAAGCAAATCAGAGTGCTGCCACTTACTAGCCTTATGATCTTTCCCTCCTAGAGACTCAGTTTACTCACCTGTAAATAGGGCAAATGGGTGTACCTACACCACTGAACTGGTCTGAAGGGTACACAGTCAACAGGTATAAATCTGGACACGCGGTCCCTAAAGATTTGCTTTCTTCCTCGTCCACTGGAGAGGGAGCCCCACTAGGCAGGGATCTCATCTGTTTTGTTCCCTGCCATGTCCCCTGTGCCATAACAATGCCTTGTGATCGTAGCTGATGAACACATGCTCCCTGACATGTTCTTGTCACTGTTATTATAACACACAGATCGGGGCCCTGCCCATGGCAGACTTCCCTGAGGGAGAGCACGTTGCTCTGTTTTCAAGTACGTTCTGTGCACATCGGCCTCTCCCCAGACACGGGCACTTCTGCTGCATTAGAAGCCACCCCTCCCTTCTCTCTGGCCCCGCAGGTGACCACAGGTATGTGTAGCGGCTTAAGGGTGTGGGCTGGGCTGGCCCGAGGTTTCTCCCCTATGCACGTTGCTCCAGCTGGTGGGAATGTAGCAAGTAGCCCCCAGACATTCCTGACCACCTCTCAGAAGACCAAGGGGTCAAATGTGTAGCAGGAAGCCTCTATTCATTGTGTAGTTAGAAGAAATGGAGACCCTGGAGAAAATGAACATCTTACTCAGAGTCACAAAACAGGTTATAAACTGAGCCAAGCCTGGAACCCAGATCAGGGTCCCTTCTCCACCCCACAGCACTAGGCAGGTCCCAGAGTCCCAACCTCCGTGAACATGTGGTGTCCATGCACCCATCACGGGCTGGAGGGGCCATTAGAGATGACCTGGTCCTGATCTGGCGAACATGCAGTCGTTCCACTCTCCCCTCCTGAACTTGGGGCAGACATCACTAATCAATCCAGCCCTCCAAGCCCAGGAGCCACCTGGGAGGGCTTCTCTGCAGAAAGCTCCATCCAGCCCCTACAATTAATCAGGTGTACATGATACCAGAGTTCTTGGAATCTCTAACATGGTCCTGACAGGAAGTTGAGGCTCAGTGAGGAACTGCACCTCCCAAAGCTTATACACCAGTCACCAGGGAGCCAGAACTTATAGACACAGGTGCCAGGAAGTCTGAGCCCATCTAGGTCATGCGGTCTTTATAGTGCACAAAATAAGAAATCTGGTTTCCATTGATTAAGCATAAAGCATATTGGATGCTTGATCTCCTCCCTTCATCCTCTCCATAAGCCTGTGCAGTGGGGTCATGTACAGATGGGACACCTGAGGTGTAATTATAGTATCATCATCAGTGTTGTAACCGTGTATTCGGAGCCTACACACAGCATCCCTCCACGTCCTCACAGCACACCTGGGAGGAGACTCCCATACTTGGTCTCATTTTGCACACTAGGGACCTGAGGTTCAGGGAGATGCAGTCCCTTGTCCAGGCCTCAAGCCAGCAACAGGGAAAGAGAGGATTAGAAAGCAGTCTGCCCGAATCCAGAACTGGGGTCTGACCACCGTCCCCTTGGTACCCTTTTAATTTCCATTTTGCCACGGGGATCCAGGTGCCAGGTTGTTTACCTACTTTACAAGGAGGCAGCGGAAGCCTGGGGCCAACTCCAGGTCTGAGTTCATTACATCACTCCCCACCCCCTGGGTTGCAGTCTTGAGGTGAGAACAAGTCTCTCCACAAGATTTTCCTCACATCCCTCAGCTCTGTGCCCACAACCAGGGGAAGAGGGACCTCAGATGTGTACAAACCAGGCTCAGACAGTGTGGAGGGTGGTCTGCTGACGGATCCAAGGCCCTGCTGGATGGGGTCCTCCATGTCCCAGCACCGGGCTTGGGCACCTGGGCTGCCACCCTCCCCCTGCTCTGTGCTCTGATGGTGGGAGCACAGTTACGGTGAGGAAGGCTGGCTCCTCAAGCCTCCAGCCCTGCCTGTACTTTGTCCTCGCTGAGTTCATCCGGTTCCTACTGAGACGCAGGTGGGGGACCGGAGGAGATGGGCATGGGTGACCCAGAGGTCTCTGCTGGTGCTATAAGCCCGATGCCAAGTGGGCACCCATCTGGGCTTCCTGGACCAGGTGTTCCGTGTTGACATGGGCCCAATCCACCAGGCGTAACAACCAACTCAAACAGCAGACATCGAGGAATAAGCAGACATTCGAGTCCAAGTTCTCACCTGCCCCACCAGCTGGTCTCAATGTGACCTGACTGTCCCTGTGGATGCAAATGCTGGGTTTCTGTGCTTGTGAAACCTAGACCAGCCACCTCCCTTCCCTGGACCTCAGTATCCTCAACTAGAAAATGAGGTTTTCCATGCCTACTATGTGGGTTGTCGTGAGCACCAATGGCGAAAGCGCACCCGCAGTGCCAAGCCATTCGCCCAGGCCACAGTCTCCCTAGACTTTCCAGCAAAGAGGTTAAAATGATGACCTCTAAGCTCTGTGTGGCTTTGATGTCTGTTATGTTTCCAGTGTGGTTGTGTGACGCTTGAGTAGGCATCAGATTGGAGGAGGAAGACTTGAGTCTACAAATGTGTTTCCAGGACTTCCTGCCGATTTGAATGGCAGGAGCTGACTCTCCTTGGCTTCAAGAAAAATAAAAAATAGGAAGTGAGACATGTATTTGAATTGAAATTTTTGTGGCAAGGAGGACTTCAGGCACACTTAGACCAAGGCACTATAACAATATTTTGTCTCATCCCCTTTGTACAGCTTCTTTTTCTAGTGAGCTTTGCCAAAATATTTGTATATAAATGCTATCTTGAGGACAAATCAGATCCAGGCAACATGTGAAGACCTAAAGCCCCCTTGTGAGTCATGAGATCTAGCCCAGGATTTTTCAATTTCTTTTACATTTTTAAAGCACCAATATTAACCAATATTGACCAATTTGGTTAACATTTTCAATTATTTTTCTCTTCTTATTTAATTTATTCCTGTTGTAATCTTTATTGTACTTCTTGAGTGGTTACTTAGGTCTTAGTTATTCTTCTTTTTCTAATCCTTTAAGGCACATTGGTAGGTTGTTTATTTGGATTTTTCTTGCTTCTTTATGTAGGTATTTATTTCTATTCTTCACATTTTAGCACTAGGGATATTATATACAATATGGTACCTATAACTAGCAGTGATGTACGATATATAGAAAGTTTGTTAAGAGAGCAAATTCTAAGAGTTCTCATCACAAGGAAAAACTGTTTTTCTTTTTTATTGAATCCATATGAGAACTTGAATATTAGCTTAATCTATCGCACAGAAATCAAACTGTTGTCTTCAATTTATACAGTGTTGAATGTCAATTTTTCTCACCAAAAAATGGGGGAAAGATTAGTAAAAATAAAGTGTAAACTGTTTTTATGAGAGCTGAAACTTCCTGAACCCTCTGTCTGTATGGGACAATGATGACAAGATAGCTTGGGTAGAGCTACCAATTAGAAAACATGGTCTCTTTGTTGGGGCAACATTGAGGAGTGGCCCCCACTTACCAGGAGACAGCTCCTGAGCAGAGTGGTGGGCAGAGGAGGATTGAGAAGCTGGAGGGAGGGAAGGAATGATGACCAGGGGGTGGAACAGCCTGGACAAAGGCTCAGCACTGACCCGAGTGGGCTACTGCTCAAGAGAAGCCCTGAATTGTGAGACCTCCTTGTGTGCTGTTGTGGGAGTTGGGATTGTCACAAAATATAGACAGAGAAAGTGCTCATCCCTTTGCTATGCCCAGCATGGGAAGAACCAGCTCCGGAAGAGACTGACTTCACCTGAAATCTAGCTTTGCCTCTGACTGGCTGTGTGGCCCTGGAGAAGTTACTTTCCCTCTCTGAGACTCAGTTGCCACACCTCCTCCAGGAACCATTCACTGAATCACTCAGTAGAAATCAGAATCTAATGAGATACAGTGTATAAAGACTTCATATGTGCTTTCTCAACACTGTTTGACAGCAATTCCAGTGTGTAGAGGCTGACATTCATTTGTGCTCACCAGAGTCAGACTCTGGTAAAGCACTTTCCACTCACTGACTCATTTCATTCTCACATCCACACAACGAGGGAGGTTTTGCTGTTAACTCCATTGGGCAGGTTTGAGGACTGTGGTTCGGAGAGGTTAGGTAAGTTGGCTGAGATCACACAGCTGGCAACAGCAGAGGCCAGGTCATGCTCAGCTCTGTCCAACCTCTCACCTCACGTGTGTCAGGAGCCCCGGCACAGCCTGAACTGATGTCTCTTGGGAGAGCTGCTCCAAGGCCCCCCACCAAGCTGCCCCAGGGGCTCAAGGGCCTCCTGAGATGACTTGACCTTGTGAGGCATCCTTTAGACAGAAGGCCCTTGAGTGAAGCAGCAGCTGGTGCAGGCCTCTGTTTGACCCTGGCCTCTTTTAACCCAAGTCTCCCGTGAAGACGACAGTGGTTCTTCGCTCACAGAATTGCACACAGCAGTGAGATGACTCCTTGGCAACATGGAAAAATATTCCCTGGGCCTCTTGGCAGGAAAGTCAGATGGCCTCCTGGAAAGGAGAGGCTCGGGGACCCTGAGGTGATAGCTTGGGTCCGTCCTCTGCAGAGGTGACACAGCTGTGAATAAGGGGTGCTGTGCACCACATTCAAGGCAAAGGGGAAACTGAGGGCTTGCACACTGAGGAGACAGAAGGGCCACAAGAGGAACCTCATCAGTCTTGGGCGGGAGAGATCAAGGCCAGGACATGGAGACCTGCTGGGCGCTGGGGAGAGGTGTCTGAGTACTGGGAGATGGGACGTCACCTCTCTGAGCAAGGGATCCCATAACCATGGGTTTAAATCCTATTCCTGCCAGTTGCCACCCTGTAACCTAGATGTGTCGCTTGTCCTTTATGAGCCTCAGTTTCCTAACCTGTAAAATGGAGACAAGAACAGAAGGGTGCTGTGAGGAGGTCATGAGGTCAGGTGTGCTGGCGAAGGCAGCGCTCCATCGTGGCAGTGTTGTAGCAGAAGCAGAGTGAGGCCATCTCTATGTGACCTCAGGTCACCTGCTTGCCCATCCTGGGCCTCAGTGGTCCCATTCGTAAGACACGGAAGTGGGGCTGGATAATCCCAAAATTTCCTTCCAGCTTTGGATCCAGGTCTCTGCTGCCCTGATTGCCCATACCTCGCCTTCCCTGAAATCCCAATGGAAGGAATGCAGGACCACACAGGAGGTGCAGAAATGGCTTTTTATTGCTGGGGGTGGAGGGCGATGAGCATAGGATGTCCTGACTGTGAGCATGAGTATCTGAGAGGCATCCTTTGACTGGATTCGGTTGTCACTCCTGGGGGATGGTGGCAGGACCGACCGTCCCAGAGGGAGACGGGTCAGAGATTCATTCAAGTCTCTGGGAACCAAGCTGGAAGGAGACCCCAGTGTGAGGTATGGACATCCTGGGCCCTTACCTGCTCCTGCATTCACAGTACAGCTGCCAGAGTGCTTCCCCCCAAATGGTGGGAGCTCTGAGGCTTGGGGAGGGACTGGCACTGGTGGTTTGGGGTCTTTCTCTGGCACCTGGCACTGACCCCCTCCCACCCTCTCACTAACAACAATGGCTGATGTGAAAAGACTGATCTGGGGCCATGATGCTTCGGGGTTCGGGGCTCAGTATATGATCAGGATCAAGGATCAGACAGATACAGGAGAGGTCTCTATCCATGACCAGCGTCAGGGCTCAGTCAGCAACTCGAGTGAAAGCTATGTCTGACTATGTTCTGGGCTCAGTCAGGGAGCAGAATCAAGTTTAGTCTGAGTGTGTGATTAAGGATCAGGACTCGGTCTGTGACTGAGATCAGGGCTCAGTCTGCTACTAGAGAAAGAAGAGAAGCCAAGCTTTGCTTCTGCTTCTCCACAGGCCCCTGTGGGTATGGGTGTGTGGGTATGCGTGTGTAGGGGGCGGTGTTCGTCCTCCCTCAGCCCAGGGCCCAGAGCCCAGACCTCACCAGCAGGCAGGCTTCACAGCTGTTTTCCTCATCTGTTTTATGAGTTTTCCTGTTGGAGTTCATAAACTTCCTTCGAAAGAACAAATTAGTAGCAGTTCTCAGGCTCCAGCACTGGAAAGCTGAATAGAAATCAAACACAAGTGGCTGCCACCCTCCAGCGGGTCTGACTTGACATTCATGGGACTTCTTGCGTGTCACTCCATCTCTCTGAGCCTCAGTTAGTTCATCTGTAAAATGGGTATGATGATACTGCCAATACCCACACGGCCTTCGAGGATCTCATGATATAGTATGTAGGAAGCACAGAGAGGTTGCCCAAGGAACTCAACCTGTGGCTCTTTTTAGAAGGCCTGCCTCCAGGACCCTAACACTGTTACCCACTCCATTTCTGTTGCCCCACAGCTCCAGCAACCACAGTCTTGCCAGAGACCCAGGTCAAGGAAAGCCCCCAGGGACTAGAGATGAAGCCACATCTCCTCATTAGAAGTGAAGGGGAAGGGGTCATGCTTATAAACAATGCCTACTGTTGCAACAATGCAATCTTTCTGCTTTTTCTTTAAATCCACTCATCAGCTTGGCAGCATTTACACTCTCCTTTCACTTTTGAGGAAACTGAGGCTCAGAGAGGTAGAGGCAGTTGTCCCCCACCCCACTCTTGTTCAGCAGCACATCCAGGGTTTGAGCCCAGACCAGGCACGTCCTCTTCCTCACATCACTCTGGGCATCAGTTTCTGCTGGCATGACAAAGGAGAGCAGTAGATGCGCTCTGAGGCCCACAGAGGCCCTCAGTCTGTGGGGACCCCTCTGGCCATCCTCTCATGACTTCCTCAGGATGAAGGGTCCTCAGCTTCTCCAGGGTCCCCTGACCAGACCTGCCAGTGTTGCAGGCATAGAACGGCATGCGCCCCACTGTGAGGCTGCAGAGGGAGCCCCCACTGCTTTCCCAGGCTGTGACTTACCAATGTGGTTCTTAACTTACTCCGTATCCAGGCTTTCAAGGAGGCTGCGGACTACTGGGCACACCTAAGGGTCACAAGGAAGGAAAGAGAGAGACACACAGAGAGAGATGGAAAGAGGGAAGGAAGGAAAGAGGTCAGAAGGTAAGGAGGGAGAGGAGAGACGGAGAAGGAAGAGGACTGGTGATTACCTGCTGTGAGCACCTTGCCTGCCACCACAGAGATGCTCAATATTGAAGCCTCAGGACTTCTGACTTCTTAGGATTCTGGAACAATGGAAACCTAGAAGGCCCAAATCTGAGAACTAGAGGACACTAGGATCCTAAAACCTCAGAATGTTAGAATCCTAGAACCTTGAAGAATCTAGACTTTTAACATTCCAGAACCCTATGCCCTTAGAACCCTTGACCTCTGGATCCTGAAATTATAGAGTTTAATAGGGCCCTGGGAATCATAAAGAAGTGTTTTATGTTTTTCACACTTTTGTGTGCCTACAGTTCCCTGAGGATGTTGTTAAAATACAAATTACTGAGCAGCTGGTCTGGGGTATGATCTGAGTCTGCATTTCTAATGAGTGTCCATGGGAGGTCAGTGCTGCTGGTCTGAGGAATACACTTTGAGCATGACTCAAGTTCAGTAAATCACAGAACAGCCTGGAGGATTTTGTTTTAATAAAGCCAGATTCCCACTCTCCTTACAGAGTGACTAATATAGAATATTTGGAATTTGGGGCACACTTATATATGGTTTTTATGTGATGCACATGAATCTGAGCTATGGTGTGTATAGTTTTTGTATTTAAATGAATTAAAATTGCATTGAATGAAGAAAAATATTAGCTAAAAGGTCTTCTGGCAGTCCACGGGTATGGTAAATGGTTCAAGTGTGGGACCCAGTGATTTCAACTCATGTCGGGCCCCTGTTCACCTCCTCCCCAGGCCAAGCTGAGTGAATGTGGGCAGGTAGCAACTGACTGCCCCAAAGAAAGCTGTACCATCATAAAGGAAGGTGCCAGAGAGTACAGCCCACCCAGGGAAAGTCATATCTGCCCCACCAGGCCTGGCTGCACCCAGGAATGGAAAACTCACCTTGTAGTGCGTTACCAGAGACAACGCCTCTTCACAAGGTTGACCTCAGAGTTCACGACCCTGTTGAGTAAACTGGAGAAGAGAGGAAACTAGTAAAAGCTTGGTGAAATTGGCAGAGCAGCCAAGCAAGAGCAGTGGGAAGAGGGCAGAAGATGGTGGAGCACCGTGAAGTCGGGTGACTTGAGCTCCTACTCAGGGTGATCATCACTTTGAACTCCATGGTTGACCAACAGCTCATCCCAATAGCTCATGAGAATCTCATCACAAACCTGAGACCTCATCTATCCATCCATCCATCCATTCATCTATTGATTCTTCTATCCATCCATCCATCCTTTCTTCCATCCATTCATTCTTCTGTCCATCCAACCATTCTTCTATCCATCCATCCATCTAGTCATCCATTCATTCATCAACACATATCTAGAGAGCACCAACTATGTGCCTGGAACAAAACCCGACTGGGGACACAGTGATGAACAAAGCACAAGCAGCTCCTAATGTGGTACCTAAATATTGGATTGTCCAAAAGGTTCATTTGGAGTTTTCGGTAACAGTTTATGGAAAAACTGAAAAGACTTTTTGGCCAATCCAATATTAAACACGTTTCTAAGACTGGTTCCTTCCAACCTTCAACTCTCAGCATAACTGTCACCTCCTTGGGGAAGCCCTCGTGACTGCTTGCCTAAGGGAAGGCTTTGTGTCATAGCTCCCTGTTAGGTGCGTTGTTCTGCCCAGGAATGATTGCAATCAAACATTTTCCTTGTGGGCTCTTTACTATGGACTGAATGCACGCCTGCCTGCCTTTCCCTCCAGATACCAAGGTCCAGGAGTGCAAGCTCCTTCTCTGCAGTCACCAGTAAATTCTCCATGTTTAAGATTGGTGATTGCCTGTCATAGAGCAGGTGCTCCACACATTTTTGGCTGACGGAACAAATGAAGTAAACATATGATTGAATATATAATGACAACTTGTGACAGGTATACAGAAGGGAGAGAGTAGAATATTAAAAGAGAGAAGAAGAGGAGACTTGTTTCAGACCCTAAGTGATGAGCCATACATGGAAACTTGTTTCAGACCCTAAACGATGAGACATACATGGAAATGGGATGCAGGAAAGGTGTCCTAGGTGCCTGAGCAGCCCATGCACAGGTTTTGAGTGGAAGGAGTTTGTCTGAGGCTCAGAGCAAAGCTACCGGGTGGAGGGCAGAGTGGGCAAGATGTGGATCCAGATCAGGTAGAGCCTAGATGGCTCTGGGAGGGCCTGAGATTGCACCCAAGTGGAGAGAAGAGCCCCCAGAGGGTTTGGAGCAGCAGAGTGGAATGCCATTTCACAGATATGGACACTGAGACCTGGAAGGCAGGATGGTTTCCCTGGGGCTTTGGGCAAGGCAGTGTCCAGCAGGGCTCAGGCATTTGTACTTACAGCTCAGTCTTCTAAGTGATGGTATACTGAAGAGCCTATCTTTGGTTTTGGGGGGTCTTTAGTTAACCTGTGATCAGATCCCTTGTTGAGGCAGAATGGACTGACCTCTGCTCAGGGCTCAGACTTGTACTCTGCCAAGGCCAACCTGCCCCAGCCTTCAGCTTCCAGATAGTTTCTCTCTCCCAGCCAGGACCAGGATCAGCCTTTCTCCTTATACCCTCTTCCCTGGGCTAAGCATGCTCTATCAAGCACACAGTTTAAGATGTAGATTTGGTGGGTTACCAGAGATCAGTGATTCAAATGGAAAGGATTCAGTTTTCAAGATCTCATTTTGGGAATTTCCCAGTGGGTTGAGTATGGTTTGGAAACAATCTGAAATTAAGGTCCTTGGTAGGCATTTAATGCTCCTCTTGCCATCTCCTAGCTAGAGGCAAGAAGGTAAACACAGCAAATTATTATCATTATTATTGTTTAGGGGCATTATTGTTTAGGGTCAGTTCTTCAGATAGACCAAGCAATGTTAATACATCTAATGTAAACGTGCTTGCATCTATCAACAGAGCTCCAAAAAGCATGTAGCAAAAACAGTTAAAGCTAACAGGTGAAATACACCAATTCACAGTTATGATTGGAGAGGTCAACAGTCCTGTCTCAGTAAGGGAAAGAAACAAGAGACAGAAAGTCAGCATGGATGTTATTATTACTGAGAGCTTACTGTGTTGCAGGCTGTATGCTAAACACTGGCATTTTCTCATTTAGCCAACACAGTAGCCTACAAGTTTGGTATTATTACCATCCTCCATTTACGGATGTGAAAACTGAAGCTTCTAGAGGCTAAATTGATTACAAAAGCACAAGGGAGTGGCAAAGTTAGTTTGACTCCAGAGTCTGACCTCTTCTTTACCTCTTCTTCCCTCCCAGGTAAAGAATAGCAGAAGTTAACTATCCCAGTTCCTCTGAGATCCCCGCTCTGCTGAGATGTGTGGACCTGACCTTCCCAGCACGGTGAGTGAGATGCTGTTTTGATCGTTCCTGCATTCTTCCACGACCACCTTGGAGACACCAGTCTTGGTATCATTTTCAACTCTGACACTAAACTTGAGAACCAAGTTGAGGTCCAGGTGGACAATCTCACCCAACAGAGTCCTGCAGGGAAACAGATTCACAGTGAACAGAGGTGAAGTCCTTCACATTGCCCACTTTAGCCTCTCTCTTATGTGAATATTATATAGGATGTCTATGGACAAGTACGGGGAAGCCTGGTGTGCTGCAGTCCATGGAGTTGCAAGGAGTTGTACAGGATTTAGTGACTGAACAACAAATGGACAATGTCAATATTGTCTGTATTCTTTACAAATCAACATTCTTATATTAGGAGTTTCTTCTCCTGGCCACAAGAGTTTGACTCATGTGAATTTTTAGAGTGATCAAATTGTCAAATTATCACCAATGATCAAAATTAACTTGAGTTAACATTTCTTAAGCAAAATGCTTCATTAGGCATTTCCAAAAAAGTATTTTACCTGGATTAATCCATTTAATCTCAACAGCAATACCATGAGAAAAAAGCACTGTCATTATCTCTGTTTTCAGAATGAGGAAACATGTTGTAAAGAAAAGTTTAGTAAGTATCTCGAGATCTCATAGTTAATGAATGATGAAGTCATAGTGCACTTTAATGTGTAAGACTCTTCTACACATCTTCATTTTCCTATCTCTTTGTATCTTCAAAGTAATTACTTAGAAATTGTATTTTCCATATAATTTTCACATGCTCTTCATTACATATTGTGCACTACTATATGGCCCCTACTGGTCACTGCTATTTAAAGAGAGCCTTGAGATACAAAATGATGCTGGAGGAAACTTTGCCAAAGAGTTATGTGGTCATGTCTTCTCAATTCTCAAGTTTTATAATTAGATAATGTTATGATTTTGGAAATATATTTCATGGAGGACTTTTTTAAAAGAGATTTGTTTCTGGGCAAAGTTCCTTAGAACATTTTAAAGGTTAGGATTTAGGAGTTGCAAAGGCATCCTTATTTTACAGATGGGGAGACTAAGGCAAGTGGCATGAAAAGTGCCTGATTCCAGATTGGAGACCTATTGACTGCACCACACTGCCTCTCCCAAACCTTGGATTTTAAAGCATACTCACGGTTTCACAGTGATGTCAGCAGTGATGGGGATCTTCACGTCAGTGCTGTTCTCAAAAGTTGCATCTAAAGTGATATCCAGGATGTGCAGGTTACTGATATTCACCCTGAGCAAAAACCAAATTCAAGGTTGTTACTTCTCCTGGCTACCATTGCTGGGCTCTTCTCTATGCCACCATTGTGCTGAGCAGTTGAACCTCATGGACCTTGCCAGCTTTGGTCTCATGAGAGCCCTGCTCAGGGGTTGGATTCTCTCCACTGGATGGCATGGCAGACAGAGGATCAGACAGCTGCGATTTCCCTCAAGACTCCAAGCGTGAATATGTGCCAGAGCCAGAATTTTTCTTTTTAATTGATATCTAGTTGCTTTACAATGTTGTGTTAGGTTCAGGTGTGGGGCTTCCATGGTGGGTCAGAGGTTAAAGAACCTGCTTGCAATGCAGTAGACCCGGGTTTGATCCCTGGGTCGGGAAGATTCCTTGGAGAAGGAAATGACAACCCACTCCAGTATTCTTGCCTAGAGAATTCATGGACAGAGGAGCCTGGTAGGTTACAGTCAGTGGGGTTGCAAAGAGTCAGACTCAGCAGAGTGACTAACACTTTCACCTTTCATTAGGTTCAGGTGTAGAGCAAAGTGATTCAGATATAGATACAGATATATAAATAGATAAATATAGAGGTATTTTTATTTCAGGTTCTTTTCCCTTATAGATTATGACAAAATATCTCAGTATAGTTCCCTGTGCTTTATAGTAGGTTCTTGTTGGTTGTCTGTTGTATATGCAGTAGTGTATACATATTTATGCCAAACACCTAATTTATCCTTGACACTGCTTTCCCTTTTGGGAGCCATAAACTTTTTTTTATGTCCATGAGTGTTTTGTACATTTCTTTTGTATCATATTTTATATTCCATATATTAGTGGTGTCTATGATATTTGTCTTTGTCTGACCTACTTCATTTAGTGTGATTATCTCTAAATCCATTCTTTTATTGCTGCAAATGTCTTTATTTTATTCTTTTTTATGTAGAGACAGAATTAGAACCCGGAATTGCTTGACTCCAAGACTTCATGTGTAGGGTCACCTATATGGTGTGACTTCTAATTTCCTCTCTCCTGAGACCATTTAGACCATTATGCTCAGCTATATTCAGAGAAGATAAGTCTTATTCCTTGGGAAAGGAACATCAAAACATCGAAAAAAGGACCATCAAACAGGTAGAGTTGGAGGTGAAGAGAACCTTCATCCTGACCCTGAAATCACAGGAGAAAGCCCCAAATCGTGAGATGCCAAACAGGTCCTGCAGATCTGACTCTAATTTTCCCATGCTCTGGTGGAGGTGGCCTCCACTTCTGCTCTGCAAGAACAGGGGATCTTCCCAGCCCAGGGATAGAGCCCAGGTCTCCCACATTACAGGTGGATTCTTTACCAGTTGAGCCACCAGGGAAGCCCAAGAACACTGCAGGAGTGGGTAGCATATCCCTTCTCCAGCAGATCTTCCGACCAGGAATTGTACCGGGGCCTCCTGCCTTGGAGGTGGATTCTCAACCAGCTAAGCTACCAGGGAAGCCCTCTGTGAGAACACACAAGGCTTATTCATCTTCCTGTCTTTGATGTCAAACTTAAGTCCCCAGATAAATGTATTCTCTTTTCTGGGAATAAAGATCTCCAAATGAAGCATCAACTCACCCTGTAAGCACATTTACTGCTTGAAAGATTCCAGAAATGAGTTGTTCCAACAAGTTCTTAGTATCCTTGGTCTTCTCCTGGGCCTCCTCATCAGTACTGGATTCCTGGGGCAATGTGACATCAGTCTTCAATAGCTGAAAGATAGCTGAAAAACAATCTCCATTTAGTGTGGTACACAACTTATGAAGCAGCTCCTATGCACCAAGTACTAAATAAGAGACTATGTTTTAAAAAAAAGAGAGAGAGACTATGTTATTTCATTTAATCTTTGTAACAATTCCATAAAGTAGGTACTACTAATATCTGTAATTTCAGATGAGGAAATAAAAGATCAAAAGTTTAAGAAATGGATCAAAGTCACACAGCTAAGAGATCTTGTTCTTTCCACTCTGCCTTCACACTAATATATACTCCTTATCCAGCAATAAAGCCATCAACCCACTGAGCAGGCAATAGGTATCGATTGCACATCAACTTCTAGAAGTGAAGCACTAATGAGTTGCTCATGCAAACAAAATAAACCTAGAATAGAATAAGAAATGGAAACTCTAGAATCAAAGAAAATACACAGATGCAAATCAGGAAAGTGGCAAATAGGAGTCCCTGAATGACAGCTTTGCGTATGGCCTAGAAAGAGATGACTCACACAGGAGAACAAGGACAGAGTCCTAATGGACAGAGAAAGAGGGATTTGAGAGGGGGAGCGACATGGCAGATGTAGAATGGCACATTTGAAAAGTATTCAGAAAATATGTGTAGAAAATAATACAAATGAGAAACAGCAAGGCAACAACTAGCTCAAAGAATAAGAAAAGGCTGCAAGAAAAAGTTTGTAATCAAAGTACTGCAACATGGCTTTGCAAAGGACAGTCCCTAGTTATAATGATGCAAAGATGGAAACTACATTTGGGCCTATAACATACTAGGTAACTTTGATGCAGACACTCCTGCTTCTGAGCTCAATTTTATCAGCAATGAAATTGGGAAGTGGGTCCCTCCTGTATCTTTCAGGTTGCCAGTCTTCCCTGGTGGCTCAGCTGGTAACAAATCTGCCTGCAATGCAGGAGACCTGTGTTCAATTTCTGTGTCAGGAAGATCCCCTGAAGAAGGAAATGGCAACCCAATCCAGTATTCTTGCCTGAAGAATTTCATGGACAAAAGAGCCTGGCAGGCTACAGTCCACGGAGTCACAAAGAGCTGGACACAACTAAGCAACTACAACTCAGTCACTCTCAAGCCCTGGCAAGTTTTGAAGGACAATCATTTTCAGAAGTTAGCTTCTCCCTATAAAGAATGTTTAGCAATGTGCTAGTAATGTTTCCAAAAAGTGAAAAGAAGACCAAGTTCTTCCAAGAAATCAAAATTGCAGGGATATATGATTCACTAGAAAGTTAAATTTTAAAGCTACGTAGGCTAGGTAGGATCTTTTTCCACTTAGTTAATACAAACTACTAAGAAAATTGAATGACCCAACAGAAGAATATGCTACAATTACAAATTAAGTATTTAAGTTACAATACTTAAATGCCTAATAAAATATGAAAAATATGAGTGAAATCTTTCATAATTAGAGAAATGAAGAGATCAATTATAACCTTTCATCTGTGAGACTGGAAAAAATTTCAGTTGTCCAAACCAGTGCTGTCAAGAGAGTAGAAAAAAGATACTCTCACAGATGATTGGAGAAACTATTAACTTACGGGATTATTTGTAAATATCTGCTGTAATTTAAAATATGCACATCTTTTGAGCTTTTGTAATGTCACTTTTAGGAATTTATCCTATTAGTATATTAGCAAAGTTTACCATGATAGAAGATGTAAATTGATATCCAGTTAAGTAATACCTGTTTCTAGAAAAATAAACAAATGAACCAGGAACCAGTTAGTCACCTCTCTCAGTAAACCACCCAGAAGGAGCTGCCCCTGCTGGCAGCCTTTGGTAATACAGGCATAGTATTTAGGAAGCAAGCTCCTAGGTGCCACTGATCATCCATTGTTGACTCACTTTCAAGTGTACTGTCAAGGTTGTCAAGTCCTTCCTCAAGACCAGATTTCAGCTTCCTCAGAACATCCTTACCAATATTGTCAAGAAGAGACGCTGAGGTCCCGGCAAGCAGGCTGCACAAGAGAACAAGTTTCCAAAGTTGAAACATCTTGTCCTGATACCTGGACAGTCACGGGAGGAACAGGAGTGAGAATTATCTATAGGGAAATGGGATCTTGGATGAGCACCTGTCACTCTTACACTAAACATTCCGTGAAGATAGACGTGGTTATCTCCTCTCTTATGGATGGGCAACCTAGGTCAAAAAGCCAGAGAAACTTACTTGCCCAGAGACAAACAACCAGTGAATGAAGGCACTAGTATGTGATAAGTCACGCTTGACTCCAGGTCAATTCTCTTTACTAGAGGTCCTTTGCACATGCTGGTTCCTCTGCCTGGAACACTTCCCTCTTCTTCTCATTTAAAACTGAATCATTTCTTACTGACTTTCCAGCTTCAGTAGGACATCATGTCCTCTAGATCTCTCCCCAGAGTCTAGGTTAGTGGGCCCCACTCCACCATCTTGCTGCCTTCGTTCACTGAGTCCTGGGTACTGGTTAGTGACAACTTAACTGCCTTTCCCACCAGGCTGTGACTTCCTTAGAGGAGGGATTGTGACTTATTTCATGGTTTAATCCCCAAATCATAATAAAAACCCTGCACCTAGTACAGTGTTAGTGTTTGTCAGTCAGTTGTGTCTGACCCTTGGTGACACCAATGACAATAGCCTGCCAGGCTCCTCTGTCCATAGGATTCTCCAGGCAAGAATACTGGAGGGGGTTGCCCTGTCCTGCTTCAGGGGAACTTCCTGACCTAGGGATCGAACCATGTCTCTTGTGTCCCCTGCATTGGCAAGCGGGTTGTTTATCAAGCTCCTAGTATAGTATAAGAAAATAAAGTTTGCTGAATAAAAGTATGAACAAATAAGTGGGCACCACATCATGATGCTGCATTCCTCATCAATTCGACCCTTCTCCTAATTAAATCTATCTCTTAATTTGCTCCATTCAAAATATTAGTTAATTCAAGTGGCCCCACCCCTCTGCCTCTTGCCCCCAGAGCCTTCTGAAGGACTTCCCTGGTGTCTCAGGTGGTAAAGACTGCAATACAGGAGATCGAACCCAGACTTGATCCATGGGTTAGGAAGATCCCCTGGTGAAGGAAATGGCAAACTGCTCCAGTATTCTTGCCTGGAGAAATCCATGGACAGAGGAGCCTGGTCAGCTACTAGCTATGGGGTCGCAAAGAGCTGAACAGTACTGAGCGATTACACTTTCACTTTGATCCCTGTGCCTCTCATCCCCAAAAACTTCCGTAGGCCTCCATGTGGAGTGACATTAGAGGGGAAATGCACCAGTCACAGGTTTGAAGAAAAATACTTACAAAATCCTTGCTCCTCTGCACAGTCTCCTGGAATTCTGCTGGGTGGTGATGGCCCTTATATTGATGGTGATGGGGTGGGAGGCTGCCCCTGGAAACAAGCTCTGCATCCAGAGCCATCCAAGGAGACTCCAATGAAAATAATCCCTGTCCAGAGTGAACAGAGGCACTTGCAAAGCAAAGGTCAACCATGATGCTTGAATTGCATGGCTATAGAGAGGACTTTGTGCCAAGACTAAGAGCAGATTTTCATGGAGCTTCCAGCTCCCAAGTTGTTGGCCATGCAGTTGGGGGACTGTGGTAAAAACTGAGATGAATTGGAGAATATTCTTGTAGAAGGATCCATAGAGATCTTCAAGCTTAATTTTATCAGCATTTGGAAACTCAGGCTCAGAGAGGGAAAGCAGCCAGCCTGTAAGACACAGACAGAGATGGGGTTAGACGTGTGGCCCATGGCATCAGGGTCAGACCAGTGAGGTCATTCTTCCCAAACCTTCTCTTGTGTCTGAGTGCTCTCCATAACATCCCTCACAGTGGAACCAGCCTCAGAACAAATGTTTGCAATTATGGGTGGCTCAGGACCCATCCTCCCCATCTGCCCACTCCATTGAGTCAGTAGAGTGTCTCCTAAGAGTGAATATAGTCTGCCTCCATATATATCCCCATATATACAGTGTTCCTTGGCACCTTTTCCCCAATTGCTCTACTCTCAAGGAAGGGGCCACAAGTTAAAGCTCTCAACTTAAACCAAAGTTCCCAACATAGCCCCTGTGTATCTATTCACTGCCACCCCAAACTCACCTACCTCTCTCTCCATGGCCCTACTGTCTTCCTCCTTTTTCAGAAAAATACCAACATCATTGCTGCCTTGGCCTTCTGCACAGACCATTCCCTCCTTACAAGACTCTCCTCTTGAAGACAGTGTGAGTTTGTTCCTGCCATTCAAACTCACAGCAAGTCCTGACTTAACACATTTGTAGAATCACATCACCTCCACCCTTTGGATGACAACTCCAGGTTCATATAACCACATCAGAAACATAACAGACATCAAAGCCACAAGGAGGGCTTAGAGTTCAACTTAACCTCCTTGCTGGGAAGACTGGGGAGCCTATGGTCCAGAGAAGGAGAAGGACGCATCCAAAGCTACACGTGAATTGAACCCAACTTATTTTCCTCTTTCCATTTCATATCTTTTCGGTTTGTTGAAATTTTCTGCTTGGGCAATAGCTTTTTAAAACAAAAGATTAAATAAAATCATCTAATAAGTTTGTTTAAATTGTGGATGCCTGAGCTCCTCCCCAGTTACTTAGGGTCAGGGGCTCCAGGGTGGCTGGACAGAAGTGGAGTTATTCAGAATAGGGTGGCTCAAAGGTACTTTTGACCTTGAGTTCTAAGAGCTGTGATCCCCACACCATCCTCTGGACCCCACCCTGCCTAGACATGACCACACAACACTAGGTGCTTATCTTGCTTCATCTTGTGTCACCTCATCATTAACCATGCAGGGGTGTTACTGCCCTCATTTCTTGACTAGGGACGTGAGGCTCAAAAGGGGAGGGTGACTTCCTCAAGACAGCACAGATGGGAAGGGGCAGAGCTGGAGAGTGCACCAAGCCCTGCATCCTCTCCCACCAAGATTGGCTGTTCCCACCCTCAGCCTCTGGGGCA
Source organism: Odocoileus virginianus (assembly GCF_023699985.2). Taxonomy (NCBI): domain Eukaryota; kingdom Metazoa; phylum Chordata; class Mammalia; order Artiodactyla; family Cervidae; genus Odocoileus; species Odocoileus virginianus. The sequence goes on along the minus strand of NC_069682.1, from coordinate 58,148,461 downwards.
GCAGTGAGTTGCACTCTTTGGCCGCAGTGTTTAGAACCTTATAGGTCCAGGCCAATGCGTGGCCCTGGGCTTGGCACTGCAGGTCTTGGCACTGATGACAACCCCCTAAGAGGGTTTGGAAGCCCCATTTTCCAGTTGAGGAAACTGAAGTTTAGGAAAGAGATGTGACTGGCCCAGGTCTCATAAGGACAGGAACCTAGCATTTGTGTACTCAGGGAATGACCTTTGACTCAGATCACATCGAGGCCAGCTGGTCAGTCAGGAGAGTTCTTAGGCTTGAATACCCTGTTTATTCCTTGACCTCTGCTGTTTTAGTTGGTTGTAATGCCTGGTGCATTGGGCGCATGTCAACCTGGAGCACCCAGTCCAGGAAACACAGATAGGTGCCCACGTGGCATTAGGCTGGGAACACCGGTAGAGAGTCAGGTCACCCAGGATCAGTCTCTTCCATTCACCCACCTGCACCTCTATAACCCTGTCTTTGACGTGAATGCAGGCAGGGCCGAGTAGTGCTAGAGTTAGAGGTTTGGAGAGCTAGTGTTCCTCATGCTGACTCTGGTTCCATTATCAGAGCACAGGGCAAATGCCCAATCCTGGGGCTGGGACATGGAGAACCTCATCCAGCACAGCCTTGAACTGGTCAGCAGACTCACCTCACAGGCTGTCAGCACCCAGTTCTTCAAACGTCTGAATCCCCTCCTTCCCTGGTAGTGGGCACAGAGCTGAGGGTTGTGTAGAAATCTTGTGCAGAGAATTGTCATGACTCAGGAACACAGCCCAAGGGACTGAGTGTGATGTAGTGACCTCAGACCTGGCGTTGGCCTCAAGCTTCAGCTGCCTTATTGTAAAATGGTGAGACAATTCCATGTTTAGTGGCAACATGGAAATCGCAATACCTCAACTCTGGGGGTGACAATATACAGCCTTGACAAACTCCTTTCCAGTTTGGAAGAAATCTGTTGTTCCATGTCCAGTTGTAACTGTTGCTTCTTGACCTGAGAAATACAGATTCCTCAGGAGGCAGGTAAAGTGGTCTGGTATTCCCATCTCTTGAAGAATTTTTCACATTTTGTTGTGATCCACACAGTCAAAGGCTTTGGCATAGTCAATGAAGCAGAAGTAGATGATTTTTTGGAACTCTTTTGGTTTTTCTATGATCCAATGGATGTTGGCAATTTGATCTCTGGTTCTTGTGGCTTTTTTAAATCCAGTTTGAACATCTGGAAGTCCAGGGTGCATGTACTGTTGAAGCCTTTCTTGGAGAATTTAGAGCATTGCTTTGCTAGCATGTGAAATGAGTGTAATTGTACGGCAGTTTGAACATTCTTTGACATTGCCTGTTTTGGGGATTGGAATGAAAACTGAACTTTTCCAGTCCTGTGGCCACTGCTGAGTTTTCCAAATTTGCTGGCATATTGAGTGCAGCACTTTCACAGCATCATCTTTTAGGATTTGAAATAGCTCAACTGGAATTTCAACACTTCCACTAGCTTTGTTTGTAGTGATGCTTCCTAAGGTCCACTTGACTTCACGTTCCAGGATGTCTGGCTCTAGGTGAATGATCACACCATCGTGGTTACCTGGGTCATTAGATCTTTTTGTATAGTTCTTCTGTGTATTCTTGCCACCTCTTCTTAATATCTTCTGCTTCTGTTAGGTCCATACTGTTTCTGTCCTTTATTGAGCTCATCTTTGCATGAAATGTTCCCTTGGTATATAATTTTCTCAGAGATCTCCAGTCTTTCCCATTCTACTGTTTTCCTCTATTTCTTTGCATTGATCAATAGGAAGGCTTTCCTATCTCTCCCTGCTATTCTTTGGAACTCTGCATTCAGATGGGTATATCTTTCCTTTTCGCCTTTGCCTATAGCTTCTTTTCTCAGCTGTTTGTGAGGCCTCCTCATACAACCATTTTGCCCTTCTGCATTTTTTTTTCTTGGGGATGGTCTTGATCATTGCCTCTTCTACAATGTTGTGAACCTCCGTCCATAGTTCTTCAGGCACTCTATCAGAACTAATCCCTAAATCTATTTGTCACTTCCACTGCATAATTGTAAGGGATTTGATTTAGGTCATACCTGAGTGGTCTAGTGGTTTTCCCTACTTTCTTCAATTTCAGTCTGAGTTTTGCAACAAAGTTTATAATATGAGCCACAGTTGCTCCTAGTCTTCTTTTTTCTGATCGTATAGAGCTTCTCCATGTTTGGCTGCAAAGGATATAATCAATCTGATTTTGGTATTGACCATCTGCTGATGTCCATGTGCAGAGTCTTCTTCTGTGTTGTTTGAAGAAGGTGTTTGCTATGACCAGTGCATTCTCTTGGCAAAACTCTGTTAGCTTTTGCCCTGTTTCCTTTTGTATTCCAAGGCCAAATTTGCCTGTTACTCCAGGTATCTCTTGATTTTATACTTTTGCATTCCAGTCCCCTATGGTGAAAAGGGCATGTTTTGGGGGTGTTAATTCTAGAAGGTCTTGTAGGTCGTCATAGAACCATTCAACTTCAGCTTCTTCGGCATTACTGGTCAGAGCATAGACTTGGATTACTGTGATACTGAATGATTTGCTTTGGAAAATGGACAGAGAATATTCTGTCATTTTTGAGATTGCACCCAAGCACTGCATTTTGAACTCTTGTTTACTATGAGAGTTACTCTTTTGCTGACTATGAGGGCTAATCCAAAAAGTTTCCTTAAAATTCAACATTAAAAAAACTAAGATCATGGCATCTGGTCCCATCACTTCATGGCAAATAGATGGGGGAACAATGGAAACTGTAACACACTTATTTTGGCGGGGGGGGGGGGCAGGGGTTCCAAAAATCACTGCAGATGATGACAGTAGCCATGAAATTAAAAGACGCTTTCTCCTTGGAAGAAAAGCTATGACCAACCTAGAAGGCATATTAAAAAGCAGAGACATTACTTTGTGATAAAGGTGTGTCTCATCAAAGCTATGGTTTTTCCACTAGTCATGTTTGAGGGTGAGAGTTGGACCATAAGGAAAGCTGAGCGCCGAAGAATTGATGCGTTTGAACTGTGGTGTTGGAGAAGACTCTTGAGAGTCCCTTGGACTGCAAGAAGATTAAACCAGTCAATCCTAAAGGAAATCAGTCCTGAATATTCATTGGAAGGACTGATGCTGAAGCTGAAACTCCAATACTTTGGACACCTATTGTGAAGAACTGACTCATTGGAAAAGACCCTGATGCTGGGAAAGATTGAAGGCAGGAGGAAAAGGGGACGAACAGAGAATGAGATGGCTGGATGGCATCACCAGCTCCAGGAACATGAATTTGAGCAAGCTCCAGGAGTTGGTGATGGACAGGGAAGCCTGGCATGCTGCAGTCTATGGGGTCACAAAAAGTCGGACATGACTGAGCGACTAAACTGAGCTGAACTCTGCGGTTGGGCAAACTGGGTTTGAATCCTCTTTTGTTTGTTGCTGGCTGTGTGGCTTGGACAAGGAGCTTCATCTCCCTGAGCTTCAGGTCCCCTAAATGTGAAATGGGACTAACTATGGGCCTCTCCACCCAGGTGTGCTGTGAGGAAGTGGTGGGATAATGTGTGTAGGCCCCTGATAACATGGTTACAACAGTGATGTTGATGATTACAATTGTTGCTGGTTTCTGATCACCTCATTCCACTCTGCCTCCAGTTTCTCATCTGTTTATGACCCCACTGCACATGGTTATGGAGAGGCTCTAGTCGGTAGATTAAGCAGCCAATGTGCTTAATCAATTGCAACTGCATTTCTTATTTTTGTGTGCAGAAAAGACTAAATGAGGTTGAATGGGCTCGGATCTACAGGATACCTATGTTTACAAGTTCTGGCACCCTTGGGTGCTGATATATACCCCTTGGCACAGATGATTCCTCATTTTGTCTCAGTTTCCCTTTCGGGATCAAGTTAGGGAGTCTAATTGTGGTCTCAAGTAGCACTCTGATTGATTGTAGGGCCTGAATATAGCTTTAGCCAAGATGCCCTCACAGGAAGCTTCTGGGCCTGGAGGGAAGGATTGATTAGTGATGTCTGCCATAAGGTCAGGAGGGGAGAGTGGACACTCTGCATGTTTCCCAATGCAGGACCGGGTCATATCTAAGGTCCCTGCAACCAGTGACACCACGGGTTCATGGAGGTGTGACCCTGGGACATGCCTGGTGTTAGAGGAAGGAGAAGGAGACCCTGTCATGGGTTCCAGCCTTGGCTCTGTTAATAATCTGTTTTGTGACTCTGAGCAAGACATTCGTTTTATCCCAGGATCTGTATGAGACAATAATGAAGAGTAGCCTGGGTAGACCTACCAGCTGGAAAACATAGTCTCTTTGTTGGCAAAACATTGAGCAGTATCCCCACTTGCAAGGAGACAGCTCCTGAGCTGAGTGGTTGGCTGAGGAGGAATGAAAAGCTGTAGGGAGAGAAGGACTGATGTTCCAGGTGGGTGGAACGGCTCAGAGAAAGGCTCAGCACTGACCCAAGGGGGCTACTGCTCAAGGAAGTCCTGAATCGTGCGCCCTCCGTGTGGACTCGTGTGGGACTTGGGACTGTCACAAAATACAGACAGAGAGGAAAACTCTCATCCCTTTGCTATGGCCAGCAGGGGAAGAACCAGAACTGGAGGAGCCTGACTTCACATGAAATCTCGCTTTGCCTCTGACCAGCTGTGTGGCCCTGGAGACGTCACTTCCCCTCTCTGAGACTCAGTTGCCACACCTATGCTAAACTCCCTTCACTGCATCATTCAGTATAAATCATAATTGAGTGAGATACAGTGTATAAAGATTGAATATGGGATTTCTCAACACTGTTTGACAGTAATTTGAGTGTGTAGAGGCTGACATTCATATTGTGCTCACCAGTGTCAGACTCTGGTTAAGCATTTTCCACTCACTGACTCATTTAATCGTCACAGACTTGCAACAGGGAGGTTTTGCTGTTAACTCTACTGGGCAGGTGAGATAACTGTGGCTCTAGTAAGTTGCCTGAGATCACACAGCTGACAAAGGGCAGAGGCCAAGTGTAGCTCAGCTCTGACCAACCTCTCACCTCCCGCCTTGTCAACAGCCCTGGCACAGCCTGAACTGAGGTCCTCTTGGGAGAGCTCAGGAGAGCTGGTCCAAGGCCCCCAGCAGCCCCAGGGGCTCAAAGGCCTCCTGGATGACTTGGTTCTGTGAGGCAGCCTTCATCAGACAGAAGACCCTGGAGTGAAGCAGCCGCTGGTGCAGGCCTCTGTGTGGCCCTGGTCTCGCCTAACCCGAGTCTCCCATGAGGACAACAGTGGTTCTTCCCTCACAGAATTGCACACAGCACTGAGACGGCTCCTCAGCAAACGGGCAAAGCTTCCCTGGGCCTGTTGGCAGGAAAGTCAGATGCCCTCATGGAAAGGAGAGGCCCGGGGACCCTGAGGTGATAGCCTGGGTCAGTCCTCTGCAGAGGTGATGCAGCTGTGAGTAAGGGGTCTCTGCTCCTCATCCCAAGGCAAAGGGGAAACTGAGGGGTTGCGTGTTGAGAAGACAGAGGGGCCACAAGAGGAACCCCATCAGTCCTGGGCTGAACAGACCGAGGCCAGGAGAGCAGGACCTACAGGGGCTGGGGAGAGGTGGCTGAGTATGGGAGCCAGGATGTCACCTCTCTGAGCAAGGGATCCCATAGCCATGGGTTTAAAGCTAGTCCCACCAGTTGCTATGCTGTAACCTTGATGAGTCACTTGTCCTCTTTGAGGTTCAGCTTCGTAATCTGTCCAGTGGGGAAAAGAGCAGGGTCTCCTGGCAGAAGGGTGCTGCAGGAAGTCATGAGGTCAGGTGTGCTGGTGAAGGCAACTCTCCATCATGGTGGTGGTGTTAGCAGAAGCAGAGTGCGGCTGTCCCTTTGTGACCTCGAGTCGCTTTCTTGCCCATCGTGGGCCTCAGTGTTCCCATTTGTAAGACAATAAAATGCAGCTGGATAATCCTGAAAGTCCCTTCCACCTTCAGACCCAGTTCTCCACTGCCCTGATTGCCCGTCCCTCGCCATCCCTGAAATCCTAAAGGAAGGATGCAACAGACCACACAGGAGGTGCAGAAATGGCTTTTTATTGCTGGGGGTGGAGGGTGATCCGTACAGGATGCCCTGACTGTGGGGAGGAGTATCTGAGAAGTGTCCTTTGATTGGGCTCAGTTGCCCTTCCTGATGGATGGTGGCAGCACTGACTGTCCCAGAGGGAGACTGTGCGTAGATTCAGTCAAGATTCAATCTGAAAGGAGACCCCAACATGAGACATGCACACCCCAGGGTCCTACTGGCAATTGAGTTCACTAGACACGGCTGCAGGAGTACTTTCCCCCAACCCTGCGGCTCTCAGGCTTGGGGATGGACTGGCACCTGTGGTTTGGGGTCTTTCTCTGGCACCTGGCACTGACCCCTTCTCATCCCTCACTCTCCCACCCCCTCACCTTAGCAACAATGGCCAATGTGAAAAGACTGATCAGGGCCCAGAGGAGCCAGGGTTCAGGGCTCAGTGTATGATCAGGATCAGGGATCAGACTGAGATGCAGGTCAGGTTCTAAATGTGACCAGCGTCAAGGCTCAGTCAACGACTGGAGTCAAAGCTCAGCCTGACTGTTCCAGGCTCAGTCAGGGAGCAGAATCAAGTGCACGTCTGGGTGTGTGATTAAGGGTCAGGACTCAGTCTATGACCAAGATCAGGGCTCAGTCTGCTACTAGAGAAAGAAGAGAAGCCAAGCTTGTTTCTGCTTCTCCACGGGCCCCTGTGGGGAATCTCATCCTCCCTCATCCCATGGCCCTGAGCACAGTCCTCACCAGCAGGCGGGCATCGCAGCAGTTTTCCTCATCTGTGCTCTTCACTGTCCCTCTTGGGCTTCCCAAAGTTCACCTGAAAGAAGAAATCAGTAGCAGTTTTCAGCCTCCAGCTCTGGAGAGCTGAATAGAAATCAGACACCAGTGGTTCCCAGCATCCAGACGGTCAGACTGACAGGCATGGGACCACTCACATGTCACTCCTTGTCTCTGAGCCTCAGTTAGATGACCTGAAGAATGGGCATGATGACACTGCCCACCCCCACAGGATTGTTGCAGGGGTCCAGTGAAGTGGTGAACAGGAAGCACAGAACGATCACCCAAGAACTGGGCCTGTGGCTGTTTTCTAGAAGGACTGCATTCAGGACCCTGACCTGTCACTCACCCCATTTCTGTTGCCCCACAGCCCCAGCAACCTCAGTCGTGCCAGAGACCCATGTCGAGGAAAGCCCCCAGGGGCTGGAGGTAAACCCATAGCTCCTCATAAGAGGGCAAAGGGAAGGGATGGTGTTTATCATCAATGCCTACTGGATATTAGGCTTTTTCTGCTTTTTCTTTAAATCCACTTATCAGCTCTTCCATGTTTGTTATATCCTTCCCCTGGGAGGAAACCGAGTCTCAGAGAGGTGGAGCCAGTTGACCCCCACCCCACAGTTGTTAAGTAGCCAGATCCAGGATTTGAACCCAGATCTGGCCTGTCCTCTTTCTCACATTATTCTGGGCAGCAGGTTCTATCAGTTTGACAAAGGAGGGCAGCAGAAGCTCTCAGAGGCCCACAGAGGCCCTCAGTCTGCAGGGACCCTTCTATACACAGTCTCTAGTCTTGCTCAGGACAAAGGGTCTCAGCTTCCAGGGCCCCCTGACCAGACCTGCTGGTGCTGTAGGCATAGAGTGGCCTGCTCCCTGCTGTGATGCTGCAGAGGGAGCCCCTTTACCACTTTCCCAGGCTGTGACTTACCGATGCGGTTCTTAACATAGTCCGCATTCAGGCTTTCAAGGAGGCTGCGGACTTCTGGGCACAGCTGAGGGTGACAAGGAGGGAAAGAGAGGCACACACAGAGAGAAATGGAGACAGAGAAGGAAGGAAAGAGGTTGGGAGGTGAGGAGGGAGAGGAGAGATGGAGAAGAAAGAGGCCTGGTTATTACCCGCTGTGAGCACCCTGCCCCCATCCCACAGAGATGCTCAGTACTGGGGCCTGAGTACTTCCAACCCTTAGGATTCTAGAACCGTGGAAACCTAGAAGGCCCAAACTGAGATCCAGAGGACCCTAGAATCCTAAAACCTCAGAACATTAGAATCCTAGAACCTTAAAGAATCTAGACTTTTAATATTCCAGAACCCTATACCCTTAGAAGCCTTGACCTCTGGACTCTGAAACTTTATAGAGTTAAATAGGGCTCTGGGAACTATAGAGAAATGGTTTTGTGTTTTTCACAGTTTTGTGTGCCTACAATTCCTGGAGGATGTTGTTAAAAGGCAATTATTGAGCACCAGGTCTGGGGTAGGACCTAAGAGTCTGCATTTCTAACCAGTATCCATCGGAGGTCAGTGATGCTGGTCTGAGGAACACACTTTGAGCATGACTCAAGTTCAGTACATCACAGAACAACATGGAGGATTTTTTAAAAATAAAGCCAGATTCCCAGCCCCCTTCCAGAGTGACTAACGTAGAATCTTTGGAATTTTGTGCACATGGTACTTATGGTATTTTTATATGAAACACATGAATCCAAACTGTGGAATGTATAGTTTTTGGACTTAAATGAATTAAAGCTGTGTTGAATGAAAAAAAATATTATCTATAAGTACTGTTGGCAGTCCATAAGTATGGTAAATGGTTCAAGTGTGGGACCCAGTGATTTCAAATCATGTCGGGCCCCTGTTCACCTTCTCCTCAGGCCAGCCTGAGCGAAGAGGGGCAGGTAGCAATTCACAGCCCCAAGGGAAGTTGGCCCCCCAGAAAGAAAGGTGCTCAGAAAGTAGAATTTACCTAGGGAAAGTCACCCCAACCCCCGCCAGGCCTGGCTCTGCACCCCCAGGATTGGGGAACTCACCTCAGATTGTGTTACGAGGGACAACACTTCATTTGCAAGGTTGACTGCGAAGTCCACAACCTGACGGAGCACTCCAATGTGCCTGGAGAAGAGAGGAAATTGATAAAGCTTCGTGAAGTTGGCTCAGCAGCCAAGCGGGAGAGTGGAAAGAGGGCGGAAGATGGTGAAGCACCTTGAAGTCAGGTGACTTGAGTCTCTACACAGGGCAATCATCAGTTAGAACCCCATGGTTGACCAGCAGCCCACATTTCTCAATAGCTCATGAGAGTCTCACCACAATCCTGAGAACTCATCTATCCATCCATTCTATTATTCATCCATCCATTCTTCTATCCATACATCTGTCCATTCTTCCATCAATCCATTCATCCATCCATCCATCTATGCATCCATCCATTCTGTCATCCATCCATTCATTCTTCTATCCATTCATTCATCTAGTCATCCATTCATTCGTTTTTCAGCACATATTTAGAGAGTATTAACCATGTGCCTGGAACCAAACCTGTCTGGGGACATAGTGATGAACAAAGCCCAAGCAATTCCTAATGTGGCACCTAAATATTTGTTTGGCTTAAAAGTTCATTTGGAGTTTTCTGTAACAGGGTAATGAAAAACCCAAAAGACTTTTAATCCTGGGTGAACCCAGTATTAACACGTTATCCCAAGGCTGCCTCCTTCCCACCTTCAGCTCTCAGTGTAACTGTCACCTCCTCGGGGCAGCCCTCGTGACTGATTGCCTATGGGAGGGCTTTGTGTCATAGCACTCTGTTGGGTGTGCTGTTCTGCCCAGGGATAACTGCAACCAACATTTTCCTTCTGGGCTTGTTACTGTTGGACTGAATGCTCTCCTGTCTGCCCTTCCCTCCAGAGACTAAACTCCACGAGAATAAGCTCCTTGCCCTCAGTCACCCGTAAATTCTCCAGAGCTCAGAGTGGCGGCTGCCTGGCATAGAGCAGATGCTCCACATATTTTTGAATGAAAGAAAAAATGAAGTTAACCTACAATTGAATATATAATGACAATTTGTGACTGGTTTTCTGAAGGGTGAGAGTAGAATCTTATGAGAGAAAGGAAAAGAAACCTTGTTTCAGGCCCTAAAGGAGCAGACACACATGGACAAAGATACAGCAAAGTTGTACTAGGTGCCTGAGCAGCTCATGTACAGGTCTTGAGTGGAAGGAGTTTGCCTGAGGCACAGAGTAAAAGTTAGCATCTCTGGGGCAGAGAGGGCAAGATGTGGGTCTAGGTCAGGTAGAGTCTAGATGGCCCTGGGAGGCCCTGGGACTCCACCCAAAGTGGAAAGAAAAACCCCTGGAGGGTTTAGAGCAGCAGAGTGGAATGCCATTTCACAGATATGGACACTGAGACCTGGAAGGCAGGATGGTTTCCCTGGGGCTTTGGGCAAGGCAGTGTCCAGCAGGGCTCAGGCATTTGGATTTACAGCTCGGTCTTCTAAGTGATGGTAGGCTGCAGAGCCTATATTTGGTTATGGGGGGTCTTTAGTTAACCTGTGATCAGATCCCTTACTGAGGTAGGATGGACGGACCCTCTGCTCATGGCTGAGCGTTTTTCCCTGGGGGAACAACCTGCCCCACCCTTCAGGTTCCAGACCACTTCTCCTCTCAGCCATGACAAGGATCAGACTTTCTCCTTCCACCCTCTTCCCTGGGGCTAAACATGCTCTTCCAAGCATACAGTTTAAGATACAGTGTTGGTGGGTTACCAGAGATCAGTGATTTCAGTGGAGAGGATTAAGTTTTCAAGATGTCATTTTGGGAATTTCTCAGTGGGTAGAGGATGATTTGGGGATAGTCTGAAGTTAGAGCTCATGGTAGGCATTTACTACTTCTCTTGTCCCTCCCTACTAGAGGAAAGAAGGGAAACACAGTGAATTATTATTATTATTACTATTACTGAGGGACATTATGTAATATGAGAAGGGTCAGTTCTTCAAGTAGACATAACAATGTTAAATGTGCAGGCATCTAACAACAGAGTTTCAAAAAGCATGAAGCAAAAGCAGACGAAGTTGAAAGGTGAAATATAGAAATGCCCAGTTATGGTTGGTGAGGTCAGCATTTCTGTCTCAGTAAGGGGAAGAACCAAGAGACAGAAAGTCAGCATAGGTATTATCATTACTGAGAGCTTAGTATGTGCCAGGCTGTATGCTAAACACTCACAGTTTCTCATTTGGCCAACAGAGGAGGCTATGAGTTAGGTATTAGTACCATCCTCAATTTACAGAAGTGAAAACTAAAGCTTCTAGAGGCTAAATTGATACGAAAACCACAAGTTAGTGGCAAAGCTAACTTGACTCCAGAGTCTGACCTCTTCTTTAGCAAACTCTGCTCCCTCCCAGGTAAGGATTAGGGCTGAAATTTTGGGTCCCAACTCCTCGAAGATCCCCTCTCTGCTGAGATGTGTGGACCTGACCTGCCCAGCACGGTGAGTTCGATGCTGTGTTGATCATTCTTGCATTCTGCCACGACCACCTGGGAGACACCAGTCGCTTCATCGGTTTCAACGCTGACACTAAACTGGAGGACCAAGTTGAGGCCCAAGTCGACAATCTCACCCAACACAGGCCTGCAGGAAAATAGATTCATAGTGAGCAGAGATGGAGAAGTCCCTTCACATTGCCCACTTTAGTTTCTTTCTTGTGTGGACATTATATGAGACATTATATGAGATGTCTATAGACAAGGACAGGGAAGCCTTGCGTGCTGCAGTCCTTGGGGTCTCAAAGATTTGGACGGGACTTAGTGACTGAACAACAAATGGACAATGACAACATAGTCTGTATTCTTTATGGAATCTACATTCTTACGTTAGGTTTTGTTCTCCTGGCCAGAGTGTTTGGTTTATGCGAAATTTCTATAGAATATCACACTGATGATTAAAATTTAAAAAAAAAAAGATTTAGCATTTCTTTAGCAAAATACTATGTTAGGTATTTCCAAAAAAGTACTCTCCTTGGATTAATCCATTTAATCTCGACTGCAATTCCATGAGAAAGATACTATCATTATCTTTGTTTTCAGAATGAGGAAATGCGGTATAGAGAAGTTTACTAACTATCTCAAGATCTCATAACTAATGAATGGTGAAGTCATAGTGCACTTTAATTTATAAGACTCTTCTATGTATCTTCATTTTCCTATCTCTTTGTATCTTCAAAGTAATTAAAATACTTAGAAATTATATTTTGCCTATAATTTTCACATGCCTTTCATTATATACTGTCTGGGATATAATGGCCCATAATGGTCACTGCTTTTAAAGAGAATCTTGGGAGACAAAATGATGCTGGAGGAAACTTTGCCAAAGTGTTATGCATTCATGTCTTCTCAACTCTCAAATTTATAATTAGATAAGTGCCTGGTTCCAGATTAGAGACCTACAGGCCATAGCTCACTGCATCTCCCAAACCTTGGATTCTAAGCCATACTCACAGTTTCACATTGACATGAGCAGTGATGGGGATTTTCACTTCAGCACTGCTGTCAGAAGTCGCTTCTAATGTGAGATCCAGGATGTGAAGATCACTGATTTTCACCCTGTGCAAAAACCACAATTCACCCTGTCATTCCTCCCGACAGCCATTGCTGGGCTCTTCTCTCTGCCAGCGTTGTGCTGAGCATTTGAGCCTCATGGACCTTGCCTGCTTTGGTCCTCATGAGAGCCCTGTTCAGGGGTTGGATTCTCTCCATTGGATGGCATGGCAGACTGAGGATCAGACAGCTGTGATTTCCCTCAAGACTCCAAGGGTGAATATGTGTCAGAGCCAGCGTTCTTTTTTTTTTATTATTGATTGATATCTAGTTGCTTTACAATGTTGTGTTAGGTTCAGGTGTGGGACTCCCATGATGGGTCAAAGGTTAAAGAATCTGCTTGCAATGCAGGAGACCCGGGTTCTAATCCCTGGGATGGGAAGATCCTGTGGAGAAGGAAATGGCAACCCACTCCAGGATTCTTGCCTAGAGAATTCATGGACAGAGAAGCCTGGTGGGCTACAGTCCATGGGGTCACAATGAATCAGACACAACTGAATGACTAACACTTTCACTTTTCATTAGTTTCATTCACATTCATCACTTTCACTTTCATTAGGTTAAGGTGTAGAGAAAAATGATTCAGATAGATAGATAGATACAGAGGTATTTTCCCTTATAGGTTATCACAAAATATTGAGTATAGTTCCCTGTGCTATATAGTAGGTCCTTGCTGGTTGTCTATTGTATATATAGTAGTGTGTATATATTTATGCCAAACTCATAATTTATCCTCCACACTGCTTTCCAAAAATGTAATCATGACTTTGCTTTTTTTTTTTTTTTATGTTCTAAGAGTCTGATTTGTATAAGTTCTTTTGTATCATGTTTTAGTTTCCATATATTAGTGGTATCTATGATATATGTGATATATGTCATTCTCTCTCTGACTTACTTCATTTAGTATGATTATCTCTACATCCATCCATTTGTTGCTTTAAGTGTCATTATTTCATTCCTTTTTAATGCAGAGCCAGAATTAGAACCCAGAACTGCTTGACTTGGCCCAGCCTTCATGTGTGGGGTCACCTATGTGCTGTGAATTCTAGATTCCTCTCTCCTGAGACCATTCAGACTTTTATACTCAGCTATATTCAGAGAAGAAATGTCTTATTCCTTGAGAATGAAACTTTAGGCACAAGCAAATAGGTAGAGGTAAGGGTGAAGAGAAACTTCATCCTGACCCTGAAATCATAGAAGGAGAACGCTCGAACTCATGAGATCCAAATGGACCCCACAGACTTGACTCTAATTTTCCCACACTCTGGCAGAATTGGCCTCAGACCACTTCTGCTCTGCAAAACAGGGGATCTTCCCAACCCAGGGATTAAACCCAGGTCTCCCGCATTGCAGGCAGATTCTTTACCAGCTGAGCCACCAGGGAAGCCCAGGAATGCTGGAGTGGGTGGCTTGTCCCTTCTCCAGTGAATCTTACCCACCCAGGGATCGAAACTAAGCCACCAAGGAACCCCTCTGGAAGAACACGCAAAGTTTATTCAACTTTTTGCCTTTGATATTAAACTTATGTCCCCAAAGAGATGTATTCTCTTTTCTGGGAACAAAGATCTCCAAATGAAGCATCAACTCACCCTGTAAGCCTGTACACTACTTGAAAAATTCCAGAAATGAGTTTTTCCAGTAAGTTCTTAGTTTCCTCGGTATTATCCTGGGTTTCCTCGGGATTTTCCTGGGTTTCCTCAGTATTATCCTGGGTTTCCTCGGTACTATCCTGGGTTTCCTCGGTACTATCCTGGGTTTCCTCGGGATTATCCTGGGCTTCCTCGGGATTACCCGGGGTTTCCTCGGAATTATCCTGGGCTTCCTCAGTACTGGATTTCTGGGGCAGTGTGAAATCAGTCTTCAATTGCTGAAAAATAGCTGCAAAAACAGTCTCCATTTAGTGTGTTTTACAAGATCCCAGGCACCAGGTACTAAATGAGAATATTTGCCTGTGTTACATCATTTAATCCTTATAACAACTCCACAGAGGAGGTATTACTAATATCTGCACTTTCAGATGAGGAAATAAAAGATCAAAAGTTTAAGAAATGGACCAAAGTCACACAGCTCGGAGACCTTGTTCTTTCCACACCGCCTTCACTCTAATATATACTCATCATTCATCAACAGAGCAATCAACCCACTGAACCGGCAATAGGTATTGATTCCACATTAACTTCTAGTAGTGAAGCACTAATGAGCTGCTCCTCCAAACAAAGTAAACTTAGAATAGAATAAGAAATGGAAAATCTAGAGTCAGAGAAAATATATGGATCTAAATCATGAAAGTGGCAAATAGGAGTCCCCGAATGGCAGCTTTGCATATGGTCTAGAAAGAGGTGACTCATACAAGAGAGCAAGGACAGAGAGCCCTAATGGACAGAGAATAGAGGGATTCGAGAAAGGAAGTGACTTGGCAGATGTAGAATGGCACATTTGAAAAATATTAAGAAAATCTCTAGAAAATAATTCAAATGAGATAAAACAGGAAAGAACTAGTTCAAAGAGCAGGAAAAAGCTCAAAAAATGTATGTAATCAGTGTACTGCAATGTGACTTGGTGATGGACAGTACCTAGTTATAATGATGCAGTGATGGAAACTACATCTGGCCCTACATCTTAGTAGCTGACTTTGATGTCGACACTTCTGCTTCTGAGCTCAGTTTTATCAGCAGTAAAAATGGAAATTGGGTCCCTCCCGTATCTTTCAGGTTGCCAGGATTTCTTGGTGGCTCAGATGGTAAAGAATCTGCTTCCAGTGCAGGAGACCTGTGTTTAGTCCCTGGGTCGCGAGGATCCCCTGGAGAAGGAAATGGCCACCCACTCCACTATTCTTGCCTGGAGAATTCCATGGACAGAAGAGCCTGTCAGGATACAGTCCACGGGGTCAAAAATAGTTGGACATGACAGAGTTACTATCACTCAGTCACTCTCAAGCTCTGGCAAGTTTTGAAAGAGAGTCATTTTCAGAAGTTAGTTTCTCCTATAAAGAATGTTTAGCGATGTGCTTCCAAAAAGTGAAAAGAAGACCAAGTTCTTTCAAGAAATCAGAATGACAAGGAAATATGATTCACTAGAAAGGTAGGTAATTTTAAAGCTACCTAGGCTAGGTAGAAATCCTTTTCCAGTTAGTTAATACAAATTACTAAGAAAATTGGAATGACCCAACAGAAGAATATGCTACAAATATAAATTAAATATTTAAGTTTCAGTACATAAATGGCTAATAAAATATGAACAATGAGTGAATTCACTCATAATTAGAGAAATGAAGAGATCATTTAGAATGTTTCATCTGTGAGACTGGCAAATTTCAGTTGTCCAAACTAGTGCTGTCAAGAGAGTAGGAAAAAAGATACTCTCACGGATGGTTGGAGAAACTATTAACATAGGGAATTATTTGTCAATACCTGCTGCAATTTAAAATATGCATACCTTTTGAACTTTTGAAATGTCATTTTGAGGATCTTATCCAATAAATATATTAGCAAATTTTATGATGAGATAAGATGTTAATTGATATTCAGTTAAGAAATACCTGTTTCTAGAAAAATAATAAACAAATGAACCAGGAACCAGTTAGTTACCTTAGTAAACCACCCCTAAGGAGCAGCCCCTGCTGGCAGCCTTTGCTAACACAGACATAGTATGTAGGAAGCAAGCTCCTAGGTGCCACTGATCACCCCTGTTGTTGACTCACTTTCAAGTGTACTGTCAAGGTTTTTAAGTCCTTCCTCAAGACCAGATTTCAGCTTCCTCAGAACATCCTTGCCAATATTGTCAAGAAAAGACGCTGAGGTCCCGGCGAGCAGGCCGCACAAGAGAACAAGTTTCCAAAGCTGAAACATCTTGTCCTGACACCTGGACAGTCATGGGAGGAACAGGAGTGAGAATTACCCACAGGGAAATGGGATCTTGGATGAGCACCTATCACTCTTACACTAAACATTCCGTGAAGATAGACGTGGTTATCTCCTCTCTTATGGATGGGCAACCTAGGTCAAAAAGCCAGAGAAACTTACCTGCCCAGAGACAAACAACCAGTGAATGAAGGCACTACTATGTGATAAGCCACGCTTGACTCCAGGTCAATTCTCTTTACTAGAGGTCCTTTGCACATGCTGGTTCCTCTGCCTGGAACACTTCCCTCTTCTTTTCATTTAAAACTGAATCATTTCTTACTGACTTTCCAGCTTCAGTAGGACATCATGTCCTCTAGATCTCTCCCCAGAGCCTAGGTTATTAGGCCCCTCTCCACCTTCTTGCTGCCTGCATTCACTGTTCAGAGTCCTGGGTAAAAATTAGTGACGACTTGACTGCCTTTCCCACCCGGCTGTGATTTCCTTAGGGGAGGGATTGTGACTTATTTCATGGTTTAATTCCCAACTCATAGTAAAAAACCTACACCTAGTACAGTGTTAGTATTAGTCACTCAGTTGTGTCTGAGTCTTTGTGACCCCATGGACAATGCCTGCCAGTCTCTCTATCCACAGGATTCTCCAGGCAAGAATACTGGAATGGGTTGCTGTGTCCTCCTCCAGGGGAACTTCCGGACCTAGGGATTGAACCCATGTCTCTTATGTCCCCAGGATTGTCAGGCCGGTTCTTTACCAAACACTTAGTACAGTACAACGAAATAATGTTTGAGGAATAAAAGTATGAACATATAAGTGGGCGCCACATCATGACACTACATTCATCAATTTGACACTTCTGCTTACTGAATCTATTCCTTTATTTTCTCTATTCAAGATGTTAGTTAATTCAAAGGTCCTGTTCCCTGCCTTCCCCCCCATAGTGTTCTGAAGGGATTCCTGCTGGCTCAGATGGTAAAGACTGCAATGCAGGAGATCTGGATTCTATCCCTGGCTCAGGAGATCCCCTGGAGAAGGAAATGGCAAACTGCTCCAGGATTCTTGTCTGGAGAAATCCATGGACAGAGGAGCTTGGTGAGCTACAGGCCATGGGGTTGCAAAGAGTCAAGCACGACTGAGTGACTAATACCTTCACTTTCACCCCTATGCCTCTTGTCCCCAAAACATTCTGTAGGCCTCCATGTGGACTGACATTAAGAGGGAAACCCACCAGTCGCAGGTTTGAAGAAATACACTTACAAAATCCTTGCTTCTCTGCAGAGTCTTCTGGAATTATGCTGGGTGGTGATGGCCCGTAACTTATATTGATGGCGATGGGGTGGGAGGCTGCCCCCGGAAACAAGCTCTGTGTCCAGAGCCATCCAAGGGGACTCCAATGAAAATAAGCCCTGTCCAGAGTGAACAGAGAGACTTCCAAAGCAAAGGTCAGCCAGGATGCTTGAATTGGATGGCTATAGAGAGGACTTTGTGCCAAGACTAAGAGCAGGTTCTCATGGAGCCTCCAGCTACCAAGATGGTGGCCATGCAGGTAGGGGGCAGAGGTAAAAACTGAGATGAATTGGAGAATATTCTGGTGACAGTGATCATGGTGATCATCCAGCTTAATTTTATCAGCACTTGGAAGCTCAGACTGAGAGAGGGAAAGCAGCCAGCCTGAAGGAGAGGGATAGAGATGGGGCTAGACCTGTGGCCCAGAGCATCGGGGTCAGTGACCAGTGAGGTCATTCTTCCCAAACATTCTCGTGTGTCTGAGCACTCTCCATAACATCCCTCACAGTGGAAGCAATCTCAGGACAAATATTTGCAATGACAGGTTGCTCAGGACCCACCTCCCCTTCTGCCCACTCCACTTAGTCAGTAGGGTTTCTCCTGAGAGTGAATATCGTCTACCTCCGTATATATCCAGTATATGCAGTATCCCTCTGCACACTTGCCCCCACACCCTCTACTCTCAGTGCAGCTGCCAGAAGGTAAACCTCTCACTTTAAACCAAAGTCCCAACATGGCCCTTTGTCATCTACTCACTATCACCCCAAACTCACCTTCCTCTCTCTCCGTGGCCCTACTGTCTTCTTTCTTTTCCAGTAAAATATCAAATTCATTGCTGCCTTGGCCCTCTGCACAGGCCATTCCCTCTTTATAAAGATCTGCTCTTGGGAGGGGGTTCAGGATGGGGAACACATGTACACCCTTGGCTGATTCATGTCAATGTATGGCAAAAACCACTATAATATTGTAAAGTAATTAGCCTTTGATTAAAATAAATTAGTTAATTTTTTAAATATCTGCTCTGGGAGCCAGTGTAAGTTGACTCCTGACATTCAAATTCACAGTAAGTCCTGACTTCACAAATTTTTAGACTTATATCAGCGCCTCTCTTTGGATGACAACTTCAGGTTCAAATAACCACATTGCAAACATAACCGACATCAAAGCCACAGGAGAGTTTAGAGTTCAACTTAACCTCCTTGCTGGGAAGACTGGGGAGCCTATGGTCCTGAGAAGGAGAAGGACGCATTCAAAGCTACTCGTGAAATGAACCCAACTTATTTTCCTCTTCCATTTCATATCTTTTCAGTTTGTTGAAATTTTCTGCTTGGGAAATAGCTTTTTAAAGAAAGAGATTAAATAAAACCATCTAATAAATTTGTTTAAACTGTGGATGCCTGACCTCCACACTATTTACTTAGGGTCAGGGGCTCCAGGGTGGCTGGACGGAAGTGGAGTTATCTGGACAAGGGTGGCTCAAAAGTACTTTTGACCTTGAGTTCTAAGATCTCTGATCCCAACACCATCCTCTGGACCCCACCTCTGCCTAGACATGACCATGAAACACTAGGTGCTTATCCTGCTTCATTTTGTTTCACCTCATCAGCAGCCAGGCAGGGGTGTTACTGCACTCATTTCTTGACTGAGGGGCATGAGGCTCACAGGGGAGGATGACTTTCTCAAGGCCACACAGTTTGGAAAGGGCCAGAGCTGAGAGTGCACCCAGTTCTGCATCCTCTCCCATGGCGATTGGCTATTCCCACTCTCAGCCTCTGGGGCAGCAACAAATCACACTCTTTGGCCCCAGTGTCCAGAACCCTATAGGTCCAGGCCAGTGTCCAGCCCTGGGCTTGACACTGCGGGCCTACTTTCACCCTTAGCACTCATGACAACCCCCTGAGAAGGTTTGGAAAACCCCATTTTCCAGTTGAGGAAACTGACATTTAGGAAAGAGAGTTGACTGGCCCAGGCTCACAAGGACAAGAATCCAGCATTTGTGTGCTCAGGGAAGGACCTTTCACTGAGATCACATCGAGGCCAGCTGGTCAGTCAGGAGAGTCCTTAGGTTTGAATACCCTGCTTATTTCTTGACCTCTGCTGTTTGGGTTGCTTGTAATGCCTGGTGCATTGGGCGTTTGTCAACCGGGAACACCCATTCCAGGAAGCACAGATGGGTGCCCATGTGGCAGTAGGCTGGTAGCACCAGATAGAGAGCTCAGGTCACCCAGGAACAGTCTCCTCCATTCACCCAACTGCAACTTGCAGGGACCTGTAACCCTGTCCTTGACGTGAATGCAGGCAGGGCTGAGTAGTTGTAAAGCCAGAGGTTTGGAGAGCTAGTGTTCCTTATACTGATTCTGGCCCATCATCAGAGCACAGGGAAAATGCCCAATCTTGGGGAGGGAACATGGAAGACTCCATCCAGCAGAGCCTTGGACTTGTCAGCAGACTCACCTCACAGGCGGTCAGCACCCAGTTCTGCAAACATCTGAAGCCCCTCCTCCCCTGGTTGTGGGCACAGAGCTGAGGGTTGTGCAAAAATCTTGTGCAGAGAAATGTCCCAACTCAAGAACACAGGGACTGAGTGTGACATAGTGACCTCAGACCTGGTGTTGGCCCCAAAGCTTCAGCCTACTCATTGTAAAATGGTGAGACAACTCCATGCCAAGTGGCGAAATGGAAATTGCAATACCCCAACTCTGGGGTGACAATATACAGCCTTGACATACTCCTTTCCAGTTTGGAACCAATCTGTTGCTCCATGTCTGGTTCTAACTGTTGCTTCTTGTCCTGCATACAGATTTCTCAGGAGGCAGGGTAAAGTTGTCAGGTATTCCTATCTCTTTAAGAATTTTTCACATCTTGTTGTGATTCTCACAGTCAAAGGCTTTGGTGTAATCCATAAAGCAGAAGTAGATGTTTTTCTGGATCTCTCTTGCTTTCTTAATGATCCAAAGAATGTTGGCACTTTGATCCAGTCTGGTTCCTCTGTCTTTTCTAAATCCAGCTTGAACATCTGGAAGTTTATGGTATACATACTGTTGAAGCCTCTCAGAGAATTTTGAGCATTGCTTCGCTAGCGTGTGAGATGAGTGCAATTGTGCAGCAGTTTGAACATTCTTTCTCATTGCCTTTCTTTGGGATTGGAATGAAAACTGATCTTTTCCAATCCTGGGGTCGCTGCTGAGTTTTCCAAATTTGCTGGCATATTGAGTGCAGCACTTTCACAGCATCATCTTAGGATATGAAATAACTCAACTTGAATTCCATCACTTCCACTAGCTTTATTTGTAGTGATGCTTCCTAAGGCCCACTTGACTTCACATTCCAGGATGTCTGGCTCTAGATGAGTGATCACACCATCGTGGTTGTCTGGGTCATGAAGGGTTTTTTAATATATTTTTCTGAGTATTCTTGCCACCTCTTCTTAATATCTTCTGCTTATGTTAGTTCCATACCATATCTGTACTTTATTGTGCCCATCATTGCATGAAAAGTTCCCTTGGTATCTCTAATTTTCTCAAAGAGCTCTCTAGTCTTTCCCATCCTATTGATTTCCTCTATTTCTTTGCACTGAGCTCTAAAGATGGCTTTGTCACCTCTCCATGCTATTCTTTGAACTCTGCATTCAGATGAGTGTATCCTTCCTTTTCTCCTTTGCCTTTAGCTTCTCTTCTTTTCTCAGCTATTTGTAAGTCCTCCTCAGACAACCAGTCTGCCTTTTTGCATTTTTTTTTCTTGGGGAAGGTCTTGATCACTGCTTCCTGTACAATATTATGAACCTCCATCCATAGTTCTTCAGACACTCTGTCTATCAGATCTAATCTTTTGAATCTCTTTGTCACTTTCATTCTAAATCAAACTATAAATGGTTTGATTTAGGTCATACCTGAGTGGTCTAGTGGTTTTCCCTACTTTCTTCAATTTCAATCTGAATTTTGCAATAAGGAGTTCATGATCTGAGCCACAGTTGCTCCAAGTGTTATTTTTGCTGACTGTATAGAGTTTCTCTATTTTTGCCTGCAAAGAATATAATCAATCTGATTTTGGTATTGACCATCTGGTTATGTCCATGTGTAGAGTCTTCTCTTGTGCTGTTGGAAGAGGCTGTCTGCTATGACCAGTGAATTCTCTAGGCAAAACTTTGTTAGAATTTGCCCTGCTTCATTTTGTACTTCAAGGCCAAATTTGCCTGTTACTCCAGGTGTCTCTTGACTTCCTACTTCTGCATTCCAGTCTCCTATAATGAAAAAGATATATTTTGGGGGTGTTAGTTCTAGAAGGTCTTGTAGGTCTACATAGAACCGTTTACCTTCAGTTTCTTCAGCTTTACAGATTGGGGCATAGACTTGGATTACTGCGATATTGAATGGTTTGCCTTGGAAATGGATAGAGATCATTCTGTCATTTTTGAGATTGTACCCAAGTATTGCATTTTGAATGCTTTTGTTGACTATCAGGGCTACTCCAAAAAAGTTGGCTTAAAACTCAACACTCAAAAAACTAAGATCATGGCATCTGGTCCCATCACTTCATGGCAAACAGATGGGGAAACAATGGAAACTGTGACAGACTCTACTTTTGTGGGCTCCAAAATCACTGCAGATGGTGACTGTAGCCATGAAATTAAAAGATGCTTGCTCCTTGGAAGAAAAGCTATGACCAATGTAGACAGCATATTAAAAGGCAGAGACATTACATTGCCGACAAAGGTCTGTCTCTTCAAAGCTATAGTTTTTCCAGTAGTCGTGTATGGATGTGAAAACTAGACCATAAAGAAAGCCGAGCACTGAAGAATTGATGCTTTTGAACTGTGGAGTTGTGGAAGACTCTTGAGATTTCTCTGGACTGCAAAGAGATCAAACCAGTCAATCCTAAAGAAAATCAGTGCTGAATATTCATTGGATGGATTGATGCTGAAGCTGAAATTCCAATACGCTGGCCACCTGATGAAAAGAACTGACTCATTGGAAAAGACCCTGATGCTGGGAAAGATTGAAGGCAGAAGGGGGTGTCATAAGAGGATGAGATGGGTGGATGGCATCACTGGCTTGATGGATATGAGTTTGAGCAAGCTCAGGGAGTTGGTGATGGACAGGGAAGCCTGGCATGCTGCAGTCCATGGGGTCGCAAAGAGTTGGACATGATTGAGTGACTAAACTGAACTGAACTCTGGGGTTGGGTGAACTGGGTTCAAATCCTCTTTTTGTATGTTGCTGGCTGTTTGGCCTGGACAAGGAGCCTCATCTCCCTGAGCCTCAGGTCCCCTAAGTGTGAAATGGGACTAACTATGAGCCTCTCCTCCTAGGTGTGATATGAGAAGTGGTGGGATAATGTGTGTAGGCTCCTGACACACGTTTACCACAGTGATGATGAATACAATTGTTGGTGGTATCTGGTCACCTCACTCCCCTCCAGCTCTGGTTTCTCATCTGTTTATGACACCACTGCACAGGGTTCTGGAGAGGCTGTATTGGGAGGATTAAGCAGCCAATATGCTTAACCAATTGCAACTGTATTTCTTATTTTTTGCATGCAATAAAGACTAAATGAGTTTGAATGGGCTCAGATCTATAGGATACCTATGTTCACAAATTCTGGAACCCTTGGATTCCAATATATAGCCCGTGGCACAGATGGTTCTTCATTCTCCCTCAGTTTCCCTTCTGGAATCAAGTTAGTGAGTCTGAACTGTGGTCTCAAGTAGGACTATAATTGATTGTAGGGCCTGGAGGTCACTTTCTGCCAAGATCCCCTCCCAGGAAGCCTCTGGACTTGGAGGAAAGGATTGATTAGTGATGTCTGCCACAGGTGAGGAGGAGAGAATAGAGACATTGCATGTTTGCCAATGCCGGACCATGTCATCTCTAAGGTCCCTGCAGCCAGTGACACCACATGTTCATGCAACGTGGGACCCTGAAATTTGCCTGGTGCTGGAGGAAGGAGAAGGAGACCCTGATCTGGGTTTCACTCTTGGCTCTGTTAATAATCTGCTTTGTGACTCTGACGAAGACTTTAGTTTCCTCCCACAGTAACTGCTTCCTCTAACTACAAAATGAACAGTGGTTCTCTGCTAGACAGCTGACACTTCGGGGCTCTGAGAGGTGATCAGGAATATTTGGGGCTACCTGCCACATTCCACCAGATAGAGCACCTGGTGTTCTTGTTTTTTGGGAATCCCACCAGCTCCTTGGGCACAGTGATTATTGCCCACTCTCTGAGGCCATAAGGGCCAGGACTACAGGACATCATCCCCAGGACCTGACACATAGATGGTCAAGAAATATTTATTAGAGCATGCAGAAGCATTTTTCTTTATTGGTGATTAATTAAAGTGTACACATTGAGACATGCAGGAATTTTATCTGGAATAGCACATAAAGCTTCCTCTTAGAGTCGTCCTTGGGTGTGCATTCCAGACTTTTCCCTTTTTGGTTATTTGACAGCAGGCAAGTACACTAACTTCTCCTAGCATTTTTTAAAAAAACATGAAACCATAATCAGAATGTCCTAGGGTATTCTAGTTACCTTAGAAGAGCTGCTGAGGGCACTAACTGAGGTAGTGTCTATAGAGAGCCCAGCCAAACCTTGGCTAGATAATGTGTTCCATAAATAACAATGACCATTGTCATTACTATTACTGTAATAAAGAGTAGTGAGTGGTGACCAAAGACAGCGATTAGGAGCCCAGAAAAATAGGGAGGTTGACAAGGAGCACTGTGTGCAGTTCTTGAAAGTATGATGGAGCTGGGTTCAAATCCTGGCTCTGCTTTGTGAGCTTTCCCTCTGGTAGACTCAGCTGGCTCACCTGTAACCTGGGCATAGTGGGTGTACCTACATCACTGAACCGGTCTGAAGCATGCACAAGTTAACATGTATAAACCTGAACACACAGTCCCTAGAAATGTGCTCTCCTCGCTCTTTCAATGGAGTGGGAGCCCCACAAGGCAAGGATCTTGTCTGTTTTTTTCCCCTGATGTGTCTGCTATCTCATCACAATGCCTTGTGATCCTGGCTGATGAACACATGTTCCCTGTTGTGTTGTTGTTGCCATTATTATAAGACAGAGATAGGGGACCCTGCCCACGGGTGACTTCCCTGAAAGAGCCCGTTGCTCTGTTTTCAAGTACTTTCCGGGCAAATCTGCCTCTTCCCAGACACTGGGCACCTGTGCTGCATTAGAACACACCCGTCCCTTCTCTCTGGCCCCTCCTTGTTCTGGTGACCACAGGTATGTGTAGTGGCTGAGAGTGTGGGCTTGGCTACCTGAGGTTCCTCCCTAACACATGTTGCTCCAACTGGTCGGGAAGTAGCCAAGTAGCCCCAGACATTCCTGACCACCTCTCAAAGCCCTAAGGGTTCAGCTGTGTAGCGGGGAACCTCTGTTCATTTTGTCATTGGAGGAAAATGGAGACCCTGGCGATAATGAACATCTTACTCAGAGTCACAAAGCAGGTTATAAACTGAGCCAAGACTGGAACCCAGATCAGGGACCCTCTTCCATCACACAGCACTAGGTAGGTCCCAGAGTCCCAACTTCCATGACCATGTGGTGTCCACATGCCCATAACCGGCTGGATGGACCATTAAAGATGACCTGTTTCTGCCCTGGCAAACATGCAGTCATTCCGCTCTCCCTTGCTGAACCATAGCAGACATCAGTAATCAATCTTGCCCTCCAAGCCCAGGACTGCCTGGGAGGGCTTCTCTGCAGAAAGCTCCATCCAGACCCTACAATTAATGAGGTGGATTAGAGATCACAGTTCTTAGAGTCTCTAACATGGTCCTGGACGTGAAGTCGAGGTTTAGTTGAGGTTTAGATTGAGGAACCACAATCCCAAAGACTATACACCAGGTACCAAGGGAGCCAGAATTTGTAGACAGATGTCTACTGGAAGTCTGAGCCCATCTAGCTCATGTGGTCTTTCTAGCAAACAGAATAAGAAATGTTGTTGCCAATGATTAAGCATAAAGCATATGGGATGTTTAATCTCTTCACTTCATTGTCTCCATAACCCTGTGCAGTGGGGTCTTGTAAAGATAGGAGATCTGAGGTGGAGGGGTGAAGTGATCAGACACTAGGAATAATTATAATATCATCATCACTGTTGTAACCATGTATCAGGGGCCTGCCCACATTATCCAATTGCATTTTCACAGCAAACTTTAGAGAATCCGGAGTGGGTTGCCATGCCCTCCCCCAAAGATCTTCCTGACCCAGGGATTGAACCCACGACTCTTACTCCTCCCACACTGGCCGGAGGGGTCTTTACCACTAACACTACCTGGGAAGCACAGAGAGTCCCATACGTAGTCTTATTTCACAGAGAAGATAACTGAGACTCATGGAGATGAGTTGCTTGTTCAGACCACATATCCAGCAACAGGAAAAGAGGATTCGAACCCAGTCTGCCCAAACCTAGAGCTGAGGTCTGAGCTCACTGTATCCTCTGTATCTTCTGTGTCCTTTTAGCCATGGGGATCCAGGCACCAGGTGTTTTAGCCATTTATAAAGGGGCAGCTAAAGGCTGGAGCCAACACCCAGTCTGAATTACTTACATCACTCTCCAACCCCTGGGCTGTGGTCCTGAGGCCAAAAATTCTCTTTACCAGATTTTCCCACAGTCCTCTCATCTGTCCCCACTCCAAGGGAATAAGAACCTCTGATGTTTGCAGAACTGGCACAGACAGCAGGGAGAGTGGTCTGCTGACAGGTTCAAGGTTCTGCTGCATGGGGTCCTCCATATCCCATCCCAAAACTTGGGCACCTGGGCTGCCACCTTCTCCCTGCTCTGTGCTCTGAAGACAGGACCGCAGTCAGGGTGAGGAAAGCTATCTCCTCAAACCTCCAGCCCCACCCCTACTTTGTCCTGGCCACACTCATCATTTACCTACTGATGCAGGTTGGGACTGGAGGAGACGGACCCTGGATGACCTGGAGCTCTCTACCGGTGCTCCCAGCCTGATGCCAAGTGGGCACTCATCTGTGCATCCTGGACCCAGGGTGTTCCGGGTTGACAGGGGCCCAATACATCAGGCATAACAACCAACTTAAACAGCAGAGGTCAAGAAATAGAAAGGGTATTCAAGCCTAGGACCCTCCTGCCACACAAGCTGGCCTTGATGTGATCTGAGTAAAACGTTCTACCCTTTGGGCCCAAATGCTGGGCCCTGTCCTTGTGAAACCTGTCCTTGTCCTGAGACCTGGGCCAGTCACTTCACTTCCCTGAACTTTGGTATCCTAAGTTGGAAAAGGGGATTTTCCCTGCCTCCTTAGTGAGTTGTCATGAGCACCAGTGGTGCAAGTGGACCTGCAGTGCCAAGCCTAGGGCAAGTTGGGGTCAATGACTGTGACTCATTGTTACTTCCAGCGGCTGTGAGCTGGAATAGCCAATCTCGATGGTAGAGGATGCAGAACTGGGAACGCTCTCCAGCTCTGCCCCTTCCCATCTTTTGACCTTGACTAAGTCATCCTCTGTGTCTGAGCATCACATCCCTCAGCCAAGAAATGAGGGCAGTAACACCCCCTGCCTGGTTCCCGTTGTTATGAAATGAGGTGAAGCAGGATTAGCAGGTAGGAATGTGAGGGTCTAGGCAGACCTGGAGTTCCAGTAACAGGCAGGGAAGGGAAGGGGACCACGTCAGTCACAGATCTTAGAGCTCAAGTTCAAAAGTACCTTTGGGCCATCTGTCCAGTCATTTGCATTTCTAGCCAGACCTTCTAGGGTCAGACTATTCAGGAACCCCAGACCCTAAGTATCTAGGAAGGGGCTCAGGCATCTAACGTTTAAGCAAACTTATCAGGTAATGTTGTTTAATTTTTTGATAAAAGGCTATTGACCAAGTGGATAATTTCAACAAATCTAAAATTTGTGAAGAGGAAGAGGAAAATAAGTGGGATTCAAGTCTCGAGCAGCCTTAGATAAGTCCTTCTCCTTTCTGGGCCACAGTCTCCCTAGACTTTTAAACAAAGAGGTGAAAATGATGACATTTAAGCTCTCCTGCCTCTTTGATGTCTGTGATATTTCCAATATGGTTGTGTCACTATTGAGTAGACATCAGAATGAAGGAGGAAGACATGAGTCTACAAATATTTTGTTAGGACTTCCTGTGGATTTGAATGGCAGGACCTGAGTCACACTGGTGTCAACAAAGATAAAAAATAGGAAGCAAGAAGTGTATTTGAACTGGAATGTTTGTGACAGGGAGGACTTCAGGCACACTTGGATCAAGGCACTAAAACAATGCATTGTCTCATCCCCCCTTTTTTTTCCCCCATTTATTTTTATTAGTTGGAGGCTAATTGCTTTACAATATTGTAGTAGTTTTTGCCATACATTGACATGAATCAGCCATGGATTTACATGTATTCCCCATCCCGATCCCCCTCCCACCTCCCTCTCCACCCGATCCCTCTGGGTCTTCCCAGTGCACCAGCCCTGAGCACTTGTCTCATGCATCCAACCTGGGCTGGTGATCTGTTTCACGCTTGATAATATACATGTTTCGATGCTGTTCTCTCGAAACATCCCACCCTCGCCTTCTCCCACAGAGTCCAAAAGTCTGTTCTGTACATCTGTGTCCCTTTTTCTGTTTTGCATATAGGGTTTTCATTACCATCTTTCTAAATTCCATATATATGCATTAGTATACTGTATTGGTCTTTATCTTTCTGGCTTACTTCACTCTTATAATGGGCTCCAGTTTCATCCATCTCATTAGAACTGATTCAGATGAATTCTTTTTAATGGCTGAGTAATATTCCATGGTGTATATGTACCATAGCTTCCTTATCCATTCGTCTGCTGTGTCTCATCCCCTTTTATAGCTTCATTTTCTAGTGAATTTTGCCATGTAATTGTGTCTAAATTCTATCTTTGAGGACAAAGCAGACCCAGGAAACATGTGAATACCTAAAGCCCCTTGTGAGTCATGGGATCTAGCCAAGGATTTTTCAATTTCTTTTACATTTTCAAAGGACTGATGTAGTTTGATTAATATTTTGGTTAATATTTTCTCTTATTTTTATCTTCTTTATGTCATTTACTCCTGCAAAATCTTTATTGTATTCTTTCAATGGTAACTTAGGGCTTAGTTTATTTTTCTTTTTTTAGTCCCTTAAGATATAGAGTTAGGTTGTTCATTTGGGTTTTTCTTGCTTCTTAATGTAGGCATTTAATGCTATTCTTTCTCATTTTAGGTTCTAAACTAATGAGTACTAGCAATGTAATGCATAACATGATGCCTATAACTAACAGTGATGTATGATATACAAGAACATTGTTAAGACAGCAAATCTTAAGAGTTCACATCAGAAGGAAAAAGTGTCATTCTTTTTCATTATTTTTTATTGTATCTATATGAGAAGATGAATGCTAGCTTAACCCATTGTCATAGTCATTTCATAATACACAGAAATCAAAATTGCTTTTAACTTATACAGTGAGAATATCAATTATTCTCACTAAAAATGTGGGGGAGAGGAGTTTAAAAAAAAGAGTGTAAACCGTAATCATGAGAGCTAACATTTCCTGAACCCTCTGTCTGTATGAGACAATAAAGAAAAGGTAGCCTGGATAGAACTGCCAGCTAGAAAATATGGTCTCTTTTTGGGGGAAACATTGAGGAGTGGCCCCCACTTAGCAGGAGACAGCTCCTGAAGGGTCTGGAGGGCTGGGGGGGATTGAAAAGCTGGAGGGCGAAAAGGAAAGATGTTCCAGGTGTTGTAACAGCCTGAACAGAGGCTCAGCACTGACCCAGGTGGGTTACTGCCCAAGAGAAGTCCTGAATCGTGCGCCCTCCCTGTGTACTTGTGTGGGACTTGGGACTGTCACAAAATACAGATGGAGAGGAAAACTCTCATCCCTTTGCTATGGCCAGCAGGGGAAGAACCAGAACTGGAGGAGACTGACTTCACATGAAATCTCACTTTGCCTCTGGCCAGCTGTGTGGCCCTGGAGAACCCACTTCCCCTCTCTGAGACTCAGTTGCCACACCTATGCCAAGATCCTTCACTGCATCACTCAGTATAAACAAGAATTGAGTAAGATACAATGTATAAAGATTGAATATGGGATTTCTCACACTGTTTGACAGTAATTCCAGTGTGTAGAGGCTGACATTCATCTTGTGCTCACCAGTGTCAGACTCTGCTTAAGCATTTTCCATTCATTGACTCATTTAATCGTCACAACCTTACAATTGGGAGGTTTTGCTGTTAACTCCCCTGGGCAGTGAGAGAACTGTGGTTCTAGTAAGTTGCCTGAGATCACACAGCTGGCAAAGGGCAGAGGCCAAGTCAAGCTCAGCTCTGTCCAACTCCTCACCTCACCTGTATCAGGAGCCCCGGCACGGCCTGAACTGAGAGGTCCTCTTTGGAGAGCTCAGGAGAGGGGGTCCAAGGCCCCCAGTTGCCCCAGGGGCTCAAAGGCCTCCTAAATGACTTGGCTCTGTGAGGCAGCCTTCATCCGGCAGAAGGCCCATAAGTGAAGCAGCCGCTGGTGCAGGCCTCTGTGTGGCCCTGGTCTCACTTAGCCCGGGTCTCCCATGAGGACGGCAGTGTTTCTTCCCTCACAGAATTGCACACAGCACTGAGATGGCTCCTCAGCAAATAGGCAAAGCTTCCCTGGGCTTCTTGTCAGGAAACTCAGATGCCCTCGTGGAAAAGAGAGGCCTGGGGACCCTGAGGTGACAGCCTGAGTGATAGCTCTGCAGAGGTGACGGAGCTGTGAGTAAGGGGTCTCTGCTCCCCACTCCCAGGCAAACGGGGAAACTGAGGGCTTGCATGTTGAGGAGATAGAAGGGCCACAAGAGGAACCCCATCTGCCCTGGGAAGAAGAAACCAAGGCCAGGACAGCGGGATCTGCAGGAGCTGGGGAGAGGCGGCTGAGTATGGGAGCCAGGATGTCACCTCTCTGAGCAAGTGATCCCATATCCATGGGTTTAAATCCTAATCCTGCCATTTGCTATGCTGTAACCTTAACGAGTCACTTGTCCTCTTTGAGTCTGTTTTCTAATCTGTCCAATGGGGACAAGAGCAGTGTCTCCTGGCAGAAGACAGCTGTCAGGAAGTCATGAGATTAGGTGTGCTGGTGAAGACAACTCTCCATCAGGAGAGAGTCAGCAGAAGTTAGCAGAAGCATAGTGAGGTTGTTGCTGTGTGACCTCAGATCACTTTCTTGCCCATCCTGGGCCTCATGTTCCCATTTGTAAGACAATAAGTTGCAGCTAGATAATCCCGAAAGTCCCTTCCAACTTCAGATCCGGTTCTCCACTGCCCCGATTGCTCATATCTTGCCAAACCTGAAATCTCAATGGAAGGAATGCAAGAGACCACACAGGAGGTGCAGAAATGGCTTTTTATTGCTAGAGCGGAGGGTGCTGCGTGCAGGGTGTCCTGACTGCGGGGAGGGCTCTCTGAGAGTGCCCTTGACTGGGCTCAGTTGTCCCTCCTGATGGATGCTGGCAGCCCCGACCATCCCAGAGGGAGACGGTTCAGAGATTCGGTCAAGATTCAATCTGGAAGGAGACCCCAGTGTGAGGCATGGACACCCCAAGGCCCTTACCGGCTCCTGCATTCACCAGACAGAGTGGCAGGAGTGCTTCCCCACAAACCCTGGGCTCTGAGGCTTGGGGAGGGACTGGCACCTGTGATTTGGGGTCTTTCTCTGGCACCTGGCACTGACCCCTCCTCATCCCCTCACCCTCCCACACCCTCACCTTAGCAACAATGACTGATGTGAAAAGACTGATCAGGGCCCAGAGGAGCCAGGGTTCAGGGCTCAGTGTATGATCAGGATCAGGGATCAGACTGAGATGCAGGTCAGATTCTAACTGTGACCAGCGTCAAGGCTCAGTCAATGACTGGAGTCAAAGCTCAGCCTGACTGTTCCAGGCTCAGTCAGGGAGCAGAATCAAGTGCCGTCTGGGTGTGTGATTAAGGGTCAGGACTCAGTCCATGACCAAGATCAGGGCTCAGTCTTCCACTAGAGAAAGAAGAGAAGCCAAGCTTGTTTCCGCTTCTCCATGGGCCCCTGTGGGGAATCTCATCCTCCCTCATCCCATGGCCCCGAGCCCAGTCCTCACCAGCAGGCGGGCATCGCAGCAGTTTTCCTCATCTGTGCCCTTCACGGTTCCTGTTGGGCTTCCCAAAGTTCACCTGAAAGAAGAAATCAGTAGCAGTTTTCAGCCTCCAGCTCTGGAGAGCTGAATAGAAATCAGACACCAGTGGTTCCCAGCATCCAGACGGTCAGACTGACAGGCATGGGACCACTCACATGTCACTCCTTGTCTCTGAGCCTCAGTTAGATGACCTGCAAAATGGGCATGATGACACTGCCCACCCCCACAGGATTGTTGCAGGGATCCAGTGAAGTGGTGAACATGAAGCACAGAGTGATCACCCAAGAACTGGGCCTGTGGCTGTTTTCTAGAAGGACTGCATTCAGGACCCTGATCCTGTCACTCACCCCATTTCTGTTGCCCCACAGCCCCAGCAACCTCAGTCCTGCCAGAGACCCATGTCAAGGAAAGCCACCAGTGGCTGGAGGTAAACCCATAACTCCTCATAAGAGGGGAAAGGGAACGGATGGTGTTTACCATCAATGCCTACTGGATATTAGGCTTTTTCTGCTTTTTCTTTAAATCCACTCATCAGCTCAGCAGTGTTTATAATATCCTTTCACCTGTGAGGAATCCCAGGCGCAGGGAAGTGGAGCCAGTTGACCCCCACCCCATAGTGGTTGAGTAGCAGATCCAGGATTTGAACCCAGATCTGGCCTGTCTTTCTCACATCATTCTGGGCAGCAGGTTCTACCGGTTTGACAAGAGGGCAGCAGAAGCTCTCAGAGGCCCACAGAGGCCTTCAGGCTGTGGGGACCCTTCTGTCCACAGTGTCCAGACTTGCTCAAGACAAAGGGTCCTCAGCTTCTCCAGGGATCCCTGACCGGACCTGCCAGTGCTCCAGGCACAGAGCGGACTGCGCCTCCCTGTGAGGCTGCAGGGGGAGCCCCCTCCCCGCTTCCCCAGGCTGTGACTTACTGACGACTTTGTTAAGACAATCTGCATCCAGGCTTTCAAGGAGTTCGCGGAATCGTGGGCACAGCTGAGGGACACATAGATCCAGGAAAAGAGAGAGAGACACAGAGAGAGAACTGGAAAGAGGGAAGGAAAGAAAGAGGTCAGGAGCTGAGGAGGGAGAGGAGAGAGGGGAGAAGGAAGAGGCCTGGTTATTACCCGCCATCAGCACCCTGCCCCCACCCACAGAGATGCTCAGTACTGGGGGCCCCAGAACTTCCGACCCTTAGGGTTCTAGAACAGAAGAAACCTAGCAGGCCCAAATCTGAGAACCAGAAGACACTAGAACCCTAAAACCTCAGAGTATTAGAATCCTAGAACCTTAAAGAATCTAGATTTTTTACATTCCAGGACCCTATGCCCTTAAACACCTTGACCTCTGGACTCTGAAGCTTTATAGAGTTAAATAGGGCCCTGGGAACCATAGAGAAATGGTTTTGTGTTTTTCACAATTTTGTGTGCCTACAATTCCCTGAGGATATGTTAAAAGGCAAGTTGTTGAGTGGCAGGTCGAGGGTAGGACCTAAGAGTCTGCATTTCTAACATGTGTCCATGGGAGGTCAGTGCTGCATATCTGAAGAACACACTTAGAGAATGACTCAAGTTCAGTAAATCACAGAACAACATAGAGGATCTTTTTTTTTTTAATAAATCTAGATTTCCAGCCCCTTTCCCGAGTGACTAATATAGAATCTTTGGAATTTTGTGCACTTGGTACATAGGGTATTTTTATGTGATACACTTGAATCTGAACTATAGTATGTATAGTTTTTGTATTTAAATGAATTAAGTTTGTGTTGAATGAAGAAAAATATTAGCTAAAAGTCCTGCTGGCAGTCTATGCATATGGTAAACGGATCAAGCGCGGGACCCAGTGATTTCAACTCAGGTCAGTTTCCTGCTCACCTCCTCCCCAGGTCAGGCTGACTGAAAGGGGACAGGTAACAACTCATAGCCCCACAGAAAGGAAGGTGTCCAGAGAGTACAACCTACCCAGGGCAAGTCACCCCTGCCCCCACCTGGCCTGGCTCTGCATGCCCAGGTGTGGGGGACTCACCTCATAGTGTGTCACAAGGGACAGCACTTCATGCACGAGGTTGATTGCAAAGTCCGTAACCTCACTGAGCAGTCCAATGCGCCTGGAGAAGAGATGAAACTGATAAATCGTGATGAAGTTGGCTCAGCAGGCAAGCAGGAGCAGTGGGAAGAGGGCAGAAGATGGTGGAGCTCCTTGAAGTCAGGTGACTAGAGCCTCTACCCAGGGTTATCATAACTTAGAAACCCATGGTTGACCAGCAGCCCACACCAATAGCTCATGTGAGTCTCTTGACAACCCTGAGACCTCATCCATTCATTCATTCATCCATCCTTCCATCCATCCATCTCTAGTCATCCATTCATTCATTTGTCAACACATATTTAGAGAACACCAACTATGTGTCCAGAACCAAGGCCGACTGGGGACACAGTCATAAACAAAGCACAAGCGATTCCTAACACGGTACCTAGGACATTGGCTAAATATGGGCTAAAAGGTTCATTCGGAGTTTTCTGTAACAGCTTATGGGAAAACCACAAAGACTTTTTGGCCAACCCAATATTATCCTGTTTTCCTAAGGCTGGCTCCTTCCCACCTTCAGCTCTCAGTGTAACTGTCACCCTCTCCCGGCAGCCCTCGAGACTGCTTGCCTAAGGGAGGGTTTGGTGTCATAGCACCTTATTAGGTGTGCTGTTCTGCTCAGGGATGATTGCAATTCAACAATTTCCTTGTGGGCTCTTTACTTCTGGACTGAATGTTCACCTGTCTGTCATTCCCTCCAGAGACTAAGCTCCATGAGAACAAGCACCTTGCCCTCATTCACCAGTAAATTCTCCAGAGTTTAGAATGGTGGCTGTGGCATGGAACAGATGCTCAAGACATTTTTGGCTGAAGGAATAAATGAAGTAAACATGCGACTGGAATATACAATGATAACTTGTGACAAGTATTCAGAAGGAGGAGAGTAGAATCTTAAGAGAGAGAAGAGGCAGAACCTTGTTTTAGTCCCTAAATGACAAGACAAACATGGAAATGGGATGCAGGAAAGGTGTCCTAGGTGCCTGAACAGCCCGTGCACAGGTCTTGAGTGGAAGGAGTTTCCCTGAAACACAGAGCAAAAGCTAGCAGGTCTAGGGCAGAGTGGGCAAGGTGTGTATCTAGATCAGGTGAGCTAGATGGCCCTGGGAGGGCCTGAGATTCCACCCAAAGTGGAGAGAAAAGCCCCCAAAGGGTTTGGAACAGCAGAGTGGAATATCATTTTACAGATATGGACCTTAAAACCCAGAAGGCAGAATGATTTCCTTGGGATTATAGACATTGTCCAGCAAGGCTCAGGCATTTGGACTTGTATCTCAGTCTTTCCAAGTGATGGGAAAGCTGCAGAGCCTATCTTTGGTTCAGGGGGTCTTTAGACAAAATGTGATCCTATCCCTGGTAGAGGCAGGATGCACTAACCTCTGCTTATGGCTCAGCCTTGTTTCCTGCCAAGGCCAACCTGCCCCAGCCTTCAGTTTTCAGACCGTTTCTTCTCTCCCAGCCAGGACCAGGATCAGCCTTTCTCTTTCCACCCTCTTCCCTGGGCTAAACATGGTTTTTCAAGCACACAGTTTAAGATGTAGATTTGGTGGGTTATCGGAGAGTAGTGATTTAAATGGAGACGATTCAGTTTTCAAGATCTCATTTGAGGAATTTCCCAGTGGGTGGAGGATGATTTGGTGACAATCTGAAATTAGAGCCCATGGTAGGCATTTACTACTTCTCTTGCTGTCTTCTAGCTACAGGCAAGAAGATAAACACAGTGAACAATTATTATTATCATTATTATTATTGAAGGATATTATTTAATATGAGAAGGATCAGTTCTTCAGGTAGAGATAACAATGCTAAATGTGCAGGCATCTAACAAAAGAGCTTCAAAAAGCATGAACCAAAAACAGATAAAGCTGAAAGGAGAAATACTCCAGTTCACAGTTATGGTTGGAGAGGTCAACACTCCTGTCTCAGTAAGGGGAAGAATCAAGAGACAGAAAGTCAGAATGGATAGTTTCATTACCCGAGAGCTTAGTATGTTGCAGGCTGTATTCTAAACACGCATTTTCTCATTTAACCACCACAGGAGGCTGAGTTAGGTATTATTACCATCCTCAGTTATACAGAGGTGAAAACTGAAGCTTCTAGAGGCTAAATTGATACCAAAACCACAAGTTAGTGGCAAAGCTAACTTGACTCCAGAGTTTGACCTCTTCTTTACCATACTCTTCTCTCTCCCAGATAATGAATAGGGCTGAAATTATGGGTCCCAATCCCTCTGAGATCCGCTCTCTGCTGAGATGTGTGGACCTGACCTGCCCAGCACAGTGAATGAGATGCTGTGTTGATTGTTCTTGCATTCTTCCATGAACACCTTGGAGACACCAGTCTCTTCATCAGTTTCAATGCTGACACAAAAACTGGAGGACCAAGTTGAGGGCCAAGTCGACAATCTCACCCAACACAGGCCTGCAGGAAAATAGATTCACAGTAAACAGAGGTGGAGAAGTCCCTTCACATTGCCCACTTTAGTCTCCCTTTTGCGTGGACATTGTATGGGATGTCCATGAACAGGCACAGGAAGGCTTGATCCATGGGGTCACAAAAAGTCAGACAGGACTTAGTGACTGAACAACAAATGGACAACGTCAATATTGTCTGTATTCTTTATGGAATCTACATTCTTACATCAGGATTTTTTTTCCTGGCCAGAAGTGTTTGACTCATGTGAAATTTCTACGGAGTATCACACCAATGATTAAAATAAAAGTAAGATCTAACATTTCTTAAGCAAAGTGCTACAATAGGTATTTCCAAAACAGTATTTTACTTGGATTAATCCATGTAATCTCAACAGGAATACCATGAGAAAAAAAGCACTATTATTATTTCTGTTTTCAGAATGAGGAAACACATGGTATAGAGAAATTAAGTAACTCTCTCAAGATCTCATAACTAATGAATGATGAAGTCATAGTGCATTTTAATTTATAAGACCCTTCTACACAGCCTCAATTTCCTATCTCTTTGTATCTTCAAAGTAACTAAAATATTTCAGAATTGTATTTTCCACATAATTTTATATGCTCTTGATTACATACTGTACACTACTACATGGCCCGTACCGGTTACTGTTTTTTAAAGAGAATCTTGAGAGATGAAATGATGCTGGAAAAAACTTTGCCAAAGAGTGATAAATGTTCATGTCTTCTCAATTCTCAAGTTTTATGATTAGATAAGTGCCTGATTTCAAATTGGACATCTATAGGCCATACCGCACTGCATCTCGCAAACCTCGGATTCTAAGCCATACTCACAGTTTCACGTTGACATCAGCAGTGATAGGGATCCTCAGTTTAGCAATGTTTTCAGAAGTCGCTTCAAATATGACATTCAGGATGTGGACGCTCCTGATTTTCACCCTGTGCAAAACCCACAATTGCCCCTTGTCATCCCTCCTGACAGCCATTGCTGGGCTCTTCTCTATGCCAGCAGTGTGCTGAGCATTTGAGCCTCACGGACCTTGCCTGCTTTGTTCTTCATATGAGCCATGCTCAGGGGTTGGATTGGATTCTCTCCATTGGATGGCAAGGCAGACTGAGGATCAGATGGCTGTGATTTCCCTCAAGACCCCAAGGGTGAATATGTGCCAGAGCCAGGATTTATATATATATTTTTAATTGATATATAGTTGCTTGACAATGTTATGTAGGTCCAGGTGTGGGGCTACCATGGTGGCTCAGAGGGTAAAGAATCTGCTTGTAATGCAGGAGATGCAGGTTTGATCTCTGGGTCAGGAAGATCCCCTGGAGAAGGAAATGGCAACCCACTCCAGTATTCTTGCCTAAAGAATTGATGGACAGAGGAGCCTGGTGGGCTACAGGCTGTGGGGTCACAAAGAGTCAGAGACGACTGAGCAGCTGACACTTTCACTTTTCACTAGGTTCAGGTATAACGCAAAGTGACTCAGATATAGATAGATAGATAGATAGATAGAGATGCATTTCTATTTCAGATTCTTTTCCCTATAAGATATTACAAAATATTAAGTATAGTTCCCTGTACTATATAGTAGGTCCTTGTTGGTTGTCTATTGTATATATAGTAGTGTGTATATATTTATGCCAAACTCCTAATTTATCCTCCACGCTGCTTTCCCTTTTGGTAATCATGAGTTTGTTTCTTTTATGTCTAAGAGTCTGTTTGTATTGGTTCCTTTGTATCATATTTTAGATTTCACGCATTAGTGGTGTCTGTGATATATGTTGTTCTCTGTCTGACCTACTTCACTTAGTATGATTATCTCTACATCCATCCATTTGTTGCTTTAAGTAAGTACCATTATTTCATTCCTTTTTAACGCAGAGCCAGAATTAGAACTCTGAACTTCTTGACTCCCAGCCTTCATGTGTGGGACCACCTGTGTGGTGTGAATTCTAGGTTCATTTCTCCGGAGACCATTTAAACTTTTATGCTCAACTATATTCAGAGAAGAAAAGTCATATTCCTTGGGAAAGGGACACTAGGCACAGTCAAACAGGCGGAGGTGGGGGTGAAGAGAACCTTCATCCCGACCCTGAAATCACAGAAGGAGAACGCCCAAACTCATGAGATGCCAAACAGGCCCACAGACCTGACTCTAATTTTCCCATGCTTTGGTAGAGTTGGCCTCAGACCATTTCTGCTCTGCAAGAGCAGGGGATCTTCCCAACCAAGGGACTGAACCCAGGTCTCCTGCATTGCAGGCAGATTCTTTACCCGCTGAGCTACCAGGGAAGCCCTCTGTGAGAACATGTAAGATTTATTCAAATTTTTGCCTTTGATACTAAACTTACATCCCCAAAGAGATGTATTCCCTTTTCTGGGAACAAATATCTCCAAATGAAGCATTAACTCATGCTGTAAGTCGTACACTACTTGAAAAATTCCAGAAATGAGCTGTTTCAAAGAATTGAGACAAGTGCTCAGGGCTGGTGCACTGGGAAGACCTAGAGGGATGGGATGGGGAGGGAGGCGGGAGGGGGGATTGGGATGGGGAACACATGTAAATCCATGGCTGATTCATGTCAATGTATGGCAAAAACCACTAGAATATTGTAATTATCCTCCAACTAATAAAAATAAATGAAAAGAAAAAAAAAAGAATTCGTAAGTTCCTCGAACTTCACCTGGATCTCCACCAATGCGTTGAATTCCTGGAGCAACATGAAATCAGTCTTCAACTGCTAAAAGATAGCTGCAAAACAGTCTGCATTTAGTGTGGTGCACAACTTATGAAGCAGCTCCTAGGCACCAGGTCCTAAATGAGACTATTTGCCTATGCTTTTTATTTGTTATTTGTAACAACTCCACAGAATAGGCATTACTAATATCTGCACTTCCAGATGAGGAAATAAAAAATCAAAAGTTTAAGAAATACATCAGAGTCGCACAACTAGGAGACCTTGTTCTTTCTATGCTGCCTTTATGCTAATACATACTCATTATACATCAACAGAGCAATCAACCCACTGAGCAGAAAATAGGTTTTGATTGCACATCAGCATCTAGTAGTGAAGCACTAATGAGCTGCTCATACAACAAAATAAACTTAGAAGAGAATAAGAATTGGAAAATCTAGAATCAAAGACAATATACAGATGTAAATCATGAAAATGGCAGATAGGAATCCTTGAACGACAGCTTTACCTGAGATCTAGAAAGAGATGACTCATACAGGAGAACAAGGATAGAGTCCTAATGGACAGAGAAAGAGGGATTTGATAGAGGAAGTCACATGGCAATGTAGAATGGCACATTTGAAAAGTAATCAGAAAATCACTGTAGAAAATAATCCAAATGAGAAACAACAAGGAAACAACTGACTCCAAGAATAAGAAAGGGCTACAAGAATATGTATGTAATCAAAGTACAGCAACATGGCTTTGCAATGGATAGGACCTAGTTATAGTGATGCAGTGATGGAAAGTACATCTGGTCCCTTAACTTACCAGGTAACTTTGATGCAGACACTCCTGCTTCTGAGCTCAGTTTAATCAGCAGTGAAATTGGAAAGTGAGTCCCTCCTGTATCTTTCAGGTTGCCAGTCTTCCCTGGTGGCTCAGATGGTAAAGAATCTGCCTACAATGCAGGAGACCTGTGTTCAATCCTGGGGTCAGGAAGATCCCCTGGAGAAGGAAATGGTAAACTGCTCCAGTATTCTTGACTGGAGAAATTAATGGACAGAGGAGCCTGGTGGGCTACTGGCCACAGGGTCACAAGGAGTCAATCACAACTGAGTGCCTAACACTTTCACTTTCATCTCTATGACTCTTGTCCCCATAGCCTTCCGTAGGCCTCCATGTCAAGTGACATTAATGGGGAAACCCACCACTCACAGGTTTGAAGAAAAATACTTACAAAATCCTTGCTCCTCTGCACAGTCTCCTAGAATTCTGCTGAACGGTGATGGCCCTTATATTGAAGGCGAAGAGGTGGGAGGCTGCCCCGGAAATGAGCTCTGTATCCAGAGCCATCCAAGGAGACTCTAATGAAAATAACCCCTGTCCAGAGTGAACAGAGCAAAAGTCATCCAGGATGCTTGAATTGGATGGATATGGAGAAGAATTTGTGCCAAAACTAGAGCAGGTTTCATGGAGCCTCCAGCTACCAAGATGGTGGCTATGCTGGTGGTGGGCTGGGGCAAAATGAAGATGAATTGGAGAATATTCTGGTAGAAGGATCCATAGTGATCTTCAAGCTAAATTTTATCAGCCTTTGGAAACTCAGGCTCAGAGAGGGAAAGCAGCCAGCCTGTAAGACACAGACAGAGATGGGGCTAGACGTGTGGCCCATGGCATCAGGGTCAGTGACCAGTGAGGTCATTCTTCCCAAACCTTCTCTTGTGTCTGAGTGCTCTCCATAACATCCTTCACAGTGGAACCTGCCTCAGGACAAATGTTTGCAATGATGGGTTGCTCAGGACCCATCCTCCCCACCTGCCCACTCCATTGAGTCAGTAGATTTTCTCCTGAGAGTGAATATAGTCTGCCTCCATATATATCCCCATATATGCAATATCCCTCTGCACACTTACCCCCAACCCCTCTACTCTCAATGCAGGTGCCAGAAGTTAAAGCTCTCACCTTAAACAAAAGTCCCCAAGATAGCTCCTGTGTCATCTACTCACTGCCATCCCAAACTCATCACCTCTCTCTCATGGCCAATACTGTCTTCCTTCTTTTCCAGAAAAATACGAACAT
The DNA here is from genome assembly GCF_023699985.2 of Odocoileus virginianus. Lineage (NCBI taxonomy): Eukaryota > Metazoa > Chordata > Mammalia > Artiodactyla > Cervidae > Odocoileus > Odocoileus virginianus. The sequence continues at coordinate 58,107,529 of NC_069682.1, read as the reverse complement.
CATCGCTGCCTTGGCCCTCTGCACAGACCATTCCCTCTTTACAGAACTCTCCTCTTTAAGTCAGTGTGAGTTGGGTCCTACCATCGGAACTTACAGTAAGTTCTGATTTAACACATTTGTATACTCGCATCGCCTCCTCCCTTTAGATGACAACTCCAGGTTCAAACAGCCACTTTGGAAACATAACAGACACCAAAGCCACTGGAGAATTTAGAGTTCAACTTAACCTCCTTGCAGGGATAACTGAGGAACCTATGGTCCAGAGAAGGAGAAGGACGCATCCAAAGCTACGTGTGATTTGAACCCAACATGTTTTCCTTTTCTATTTCATATCTTTACAGTTTTTTCAAATTTTCTACTGGGACAATTGTTTTTTAAAACAAAAGATTAATTTTTTTTATAAACTAATTTATCTATTTTAATTGAAGGCTAATTACTTTACAATATTGTGGTGGTTTTTGCCATATATTGACACGAATCAGCCATGGGTGTACATGCATGTGTCCCCCCACTCTGAATCCCCCTCCCACCTCAATTCCCATCCCATTGCTCTGGGTTGTCCAAGAGCAACAGCTTCGAGTGCCCTGCTTCATACATCAAACTTGCAGTGGTCATCTTTTTCACATATGGTAATATACATGTTTCAATGCTATTCTCTCAAATCATCCCACCCCTGCCTTCTCCTACAGAGTCCAAAAGTCTGTTCTTTGCATCTGTATCTCTTTTGCTGTATTGCATATAGGATTGCCATCTTTCTAAATTCTTTCTAAATATATATGCATTAATATACTGTATTGGTGTTTTTCTTTCTGACTTACTTCACTCTGTATAATAGGCTCCAGTTTCATCCACCTCATTAAACCTGACTCAGATGAGTTGTTTTTTATAGCTCAGTAATATTCAATTGTGTACATGTACCACAAGTTTCTTATCCATTTGTCTGCTGATGGACATCTTGGTTACTTCCATGTCCTAGCTCTTGTAAACAGTGTTGCAAAGAACATTGGGGTGCATATGTCGCTTTCAATTCTGGTTTCCTCAGTATGTATGCCCAGAAGTGGGATTTCTGGGTCCTATGGCAGCTCTATTTCCAGTTTTCTGATAAGTTTGTTTAAACAGTAGATGCCTGAGCTCCTCCCTAGATACTTATGGAGTCCTTGAGGACTATGGGGTGGCTGGCCAAAATAGGAAGCAACTGGACTAGGGTAGCTCAAAGGTACTTTTGACCTTGACTTCTAAGAGGTGTGACCCCTACGCTGTCCTCTGGGACCCAACTTCTGCCCAGACATGACCCTCACTATACCAGGCACTTATCCTGCTTCATCTTGTGTCACCTCATCAGCAGCCAGGCAGGGGTGTTACTGCCCTCATTTCTTGACTAGGGGCATGAGGCCCAGAAGGGGAGGGTGACTTTCTCAAGGCCAAGCAGCTGGAAACGGGCAGAGCGGAGCGAGCACCCAGGTCCGCGTCCTCTCCCATCTGGGCAGGCTCTTCCCACTCTGTCCCTGGGGCAGCAGTGAGTCACACTCTTTGGCCCCAGTGTCCAGAACCCTGTCGGTCCAGCCAAATGCCTGGCCCTGGGCTTGACAGTGCAGGACTACTTTCATCATTGGTGCTCATGACAACCCCCTAAAGAGGTTTGAAAACCCCATTTTTCCAATTCAGGAAACTGATATTCAGGGAAAGAAGGTGACTGGCCCAAGCCTTACAAGGACAGGAACCCAGCATTTGGCTCCCCAGGAAGGACCTTTCTCTCAGATCACATTGAGGCCAGCTGGTGGGGCAGGAGAGTCCTTGCACTTGAATACCCTGTTTATTCCTTGACCTCTGCTGTTTGAGTTGGTTGTAATGCCTGGTGCATTGGGAAAGTGCCCTAACATCTCTGAGCTTTGCTTTTATTTATTTTTTTAACATGAAACCAGAATTAGAATGTTCTAGGACGTTATGTATCTAGGACATCCTAGAACATTATAGTTACCTTAGAAGAGCTGCTTAGGGAGCTAACTGAGGAATGTCAGTAGAGAGCTCAGCATGACCTTGGCTAGGTAAGGCGCTCCATGAATAATAGTGACCAATGGCATTACTATTACTGCAGTAAACAGTAGTGAGAAGTGACCAAAGACAGCATTTAGGAGCCCAGGAAAACAGGGCGGGTGATGAGGGACAGTGTGTGCAGGTCTTGAAATTATGATGGGACTGGGTTCAAATCCCAACTCTGACTTGTGAGCTTTGCCTCTCGTAGACTCAGGTACTCACCTGTAAAGTGGGCACAGTGGGTGTACCTACCTCACCGAACCAGTCTGAAACGTGCACAAGTTAACATGTATAAACCCAGACACACAGTCCCTAGAAATGTGTTCTCCTTGCTCTGCCACTGGAGTGGGAGCCCCACGAGGCAGGGATCTTGTCTGTTTTGTTCCCTGACGTGTCCCCTGTGTCATAACAATGCCTTGTGATCATAGCTGATGAACACATGCTCCCTGACGTGTTGTTGGTGGTGTTACAACACACAGGTTGAGGACCCAGCCCACGGGTAACTTCCTTGTGGGAGAGCCATGCTGCTCTGTTTTCAAGTACTTTCCACGCACGTCTGCCTCTCCCCAGACACTGGGCGCTCCTGCTGCATTAGGACCCACCCTTCCCTTCTCTCTGGTCCCTCTCTGTTCCGGTGAACACAGGCATGTGTAGTACTTTAGAATGTGGGCCTGGCTGGCCTGAGGTTTCTCCCCTGTGCGCATTGCTCCAGCTGGTGGGATGTAGCAAGGAGCCCCCATTTGTTCCTGACCACCTCTCAAAGCCCCAAGGGGTCAGCTGTGTGGCAGAGAACCTATTCATTCTGTAGTCAGAGGAAACGGAGACACGGCCTGATCCCACCCTGGCAAACATAGTCATTCCACTCTCCCCTCCTGAACCGTGGCAGACATCACTAATCAATCCTGCCCTCCAAGCCCAGGATTGCCTGGGAGGGCTTCTCTGCAGAAAGCTCCATCCAGTCCCTACAATCGATGAGGTGTACTACATACCATTGTTCTTAGAGTCTCTAACACAGTCCTGGATGGGAACCTTAGGCTGAGTGAAGAACCGCACCCCCCAAAGATTTACACCAGCCACCAAGGGAGCCAGAATTTGTAGACACAGTCTGAGCTCATCTAGGTCATGCAGTCTTTATAGCACACAAAATAAGAAACGTAGTTGCCGTTGATTAAGCATAACACATATGGGATGTTTCATCTCTTCACTTCATTCTCTCCATAGGCAGTGAGGTCATGTACAGATGGGAGACCAGAGGTGGATGGGAAGTGACCAGACACCAGGAATAGCTATAATCATCATCATCACTGTTGTAACTGTGTATCAGGGGCCTACACACATGATCCCACCACATCTGCCCAGCACCCTTGGGAGGGGAATCCCAAGTGCATGAGTGCTAAGTGGCTTCAGTCGTGTCCAACTCTGTGCGACCCAAAGGACCGTAGCCCGCAAGGCTCCTCTTTCCTTGGGATTCTCCAGGCAAGAATACCTGAGTGGGTTGCCATGCCCTCCCTCCAAGGGATCAAAGCCGCATCTCTTAGGTCTCCTGCACTTGCCTGTGGTTCTGTACTACTGCCACCTGCGAAGCCCAGAGAGTCCCATACTTAATCTCATTCCAAGCAGAAGGGACCTGAGACTCAGGGAGTTGAGTCCCTTGTTCAGGCTTCATAGACAGCACCACAGAGAGAATTCACACCCAATCTACCCAAACCCAGAGATGAGGTCTGAGCACCAACTCCTCGCTACCCTTTTGGCCACAGGTATCAGGCACCAAGTTGTTTACCCACTTTACAGTGGGGCAGCTGAAGCCTGGGGTCTACACCGGGTCTGAGTTCACTACATTACTCTTGATCTGCTGGCCTGTGGTCCTAAGGCCAAAAATTCTCTTCCCAAGTTTTCCCACAGCCCTCACCTCTGTCCCCACACCAAGGGAAGGATGACCCCTGATATTTGCAAAGTTGGGCACAGACAGCATGGAGGGTGGTCTGCTGACAGGTCCAAGGTTCTGTTGGATAGGGTCCTCCATTTCCCAGCCCCAGGTTAGGGCACCTGGGCAGCCAAATTCTCCCCGCTCTATGCTCTGATGGTAGGACCACAGTCAGGGTGAGGAAAGCTAGCTCCTGAAGCCTCCGGCCCTGCCCCTACTTTGTCCTGGCCACATTCATAAGGTTCCTACTGATGCAGGTGGGGGACCGGAAGGGACAGACCCTGGGTGACCTGGAGTTCTCTACTGGTGTTCCTAGCCCATCACCAAGTGGGCACCCATCTGGGCTTCCTGGACTGGGTGTTCTGGGTTGACAGGAGCCCAATGCACCAGGCATAACAACCAACTCAAACAGCAGAGGTCAAGGATTTAATAGGATATTCAAGCCCAAGGACTCTCTTGCCCCACCAGCTAGACTCCATGTGATCTGAACTTTCCTGTGGATTCAATATTTGGTTCCTCTTCTTATGAGACCTGGCAAGTCACCTCCCTTCCCTGACCTGAGTTTCCTCAGGTAGAAAAGGAGGTTTTTCCTGCTTCCTTAGTGGGTTGTCATGAGCACCAATAGTAAAAGTGGACCCACAGTGCTGAGCCCAGGGCCAACCATTTGTCTGCCCCTCCTGGGTGCTGGACTTGGGAATATGACTGTGACTCACTGTTGCTTCCAGAGCCTGTGAGCTGGGATAGCTGATCTCAATGGAAGAGGATGCAGAACTGGGAGTACTCTCCAGCTCTGCCCCTCCCTTCCCATCCGTTCGACCTTGAGCAAGTCATCCTCTGCTTCTGAGCATCACACCCCATCAGTCAAGAAATGTGGGCAGTAACACCCCTGCCTGGTGCCTGTTGAGATGAAACAGGATGAGATGTAGGGTTGTGAGGGTCATGTTTATGCAAAGCTGGGGTTCTAGAGGATGGCATGGGGTTGGGGGATACAGCTGTTAGAACTCAAGGTAGAAAGTGCCTTTGGGCCATCTAGTCCAGTTGTTTCTATTTCTGGCCAGACACTTTGGGGACAGACTACCCGGGAACCACTGACCCTAAGTATCCAGAAAGGGGTTCAGGCAACTATAGTTTAAGCAAAGTTATTAGGTAATGCTGTTTAACATTTTTTGTGAAAGGGCTTTCCTGGTGGCTCAGATGGCAAAGAATCTGCCTGTAGTGCAGGAGACCCGGGTTCGACACCTGGGTTGGGAAGATCCCCTGGAGGAGGGAATGCAAACCACTCCAGCATGCTTGCTGGGAAATATCATGGACAGAGGAGCCTAGGGGGCTACAGTCCATGAGGTTGCCCAGGGTCGAACATTACTGAGCAGTTAACACTATTGCCCAAGTAGATCATTTCAAGAAACCTAACAGGTGAATAGAGAGAGTAAAATAAGTGGGGTTCTGGTTACACATGGCCAGAGATGAGTCCCTCTCCTTCTCTGGGTCACAGTCTCCCTAGACTTTTAAGCAAAGAGGTTAAAATGATGACATCTAAGCTCTCCTGTGTTTTTGATGTCTGTTATGTTTCCAATGTGGTTGAGTGACCCTCAAGTAGATGTCAGAATGGAGGAGGAAGACATGAGTCTACAAATATGTTGGCAGGACTTCCTGTGGATTTGAATGGCAGGACCCGACTCAAACTGACTTCAATAAAAATTAAAAAATAGGAAGCAAGAAACGTATTTGAACTGGAAAATTTGTGGCAAGGAAGGCTTCAGGCACACTTGGATCAGGGAACTACAATGATACATTTTCTCATCCCCTTTGTATAACTTCATTTTCTAGAGCTTTGCCAGATAATTGCATCTAAATTCTGTCTTTGAGGAAAACAGACCCAGGAAACATGTGAAGACCTAAAGCCCCCTTGTGAGTCATGAGATCTAGCTAAGGGTTTTTCCATTTCCTTTACATTTTCAAAGGACCAATTTTGGTTAATATTTTCTATTATTTTTGTCTTCTTTATTTCAAATACTCCTGCTATAATCTTTACTGTATTCTCTCAATGGTAAATTCAGTTTAGTTTATTCTTCTTTTCCTAGTCCCTTAAGATATAGATGTAGGTTGTTTATCTGGATTTTTCTTGCTTCTTAATGTAAGCATGTATTGCTATTCTTCCTTGTATTTTAGGTTCTAAACAAATGACTCCTGGGGATGTAATGTACAACATGATGACTAGAGCTAACAGTGATGTGTGATATATAGGAAGACTGTTAATAGAGCAAATCTTAGAGTTCTCATCACAAGGGAAAGTGTTTTACTTTTTCTTCATTTTTCCTTGTGTCTATATGAGAAGATGAATGCTAGCTTAGCTTATTGTCATAATCATCTCATAATACACAGAAATCACACTGTTTCCTTCAACTCATATAGTGATAATGTAAACTATTTCTCACTTAAAAAATGGGAGAAAAGATTATTTTAAAAATGTAAACCATAATCATGAGAGCTGACACTTCCTGAACCCTCTGTCTGTATGGGACAATGATGACAAGGTAGCTTGGGTAGACCTACCAGCTGGAAAACATGGTCTCTTTGTTGGGGAAACATTGAGGAGTGGCCCCCACTTACCAGGAGACAGCTCCTGAGCAGAGTGGTGGGCCGAGGAGGATTGAGAAGCTGGAGGGAGGAATGATGACCAGGGGGATGGGACAGCCTGGACAAAGGCTCAGCACTGACCCGAGTGGGCTACTGCTCAAGAGAAGTCCTGAATTGTGAGACCTCTTTGTGTGCTGTTGTGGGAGTTGGGGTTGTCACAAAAAATAGACAAAGAGGAAAACTCTCATCCCTTTGCTATGGCCAGCAGGGGAAGAACCAGCTCTGGAGGAGGCCGACTTCACATGAAACCTAGCTTTGCCTCTGACCAGCTGTGTGTGGAGAAGTCATTTCACCTCTCCTCTTAGAGATTCACTTGGTCACATATTCCCCAAGAACCATCACTTCATCACTCAGTAAAAATGAGAATCTAATGAGATTCAGTGCATAAAGATCTAATATGTGGTTTCTCAACACTGTTTGACAGTAATTCCAGTGTGTAGAGCCTAACTTGTGCTCACCAGTGTCAGACCCTGGTTAAGCACTTTCCAGTCATTGACTCATTTGAACCTCACACCAGTGTATTGAGGAGGTTTTACTGTTCATTCTATTTGGCAGGTGAGAGAACAGTGGTTCTAAGAGTAACTTGCTTGAGATTGACCAGCTAGCAAAGGGCAGAGGCCAGGTTCACCTTTGTCCCACAGTTCGCCTTTGTCCCACCCTTCACCCTACACCTTGTCAGTAGCTACAGCCTGAACCAAGGTCCGCTCAGCAGAGCTGAGGAGACCTGATTGAAGCCCTAGATGGAGCCCCGGGGGCTCGAGGACTCCCTGCAGTGACCTGACCTTGTGAGGCAGCCTTCATCAAGAAGAAAGCCCTTGGGTGAAGTGGCCATTGGTGCAGGCCTCTGTGTGGCCCTGACCTCTCTTAACCTGTGTCTCCAGTGAGGACGACAGTGGTCCTTCCCGTACAGAACTGCACAAAGCAATGATGCCTGCTTGGCAAAATGGGCAAAAATCTTCTGGACCTTTTGGCAGGAAAATCAGATGGCCTTCCGGAAAGAAGCAGGCTGGGGACCCTGAGGTGACAGCCCGGGTCAATCCTCTACAGATGTGACACAGTTGTAAGTAAGGAGGTGCCTTGCTCCCACTCCAGGGCAAAGGAGAAATCTAGGGCTTCCATGTTAGGGAGGAAAAGAGGAGGTGAGAGGACCTCATCAGTCATGCTCAGAAGAGAGCAGGGCCAGGGTGGTGGGACCTGCTGGGGGCAGAGGAGAGGTGGCTGAGTGCTGGGAGCCGGGGTGTCACCTCTCTGAGCAAGTGTCCCAGGGCCATGGATTAAAATTCTAGCCCTGCCACTTGCCACCCTGTAACCTTGATGAATCACTTGTCTTCTGTGAGCCTCAGTTTCCTCATCTGTTCAGTGGAGACAAGAGCCATGTCTCCTGGCAGAAGGGTGCTGTGAGGAGGTCATGAGGTCAGGTGTGCTGGCGAAGGCAGCCCTCTCTCATGGCAGTGCTGTAGCAGAAGCAGGGTGAGGCTGTCTCTACGTGACCCTGGGTCACTTTCTTGCCCGTCTTGGACCTGTGTTTCCATTTGTAAGACAAAGAGGTGGGGCTGGATAACCGCTAATGTCCCTTCCAGCTTCGGATCCAGGTCTCTGCTGCCCTGATTGCCCATACCTCACCTCCCCCAAAATCCCAATGGAAGGAATGCCACGGGCCACACAGGGGGTGCAGAAATGCCTTTTTATTGCTGGGGGTGGAAGGTGATGAGCATAAAGTGTCCTGATTGCAGGGAGGAGTATCTGAGAGTGTCCTTTGACTGGGCTCAGCTGTCACTCCTGGGAGATGGTGGCAGCACCGACCATCCCAGAGGGAGATGATACAGAGACTCAGTCACGTCCCCGGGAAACAATCTGGAAGAAGACCCAGTATGAGGCATGGAGAGCTTGGGGCCCTTACCGGCTCCTGCATTCACCACGCACAACCAGGCCGGAGTACTTCCCCCAAACCCTGCAAACTCTGAGGCTCAGGGAGGGACTGGCACCTGTGGTTTGGGGTCTTTCTCTGGCACCTGGCACTGACCCCTCCTCATCCCCTCACCCTCCCACCCCCTCACCTTAGCAACAATGGCCGATGTGAAAAGAC